>NC_139344.1:331347086-331572039 GCF_055883805.1 Amblyomma maculatum
TTGTTGGCAGAAAGCATTCCCAGTTCAAGAATGCGTGTGACTGAAGCTCGCATGCGTGTTCACTTGTGTGGTCTTCGTTAAGAAGAACAGTGCTCAACTTTAGAAAAAATAAACTGCTTGGTCGGAAGAAACAGGCAAGTTGAATTGACAAGACGCAAGACGCTCAGAGTGTCATTACAGGCTTCTTTTGGAAAACTAAAATGGGTGGATGCCCTCTTCTCCGTAGTTAAAGAAACAAAAAGCACATAAACTCAGCTTTTACGAGGCAACAACGTTAGCGACTACTGTCTGCAGCTCCCTTCATCATTCGCGTAAATGTAGTCCGCTACCCACTTGCCCACTAATGCATTGACTTGCGCCTCTATTCTGTCCCGCACACTCATTAGCATATAGTCGTAATCTTTTATTATATTGGCCCGACCACTCTACTAGGCTATGAAGACCCTCTTTAACCAAGTCGTTCGAACGTATGCACCTACTTTGCCCACGGATATCGTGCTTGATTCGGGATCAGATGACCTCACCCACTCATCTCAAGTGATCAACCCGAGTCAGCAGCGCTTGCCTATTCGGCCATGTCACGTGGTCTTGTGACGTCACACAAACTGACGAGCAAGCAGTGCATGGCCATGTTGTCTACCAACTGCCAGGATGCGGCATGGGCCAGAGAGGCATGCCACAAAGTTTCCACTCACAACATGAAAATTCGCGTAAAAAAAAAGGGGGGGGGGGGGGGGGGAGGGGGTGGTCAGATGGCGTTATTGTGAATTGATCTTTTTTCTTTTTTTTTTTGCCTGTACGGATTTTCTTAGACGTTTCCTGGTCGTGTCACATACCAAAGCCGCTGTGCTCACTCAGCGACAGAGTGGAATTTGTTGCGCAAGAAAAGGAGAAGGTAAGTGTCTGTAACGGGCAACGCTTACTTTTATTCTAGCCTATTCTTCCTCAAGTCCCTGTACAAAGCCTAGGAGATTTCGATAGAGACAAAAAAAATGAATAAAGTATATTTCAATGAAAGATGTGCCCCGAAGAAATTACTGAGTATTCGGGCTTCATATGTCGAAACTTACTCTATGCTTCTTTTTCCTGACAGATTTAAGAAAAATTCGGGTAAAATACATTCGAAGCTGACGCTTTCCTTTCCGCTGCCTGCGCGCCAACTCTGTCGCAATGATGGGAACCGATAGTGACGCACAGCCTAATCCCAGGCGACGTTTGTCGCTTGCCGCCGAGTTGGTAAAGAACCGAACGTCACATAGACCTGAACGGTAAAGGAACCCGAACTCATTTGGTTGGCTCAGGTCCGGAAATTAGGCGGGCGCGTGAAATTGAGATTTCGACTCGTGATCTTTATCCTTACTTGCCACACCGAACAGGTTCTTTACTTTTGACTATTATACTCGGTTCGTTTCTTTCCCGCAGTTCCTTCTAACACATTCTTTTAGCGCACACGCAAACTTGCTTTCATTTCTTTTCTGCGCTTTATTTTTATTTAAGCACGTTTCATATTTATGGAGAAAGATGCAGCGGAGTACCGAGCAGAGACTTTTTCTTATTTTTTCATATTGATCTATAGCACGAGGTGAAGACATTTAGCTTTTCTACCTTTTTCTTTGAGCTATGATCGATATTGCCGTGCACTATAAGTGTGAGAAAAACCTTCAGATATAAATGCAACATACGTCTCGTTCAGAGCCTGCGTAGTCATGGACGTGTGTGCATGTGCTTAGCTACACGTTATTCATGCATGAGAGACGTGACAAGGCAGAAAAAATATCAAGAACAGAGCATGACAGGAACATCTGTCTTGGACGTACACCTCATATTTAGCAACGTTCGCGTACGTCATCTAGATTCTGTCTCGAAATAGTTACGTCGGATAATTGAATGCGGGTCCCGTTACATATGCTTTCTGCTAATGTAGAACGGAAGGAATTGCTATCCGCTCCTATGCTTTAACTCTGCGTCGGAATTAGGTTTCCTCGTAACAGGATCGCGAGAATTTTTTTTGTTTTTTTTTTTTTTGTCCAAGAATTCGAGCAAAGCTTTACTCCCAATTTTATAGATAGGCACAAGAGAAATTAAACTTGAGTAATGAAGTTTACAAGGAAAAAAAATTCTAAGAGCTTAAAAGAGAAAACGTGCGCTTTGCAAACGTAATTCAGACCATCTTCTTCTTCTGCATTTTCGTAACTTACTCAGGGTGGCGTTTTGGGATGCCATGACCGCGCGCGTGCCTTAAACACCTGGTCCGGTGTTTGCCTGCTTAGTGATAGGACGTTTTTTTGCTGTACGATTCCATTCAGCTGTACGTTGTAGCTCTGTTCTCTCCTCGCCTTTTGTCTTGTCAAAACGCTACGTTTTGCATTTAGATAACTTCAAGTACCAGCTGCGCATAAGAATAGCTCAAAGGTGAGTTTGAACATAACAGTGGTCATAATGCGTGCGTTCGTTTTTAAGGACAGTAAAGTGTTTACATGTTTCTACCTGTAAAATGAACATACATGAAGATGTATTTATGCCTAATATTTCAAAAATATTAAAAATGATGCTTAGTGATTGAACTATTCTGCCGGTGCTTACTTCACAGTTGGGCCTCGTGCTGTTACATAAATAACTATCACTTATAGGCGCCTCGGTTAACGTTATGGCACCCCCTCCCTCTTTCTTGGATATGTACCGTACGTAAGTAACCGCGTTACCTAATCTGACCAAGTAAGGCTCATCGGACTCTACATAGAAGATTATAGTCGCTAAATGCTGCGCAAACTAAAATGGAAAAATATATGTCATGCGGAATAATTGAATATAATACTATGCAAAATCGAGGCATATGTGCACGGCATTCTATATCCCTTATTTGCAATAATTTGTACCAGATATGCATAAAACGCCTAAAATATCGACTGAAACGGCCTGTTTACAATGCCGAAGAAAGGCGACAGACGCGAAATAAATGAATCCCTTTGTAACCAGCCTTTCGAATTTCGCCACTGGCTCTGGCTAAAGGCTTGGGTACCTAATGTATGGGCAGGGCACATGCGAGTCGCCTTCAAGCTACCTCCAGAACGATAGTTTGACTGGAGACTTGCTGCGGGCAGACATTATCTCTATCAGAGTTGATGCGAGGGAGCGATATTTTACTACCCGCTGCTAGGTCATAAACGTGTTTTCCAAGGAACAGGTAGCTTAGAATGTCCCATATCTGCTTATGTGATACACACTGCCCTGAATTGTACAAGTGATTGTGAAAGCTTTCAAAGCTCTTGGTAGCTATTTTCGGGCCTGCTGAGAGTTACCACACCAATTTACGGTTGTAACCAAGCTTTCTATGCAGGCACAAAGGATACCGCTTTCTTCGAGCATGTTCATAAATCATGTTATGCACACAAGCCCCAAAATTGTTGAACACTGCAACGTCTAAACGACGAAGTTTTATGAAATAAGCACTGGTTTGTTGATTAACCGAACTTCTTTTATTTTTCTGTGGATGCGATTTCTAGAAAATCAAAAGGTGACAAGCGCAATATTATGCTTGTTTTAAACTGTGTTCTCGCAAAGATGTTAAAAGACAAACTGTGAAGTACACAGTTTTCAGAGTTAACACTACTGCATTCAATATGTAATACAGAAAATTAACCCAACTGTGATGTGAGGAGCGCCGGGATTCGTCTGAAATAGCAAAATTCCTTTTAAGCATCGTGCGTTTTCCTTTTAAATCGCTGGGAGTTCGCTATGTACGTACACAATAATCCACACAGCATCTGAAGAGGATAAATAATTTCCTTGCACATACTTTCCCCTTCGGTCGAAGAGAGCACTCTGTCGCGCCATTGCTTCACGTATGTTGGTATGCCTAATAGGTGTATCATATAGGGCAGCATTATGCCTAAAAAACTATGTGGCACTTTGGCGACTAAAGTCCCTCGCAACTGGCAATAATTATTAGTCAAATAATTAATTAATTGACTGATTAGTAAGTGAATAGGTAATTTTATTCAATAATTAATTTATTAATTAGTTTAATAATGAATTACTTAAATAGTCACCGTTTGGTAATTAATTATTTAATTAGTAACTGATCATTTATTGACACTTGTCCATATAAGGCACGCATTCGCGCATACTGTGGTGGTGCTCTGTGATTGGTCGATATCTTTATGACGTCATCCCGCCTCGGCCAATCAGAACGCTGCAAAAGCGGGATTCGCCTTAAAAGGAAATTGGAACCTCTACCATACGCCTATTAGTAGTCACCCGAATCAATAACCACAAATGACCCCAGGGATTTCCTGAACTTTATACAGTGTACTGCAATCGGCGGAAAACCTACGAACACCGCGATAACCCAGAACAGCTTAATTCACGTGCAACTATGCACATAAACCCCCCCCCCCCCCCCCCCTGCACCCCTCACTGGGCATGTTATTAATTTCTTTTCGTGCCATTAAGAGGAGATCATCGCGAAACTCACACTCGAGAGTACGGGCCGAAATTGGAATTTGATCTCTTTCTTTTTGAAAGAGCTTCGTTTATTTATATATTTTTTCACTGTTTTTCTACGATTTATCAGGCATATATACCCAAATCGTCCTCGCACGCTCCAACCATAGCAAATACATACTCCACCGCTTTTCCAATATGTGCCTGCACAAACACTGACGAATGCGTTCGTTTAAACGGGCGCTCTCAATCCTCTTTGCCACAGCCCATATCCCCCTTCGGCCTATATTTTCTTTTTTTACTTTTGGTTGTCTTTCAGGTTATAAGGATGGATGACCGCTCTTTTAATCGTTCCGAGACTCCGGGAGATTACCACTCGAAAGCTCCGTTTGGCGCGTCCTCAAAAAGGCGGATTAAAGCGTGCGTGAAAAATCTCGGCAATGTTGGGAGATAAAACCCGACAAATGGTTTTTGCTCGCAGCGCAGTATGAAGAGATTAAGTGGGAAAAAAAAAAAGTGTACGCACGGCCCCTGGCCGATACGTGCCATATAGGACACATTTTTTATGCAGGAATTAAAACGCAGAAGCTTTCGCATCTAAATATTTAGTTGCCCAGGAATGAAGCCGCCAGGATGAGTCATCAGCGGTCCTCTGCTGTCGATTTGATGCGTTAGAAATGCATCGCTTCAGAGATATGAAAACAAGTCGCTCTAGCGTCCACAGTAAACCGTGTAGACCGTGCTTTCGCTGGCACAGCGCATTCATGATTATCATGACATTACATATTGCATTGTTATTCCTGCTTGGTGCGGCGTGGGTTTCTTGCACCTTCCACTCCTTTAAGTAAATCAAAACGTCTTTCCGATTTCACGCACACGCAGGCTAGCAGTTTTATTACACACACGAAAACAAAAGTGAACCGTAGGAAAAGCCAATAAGTTTCTAATATTGAGTGCCTATTCTACGCAGTTCATGAGGACCGGAAACCACTTCAAATGCGAGCAGCCTAGCAGTGTTCCCAGAGCATGACTTATACTTTGCCAATATATATCCTGGCAAAATATTCTTACACTCAGCCGTGCTTCGCTCTCTGAAGAACTGACTTTGCTGACTTCTAGTACAGGAGAAAGCAATTTCTCATTACAGTTAGCGGACTACGTCAAAACATTTGAGCCCACAATACATATGTCTTGTTCGTCACGTAATCTTCACCATGGCCAACGTTCGCATTGTTTCACTTATTGACTTATAGCCAAGAATGCTCATCGAAAAGAATTTCTGTCGTGCCTTCACTGGATACACCGTCTTTTTTTTTTTTTTTTTTTTTTTTTTTTTTGAGGCGGGGTCTTACTAAGGTCCTAATAAGTTTTTCTACGCCTAGTAGCTTTGCGCGCAGACTAGTTTTTTGAAGTCAATGCATTTTTCGAGGTACATGTGTTAAGCAGTGCGTGAACACAGTAGCTTTAAGATGAGTAATTACGTTATTCCTATAGTATGATTTGCTGTATATTTAGGGAGACAAACTTTAAAATTCCTGGTTAGTGCGAAGCATGCACAAACACCCTCTATATCCCTCTTCACTATCCAACTTTCAAAACTGTTTAACTGAACGTGGTTGAGCAATTTGCACTTCTTCTAAAAGCTAAGAACACAACCAAAGTATTTGTGATGCCGGTTTCCTAGCCATACAACAATGTGTTGAGAATTTGCAGTATACATAACTGATTTAACACATTTCTTCTACGAGCTCTGTCGGTGGAAGATGACTATAGGCTCAGAGAGGACACCACTTTACAACTGAATTCCTAGTCCCCACTGAGAGCAATTGAGTTTTCTTCCGGTGGCAGAAACAGGAAAAAAAAAAATCTCAATGGCAGCGGCCCCACGCGTAGACCACGCGAGAATCCACGAGTACCGGGAGGACAAATCGATGAGCCACGGCACGGAGATACAATGTTCAGACCAAGGCTTGTGGGCGCCACCAGGAGAGGGAGTTGCACCGCGTCAGGTCACCAAACTCCGCGCTATGCGGACTAACGTGAGGTGAAGACGAACAGCGTCAGCCGGCGATGGGGGCGGGATGCAGGGAAAAAGATTAGGTTGGTACCAAAAGAATAAGCGAATAAGGAAAAGGAAGCTGCGAGCCAAAAGCCAGGCCAAGATTACAATAGGCAAGGTTCTCTGCTCTGACAACAGAGAAATGCGAAATAAGTACAAAATCGAAGGGGTCCACAAATAAAGGGCGAAAAATGGGGGAAAAGGCAGCGACCAAAAGAAGCCGGGGTTTGCTCCTCGAGGCTAGATTCTCGCCTCTGTGGCAAGCACCCCCCCCCCCTCTCCCCTTCCCCTCCCGGCGCAGCGAGGTGCATGAAAGATGACTTTCTAATGCCTTCCAGCAGCGCGGCTGCTGTATAATACACATGCAGCAACAACAGCGCCATCTATTTCCTGCCCTCCCGAACCTTCCTCTCACCTCCGTGCCTTTCCCGAACTATGCCGCCGCTTGCTTTGATCCCTGCCGTGAGACTCGGCCTCGCCGAAACAGTCTTTCCTGCTGGGACGCGCAGACACTTGCCGCAAATATATGCGTGCTCACATACGAGATCACGCACGCGCATAGAAACATAGGCACACACAGACGCGCGCATTCGTGCGCACCGGTGCACCACACCTCTTCGGAGCGCAGTAGATTTCTCCTGCTGATCCGGCGAGACGGCTCAAGCCGGCCTTCGGGTATGGGAAGGGGAAGGTAGTAATGTCATAAATAACGTCTCCGCAGGTTCATTTTGCTCTGTACGCCCTCCCTGTTTATATGCGAGTCTTGTTGGTAGTCATGGTTATTCTCTCCTCCCTCTCTTCACCCTACCACCTCCATCCTGCATTCACAAAATAGAGGAACAAGATGCAGCAGCGTGTGTAAGAAATGGCGGTCACTGCCGGGAGCTATTTTGCATGTTCGACTTGCTGACAATACAAAACGGCCTCAACAGGCTTACGAAAAATTCCCTTCCTTGCGAGCAACAGAACCTGCTTTTTCTCTAAAGCTTAGGAAAGGATTTGGTTGCGCGGGCCAAATCAATCGAACGCAAGCCGCGTACGACGAGTGGGAGCAGACGAAATGATCAAATATATTCAAAACTATACTGTTCGCGATCAGGTATAAAGAAATAGAATTGGAATCAGTGCTAAAAAAAGGGAGAACGGGATTTAAGCTTACCTCAAGCTTTTCATTTCTGGCGGCGATCTTCTATTCGGTTTCAGGTGACAGTTGTGTGACTTAAGTTCTCGTAATTTTGTTTCTTTTCTAAAATCGTACCTTTTCTTTGATTTTTTTTCATTCGGGGCATAAATTTCTGTGACGCGTAATTATATACCACCACAAAAGTTAGAGTCCAAAAAAATAGTATTAAAGGTCGCCTCTTTAAATGATCAGTTATCCAAACCTTAAGGCCATTGAAAACCTTCCGTTAAGCTGAGTACAGGCAGGTATTCAATTAGCTCGCCGGCCTCTTCCACTTCCTCCGATTTCTCCTTTTCTTTTGCTCTGACATGACAGTAAGCCTGGCCATGAACCATCTCTGGAATTGTGATAGCCCCAAATATCTGCAGAAACCTCTCCGGTCTCCTCCGAAGCAGATACCTCCGGGCGAAGCGGAACGTGGCAAGTAAGAAACTTGAACTAAAGTTCGACATGCTTCCCAATCCAAATCACATCCACCCTCAACCAGCTGCATAAAGAATACAAATTTTATGAAAAGAAGTCCGCGAAGTGCGAGGTAAATCTGACTGAAACTCGAATGTCATGTCCTTTTTAACATTCCACTAAAATTAGCTCCTTTGAATCTAAGTTATAAAGTAATTAATGGAAAAAATATTACCTGACGTTACGTACGGCAATGCGCTCCATTCAAAAACCAATATCACAACACTGATACCCCCACTAAATATTTACACTTCTGTATACGCTAATGAGAAACATGTGGCCATTGGGTTCAAACTGTGCAGCTTTTCTGACTTGTGTGAATGTTTGTAGCAAGATCTCGTACCGACTAGAAGCCCCAAATTAAACATTTTTGTCCAAAAAATGATTTGCCGCCTAAATGAGACCCAAGGACGCTTACTGGAAGTCGCACATTCACATCCCCCTTTTTTTCACACAGTTTGCTCACAGCGGTGCCCGGTACCTTTATCGGTTGATTTGAGAGCGCTGAATTCTGAGAACATGATGGTTACATCAAACTTTGAATCCAAACTGTAGGCAGCAATCAATACATGATGCGCAAAATGTACCCAGGTAGAAGAATATATTAGCCCAATATTGACATTGTCTCGTAGCGTGTGTCTATCTACTGCATGGAATGCGCACTGCCCGTGTAACTGTCTTCGAATGCCGCCCCAATTGAGAGTGCTAAAAGCACGGCAGAAGTATGTACAAAAATATGTGCAAAGTGTCAGGCAAAATCAGTGGTACTCATGATCCGACTTTAAAACAGAGATTATAGCTGCCGTCCCTGACTAACGTTACACCTGCCATTTTCCGATCAGCAGCTCTTTGCGTTGTCCTCAACTCAATATAGCGAAATGAAATTGTGACGGTACTATATTATCATCCGATACTACAAATTTTGATGCTCCCTCATTATGATGCAAGCCCGTTACCTCCATCCTTACCGTCGTGTTTTTTGGTGCACTGTCTTCGATGCGTGCATAGGTTTCGCCTCGTTACTCTGCAAGAGTTGTTTGTTTTTTCCCCTGAGAATTTATGTCCATCCTATGCAAATGCATGAAAGCGTCAACTGCCGATATTTTCGTTTACTACTGTGTTTTTTTCTCAACTCCTGTCTTACTGCAATTCTGCACTCCCTGGTTTACCGAGCATACTTAATGCAAATCCTTCGTCCATTCTTCCTTTCTGGCTGGTACCAACTGTATTCAGACCACTTAGAACACAATGACATTTACGCATACCTTATACTGGAAAGAAGCTGCTGGGCGTCGCTTAAGCGGAATGTCTCCTAATTCTTGCGCGGCTAATTGCCACTCTATAGTTCTTTGCGTATTTAATATTTATAGTGAAAGTTGCTGTGGTGAGAGAAAGCATCCCTGGCTCTGCCCTTCCTCGCATCCTACACGGTTTCGCTGGGTCATCCTTAGCCCTCTCCCTGAAACTCATTACCCGTTCCCGCACATTGTTTGCTTGTGTTGCTCTGAAGACAATACTGAAGCTAAATATGCAGCAGTTCAGCAGAAGCACGAAGACACACGTATATAAATGATTACTGCGACAAAGTTCTGACATGGATCAGTTTCGACATCGAGCTGCGTAAGCATTCGACGTTTCTGTATGCTTTAATCTTAGACCTTCGTGAAGTACAGGAGATAAGTTGAACTTCCAGCACGGCCGGCGCTTTAACTAAAGCAACGTCATGTTACAGCCACGTTTCCAGCCTGAGAAAAAAGAAACAAAAAAAAACGATGCAATCGCAACTTGTTCACAGCGTAGCACTCTCGATTTAAGTTGTGTATGCGGCTAAAATACGTTCCTGATTCATGTTTTTGCTGTTGATATACGTCCTCGTTAGGCTCTTAATGGCTGATTAAAATGTTCTTATCTGCTCTAAGATCGCGTTGTGATAAAGGCCGACAGAATCATGCTTCCGACATCGTAGTGCACTTAGATGCGCAGAAATCATGCCGTGAACTTTGCCAAGTTCAAAACCCACGCTCCACTAATGTAAAGATGTGAAGTACATTCCGCTAGTGAAAGCACGCGTCAGAATGAACAAGATTGTCATGAAAATTGTGATAACAGAGAAAAGAAACAGGAGTGAATGTATGAAGGAGTGAACTTACACCCACGCAGCTGTAAGTTAAGATAGATTGCGCACTACGCTGAAGCAGTACACGGTACGTGGGCTCTGTACTGAAGCAGGTTATGTTTTGGTGTTAGTGCTTTTCGTTTCTGGCACAAGGCGCGTTCTCGTGGCATCGTAGGCCAAGAGGCGAATGAGACATCTCGCATCATAAAGCATGGAGTCCCAGGACGGAGCATGTTCAACTCGGCTCGTGAATGCCAACAAGTGAGCAGGAGTCACTCCCGCCATGCGAATTCAGCCACCAGCATAGGAAGCCGGATCTGAAAACAGAAAACGTTTCTCAAGTCCAAATGAAAGAAAATAACAGCCCACATGCGCCCGCCACACGAAAAAAACAACAACATAAAAGCATGGTACTACATACAGTACAGCGTATACATGGAGGCTCTCTGAACTCGGCGGGAATTCAAAGTGCGAACTGTGATTCCGCGTGACAAGGCGAGAGTTCTTCCTCCTCGCCCTTTGTGAGGGAAAGAGTGAGCTTTTGGATTATGCGGAGAAGGAGGAAGAGGAGATAGGGAGTGAGCTCTCGTTATCCCGTGGGGGCTCGTACGTTATTCAGGCGCGGACACAGAAGACCTTTCAGGGAGAGCCCGAGAGGCAATCCGCCTGCCGCGAAAAGGACGTCCTTGCAAGTCGGCTTGCATCATTGAAACAAATGACTTCGCGGAGGAGAAAGCGCGAGGGAGGGTGTCGTCGGGAGGGGACGCGTTTCACGCTCTTCTTTGCTCGACCCGTCGGCTTTCTCACTCTGCGGCAGAAGTTGGCTGGGCAAGTGGGAAAGGGAAAAAAATAAATATTGCGTATTATTTATGCGTCGTATTCAAGACTGTATTTCTTCCACACTTGATCCCTCGCGACCATCCTCTCTTCTTCCTCGATAAAACAAGAGCTTTAATTCCCCCGTTGTGGTCTCATGGGCAATACGCGAAACATCACTGAAAGGCCGATGAAAAGTTCTTGATCGATGATCGAGAGGAAAAAAAAAAAAGAAGAGGCGATTTCCTTTTTCCTTTCGCCGAGGCAGCTTGCTTCTGACTCTGCGTTGCACTAGCTGGTTCAAAAAAAAAAGGTGTCTTGTATTCCTTTTTAGTAGGTTAATAATCAGTTTGTTCATAATGACGCGTATGTCCCTCTCTGGCTTGCGATTCCAGTTTAGTGGATCACTTACACGAAGTAATATTAAGTGGACGATGCTATCTATCAAATCTATCAAGAAATATGCTATCAAAAAATTGTTAAAAGGAGACCACATCATGGAAAGTAAATAAGGTGATCTGGCCTATAGGTTTTGCTTTCCCAGCAAAGATGTTTGGGTTAGTAACGCACAGTAATAAAAGGCACTCGATGCCTTCTTTTATGTGCACTGATTTCATTTATTACCTTCGCAAGAAAGTCAAGATATATGTTAACGCAAACTAACATGGTCAGCAGCAGTGAGCACGTTTTCCATGTGAGGGCAAAGCGAAGCATCATGAAAAAATTGTCCGCTAAATACTTCCAGTTGAAGTTTTCTCCAACTGCTTGCCTGTCTTGGGCAGTCGTCGTCCAAGTTTCTATCGTCTACTGGCTAATTTTTTGTGCTAAGAAACTTCCGATCGAACTGTATCAGTGCCAGGTCAGCACACTGTGCACACGTGCCGGATGTGAGCGTCAAAATAGACAATCGCGAAAGGTAGGCACGCATTGTCATGGTTAATATACCACAGTCAGTCTACCTGTTGCACATATGAGCTTCAGCCTGTGTCACGTGGGTATATACCCACTGTACGTGGGCTTTATACTGAAGCATGTTACGTTTTTACATTTTTATGATTTAGGTTTTCTTTCCTGGACCAACGCGCGTTCTCGTTATCGTATATAAAGGCTGCCAGTGGCCCACCTAGCTTCTCACCACATCGAAAGGCGGGTTCATAGAAGTCTAGGTCCACATTTTTGTATCCCTGCAGCTCTCATTTCGGGTAAGAACATGCCACGAAGTAGACTAGAGTCGATGTCGGATTGATCTTGCGCTGATGCAGCTAGATGAACCATGTTGCAGCAAAGATAAATTATCAGAATAGCGAATGTCAATAATATTAATAATAATTGGTTCACAGGAAGGGAAAGGTGCTGTATCTATCACACTTGCTATGTGGACACCTGACCCGCGCCGTAAGGGAAGAGAGGAAGGTTGGAGTGAAAGTGGAAAGAGAGAAAGGGAAGCCGTAGTGGAGGGCTACGGGGTAATTTCGACCACCTGGGGATCCTTAACGAGCGCTGACATCGTACAGCACACGGACGCCTTTTCGTTTCGCCTCCATCGAAACGCAGCCGCCGTGGTCGGGTTCGAACCCGGGAATTCCGACACAGTAGTCGGGCGTCTTACCACTGCACCACCCCGGCGGGGCGGGAATGTCAACACAGTTCCTGTTTTGAGGCAAGAAAGCAAGCACGGGGTAAAGAGTACCAAAAGTAAGGCCAACAGACGACTAACTCATGATGTTTTGCATGCTTTCCAAAACGCGTCTGTAATATGTAGTGGGGATAGACGGAATAGTTCAGTTCAGTTCAGTCGTTCAGTCGTGTCCGACTCTTCGTGACCCTATGGACCATGTCACGCCACGCTTTCTGGTCTCTCACTATCTTTCTAACATCACATAACTTCATCTGCAGTGCCTCGAGGATGCCATCTAACCATCGCGTTCGCTGCCTACCCCTTCTCCGGCGACCCTCAACCTTTCCCAACATCAAATCTTTCTCCAGCGACTCCTCTCTTCTCATCAGATGACCAAAGTAGCTGAGCTTTAACTTTAAAATTTGACCCTCCAATGAGCAGTCAGGGTTTATGGTCGACAATATCGACTGATTTGATCTTCTGGCAGTCCAAGGAACTCTGAAGAGTCTTCGCCAGCACCACAATTCAAACGCGTCAATTCTTCGGCGGTCAGCCTTTTTCACAGTCCAACTCTCGCATCCATACATCACAACTGGAAAGACCATAGCACGAGTTATACGGATCTTGGTTGGCAGACTAATGTCTCTGCTCTTTACTAGACGGTCAAAGCTAACCATTGCTCTCTTTCCCAGAAGCAGGCGTCTCCTAATTTCATGGCTGCAGTCTCCTTCCGAGGTAATCTTGGAGCCCAAGAACAGAAAATCTGTCACAGCTTCCACTTGTTGTCCATTGATGCTCCAGGACTTGATAGGGCAAGACGCTGGTTAATCGTTCGTGAATTCGCGTCTACGAAAGCCCATTTGCAAGTTAGGATAAACGACGTAGTACAAGATTCAAGGCTTCATTTCGACCGGGAAGGACGTATTACCGTGCGCTCAAATATCTGCATTTTAGAGGTGCGTTTATTCGGGCGACTCAGACGGATCCAGCTGCTTAAGACGAACTTGCAACAGACCGTCAGGCGTACCGAACCACTGAGACAGCGACCAACTTCTTCGTCCTCGGGCGCGCCAGCACGCGATGCATGCCAGTGGCTATAACAAATAAGATTGGCACACTACAGCATAAATATTTAATTTCTCACATCACTGATAAGTTAGGACGGTTTAAAAACCTTCCCTCCGACTTACATAGTACGCGAAGCATTTCAAGCTTTTCAAAGTCTTAAGTGAGGGCACACGAAAAGTTTGTTTGTTTGTTTTTTTCTTGTACAACATCCCCGATGTTAGGGACTTCTTTAGGGCGAATGATTTCAGCTTGCGAATGTTGGAAACACGTCGCAACTACAGACAGTCGAGAGCCACCTTCACAGTCCCGCCAATAGAAGCCCTTTACGTCTAAGTACCTTGAATCACTGGTAGCCATGCAGTTAAACTACAGGTCCCACATGACCCCGCCCCAACCCCTTCCTAGACACTTCCCAGCTTTTTAAGGACGCCCCAGAAGATCACGGGACTCGTTTGGTTATAGAAAACCAGTGATACGAACCACAGCTGGAGCGAAAAAGTCGGTAGTTTTCCAAAAATTTCTATAGAAAGCATGGTTCCGACTTTAACCATGTCAGGTGTCTTTTATGCAATTGTGAACACTATGAACACTGTGGATGTTTTTTAAATGTGCTCTAGCTAGCGACATTTACTTCTTCCTACTAATTTATAATCATTTGCCTTGCAGTTGGGGCATATTTTATGCCTAGTAGTGAAGGCAACAAAATATATATTACTGAAGATAGTGAGATAGGTTGCACTTCTTTGTTTTCAAGCTGGCAGATTTTCTCCCTTTTAAAAGCCTATCTATTTCTGGTTTTTCGTCACATCTTTCCTTCCTGCATGCTGGGCTTCCGCAAGGGACTCTGCACGCAAGATGCTTTCCTCCGGATTAGGGAAGAAGTCATCAACACCATACCCCGAAAAGGCGAAAATTTCATTCTGGCACTAGATCTCAAAGGAGCATTCGACAACATTGGCCACCAAACCATATTGCACGAATTAAACAATATAAACTGCGGGGAGAAAATTTTCAAATACGTGAAGGCTTTCCTCTCAGATCGCACAGCCACCATAGGAATTGGAGAGATCCGATCACCAAAAGTACCCATGCCGAACAAAGGTACACCGCAGGGTTCTATAATATCTCCAATGCTATTTAACATAGCAATGATAAATTTAGCAAAAAAAACTGTTGACCCGCACTGATATTGGCTTCACTTTATACGCGGACGACATCACCATCTGGGCTACTCAGGGATCCTTGGCGCAAAAAGAAGAAGCTCTGCAAGCCGTTATAGACCTAGTCGAGGAATTTGCCGGGGAGAGCGGTCTTCAATGCTCCCCAGAAAAATCCGAACTTATCAGGCTACACAGAAGAAATTACAAGTCCCCAGGAGAAATTCAGCTCTCTCTAGGAGACCAGATAATTCAAGAGAAGGACAAGATAAGAGTTTTGGGGCTGTGGTTGCAAAGCAATCTGAGAGTGGATTATACAATCAAAACACTCAAAACCACGGTCAACCAAATTTCCAGAATGATTAGAAGGGTGACCTGGCACCGGAAAGGGATGAGGGAGGAGGACACCCTCCGCCTTGTACAAGCCCTAGTCGTTAGCAGGATTACCTACGGGCTCCCATATCACGAAATTAGATTCACTGATAAAAGGGCCATTGACACTATCATAAGAGGAGCCTATAAAACGGCCCTAAACCTCCCGCCAACAACATCAACGGAACGTCTTTGGGCACTCGGAGTGCACAACAACTTCGAGGAGCTCAAGGAGGCAGTTCTAGAGAGTCAGAAACAACGCCTAACAACAACGCAGGCGGGTAGGGAAATCCTGTCAAAACTAGGGCTATGGCAGGCACTAAGAACTTCTGAGATCAAATCACAAATTCCGACATCCACAAGAAACAACATCTATGTGAACCCGATACCCAAGCACATGCACCATGAGTTACAAAAGGGTCGAAGGAAAGCCAGAGTCAAATCATTGGAAAAACAATTGTCTAAAGACACGGAAGTTGTCTACGTGGACATAGGGGCTTACGGCGAACCTGGCAAGTTCACAATAGCTGCAGTTGACCACAAGAAGAGGCCAATTATTCAGGCTTCGATCTATGCCAAGGATCCTGCGGAAGCGGAATCACTGGCAATAGCCATCACCATAAAAACACAAGACAACCAAACGAAGTCATCACACGTAGTGACGGACTCCCAACCAGCCTGCAGGGACTACCTGGCCGGAAAACCTCACAAAAGAGCGTGTGCAATATTACGTTCAATCTCCCAGACGCACACAATTACATGGACACCTGGACACGAAGGCCTAGAAAGAAATGAGGTAGCGAATGATCTAGCCCGAGCTCTCACAAACCGGGCGGATCCCCATCCCTACCTCACCCCTCTCCTAGGACCCTACGGCGACAGGCTGGAACACCTACGGTTAGAAAGAAGAATTTTCTCACCACCACACAAACAACTTCTTTCCTCGGACGCTATAGACTGGAGAAAAATACAAACAAACACATTCCCTAATCTTCAAATTTTAAATAAGATAAGCCCAACAAAATACACGAGTTACTGTCCTTGGTGCGGTGCAAGCCCCACACTCTATCACATCTCTTGGGAATGCCAGGACAAACCTGACCCAACGTTAATAGTGCCATGCCCGACACACGAGCAGTGGGAGGCGGCCCTGACCAGCGACAACCTGGACCAGCAAGCCTGGATTATCCAGCTAGTCCGCAAGTCAGCTGCTGCCAGCGGAGCCCTGGACTAGGGGCACCGACCACCCAGCTCCTGCGAATTTTTACTGATTATATGCTCATTAAAAGTTTCTCTCTCTCTCTCTCTCTCGTCACTTTCATATACCGAGCACAAAAGAAGAGGAGGAGTAGAAGAGGAAGAAAAAGACAGAAAGGCGGAAAGTTTGATTGGAAAAGGAAACCGGCTGGCTATACACTGGGCGCAGATGATTGAATAGATACAAAGGTAAAGATGAAAGTGAGTAAAAGGGCGAAATTTTTTTCGAGGTGTCATTAGCACAGTTTTTAAATATTTGGAAAGTTAGTAATATTTTTTTACATGCTAGCAAGAAAATCACCAATTTGTGTTTTTTGTTGGGTGGCATTTGTAAGGGCTGGACGTTCTATTTGTCCTAAGAATTACTTGATTTAAATTAAAATAATAAAGTGCGTAAACATTCTAAACCTCAATTGAAACAGAAAGAAAAAACATGATAACTGATGTTAGGTGGTGAGGAAAGACAAACCGATGCCGACGTCGGGCATTTGGGATTCCTAGCAATTCGTGTTTTAAAACAAATTAAGTTATAAAAGAAGAAAAGACGCGGCGGCTGTAACGCGATCCAATTTTCCTCTCCTTGTTCAGTCGAGACTAGCGTTAACAGCAGGAGGAGGGAATGCAGGAGAATTACTATTAAATATGTTTCATTCTCGCGAATTCAGGCCAATGCGTTGGCAGCTTGCGTAGCAGCACGATCAGAATGCTGAAGGGAAGATAAGTCAAAGCGCTGGACGAGCTAGAATGAGCAACTATCCTCTGTGGCGTGCCTAAAATTTGCTGTCTGCGGTGCGTCGATGTAGACAGTTCCGCTTTCCTTTTTTTCTTTGCGTGGCCAATCACAAAATAAACGAACTGGCGTTTCCCGCAAGATTTAGTTTTAACAGCTTGTAGATGATTTTCGGAGTATGTAAAATGCAGCGGCTTCACGACGTTTCGTGTGAAGCTTGTTCCAAGTCAACTCAAAGTTCGAACAATTGGGATCTGTTAAAACGACAAAATTTATGGCCCTTTTCAGTGACTAATAATGTGACCCTTTAATACCGCTAAATTCGTGAATTCAAAAAGAGACGAGACTAGTATTTGTAAGTGTTTAATGCTGTTTTCGTCGAAACCATCTGAAAAAATTGTTATCCCCCAAGTCTCCTCCTATCACCATTAAGACATCATGCGGCAGTTTCCATACCATTTGAATAAAACAGATTTCGTCGGATAATAATCTGAAGTACTTGTAGAGGTGAACTGCAAAAGCATGAATCGTACGATGTGCTCCTCAGAAACTGTTAAAGAATCATAGGTCATACACGCTTCCTGCGCTGCAAGATTGTGTACTAGGGAAAAAAAACGATGATAAATGGTTTACTGCGGTAGGGCCAAATACGGATTACGTGTGCTATCGCATCGTTTTTCACTTCACTTTCGGTTTCTATTGGAGGCTCAGATCTCAAGGGCGAGCATGATTCATATAATTTTGTTTGAAAAATTGGCGAGTGGTGGCCTCAGTTGTAGCGCAATATTAAATCTCGGGGCCGGCTCCCACACCTTTGTACGGCAACGCGATTGTGGGGTGTTCCAGATTCATTCCACGCGGATGTTACTCGAAGACGACGGCCTTCAAACCAGAGCTTTTTAACATTATTAGTTGTGAAACTTCCTATATAGCCCATGTATCAATAAACGGTGTATTTCATTGGTCAGAATTCAGGTGTATACGGAGAGTGGCGGCGCCCGCGGCCATTAAAGAAAACTCTATATAAGTTTCAAACTTCCAGATATACACAATTACCTAGAAAAGAAAATACGTTTAGAGCTGCAGTAGTAAAAATTCATAGACATAACAGCCGTAGGTTTACTTAAGGTGGAATAGAAGAAAGAAGGGAAAAATGATTTCCCGAAGGCAATGAAGGCAATAGCAGAAAGCTTCTATTGGCCACTTCTAGATGGTGCAACCATTCATAGGCGCCCGAAAAACGCGTATTAAAATTAGTAACTTTTGAAGCCGAGTTTCCCAACTGGTATGATTCAAAAGCGCCGATGCAAAGCACAACTCAAGAGACTAATATTTGAACACATGAGATATTCGGCTACAGCGGTGGCGTAGTGATCGAATTTAGTGGCCAGCAAAGCTAGTATATTTGTGCTGCCGTAGGGTTGAAGCCCACTCGCGGCGTGAAAGGTTATTTAACTTTGTTTTTTTTCTAAAATACTGCCTGCGAAATACCATTTGCCAAGGGCCAAGGATCAGCCGAGTGTAGTGCCCGCAGTAAAGATTCCTAATTTGTCGATCCTTCTTCAGGAAAACAAATGCCCCCTTCGTGCGTGTCGTAAACACAGACATCTAACAATAAGGCGGATGATGTAAAGTGTTTGCGTTTTCATCCAATTAAGGTCTAACGCGCAGTAGGTCAGTGATTGTGAGACATGGTTGTAATACAAATAAGACGCCATAGAGGTGCCGTAACATCCTGTTTTGCACAATAGCACTTATGAATTATACGTTCCTAAACTGGCCTTAGTCGTTTTTAACAAATCTGCGGCTGCGACAGTAGACGATTAACCAGATTGTACAATGGCTACGCGCTTCATTGCCCTAAAACGTTCCTTAAGGAAAGAATAGCGAGCGTAATGAGGACATCCCCATTCAGACAACTAATCGGATTTGTTCGTTCAGCAAACTTAGTTTGTACTAGTAGCGCCAGGCCCTTAAGGAACAATAGGTCTCTAGTTCGGGGCACTTAGCTCGTTAACCAGTCTATTCAAGCTCCTTCTTCGCTTTTGCTTTTATCACTGCGTTAGTAAAATAAGAGCAGCTTCAGCCCAGCTACTGCACCTAATGTATGCGAGACAATGTCGTTGGGGGACTCAATTTATCTCGGATCGCTTCAGTTTCTTGCGTGTACTGAAATCTCGGTGCACGAAAGTTTCTGTACTTCGCTGCCATAATAATAGGACTATAACAGCTGCTATCAAACAAGACGCTTAAGTTCCGCTGCTTACGCGTAAAGCAACCACCACGCTCATTCATTCATTCATTCATTCCTTCGCTCATTCATTCATTCATTCACTCACTCACTCACTCACTCACTCACTCACTCACTCACTCACTCACTCACTCACTCACTCACTCACTCACTCACTCACTCACTCACTCACTCACTCACTCACTCACTCACTCACTCACTCACTCACTCACTCACTCACTCACTCACTCACTCACTCACTCACTCACTCACTCACTCACTCACTCACTCACTCACTCACTCATTCGCCGAAGGCCACAACCACTGAGTATTATGCTCGCCGTTGTTTTCCATTAGAGCAGATGAATGCACATCGAGATGCAATCTAATATTTATACAGATATTTGAAAATCGCTGCGAACCCCTTTGGAACACGCAAACTGTAGAACAAGAGCGCGTTATTATCAGTAGTGGATCTTTGTCAAAACACTGCTGTGCCATGGAGTTTTGTGCAATTAGCTCGATATATACGGTTTAACGTCCCAAAGTGACCCACGCTGTGAGCAACGATGTAGCAGAATGCTCGCGAAATTTCGATCCCCTGGGATTCCTTAGCAGGAGCTGACATCGCACAGCAATAAGGCGCTTGCTTTTCACCTCTATAGAAAAGTGGCTACCGCGGACGGGATCGAAACCATGTTCTTGTGATCAGCAGTAGAAAGCCCTACCACTTAATCGCCATTGCGGGGCATATAAATGAATTTATGGCACATGACAGCTGTGGTTAGAATAAGCTGGAGGTGCTTTAATTTCATCATCTGTTCGCGTAGGAGCAGCGAAAGCTGCGAACACAATTTCATAGTGCGACAAAAACCAAACCTCTTGAAATCCCAGGAAAACAAAACAAGCAACTTTTTCCCCCTGATTTCTCAGTTTTAGAATATACGAGCGAGGGTCGTTGATAGGTTCCTGATATTGTAGTTGATACAATGGCACGACGACAGCGCAAAGAATAACAGCAGAGAGAAGAACGTACGACAGAAGATACACCACATGGCAACTGCCTATTCATGTCAGAATTAAGTGCATAATATTCAGGACATGAGAGAAAAAAACCCGAGGAGTGGATGGCAATTCAACGACGTCTAAACGGACACTTCCATATGAAGCCTTTGTTTAAGAATATTTAGCAACTCAAAAAAGTCAAATTATAATGTTGATCACGTCCCACTGCTCCAAAAAGCCCTGAGATGGTTTCAGCTTCCTAGGGTTTGCTGTCTGCTTTAAGAGCTTGGTTAATTTTGACTGCACAAACACGATGTGTGGTAGAACGAAAGGTTCTTTCTCAAAAACACATTTACCCTTTACTACAACTTTGCAGAAAACTCACAGCTACCTTATATCGGAAAGTCTAGTTTACTGAGGTTAATGATCAGCGCCATCATCACGCAATAAAATTTCATCAGATAGCATAGCCAAGGCGCGTTAATATAAAAACAACCAGAGGTCTTGCAGATAACTAAAGCTAATGATGTTTAACTGCTGATTATGACTTCGTCGTCTGCAAGTCATACATACAGATCTCCCCAGAAGCGAGAACTTTTGTTCCCGCCTGCTTGTCGTTCTCTCCTCTCAGCTTGAGCACTGATACACATGCCCGACACATGCTAGTTGTTATGCAAGAGAAGGGAATCAAAGTACGTATCATTTTAAACATCAAACAACGATCGACGCAGTCAGAATAATTTTCAAGACAGAAAAAGCTGCCATCAGGTATTAGCGAAATTAAGAGGGAAATATGGCATCAGAATTCGAGACTGCGACAGCTCTCTTAGCACCAAGGAACGGTCCCGGCGTCTCTGAATCAAGCCTCCCTTGGGGCCATCGCCGAAGGAACTAAGTTTTTTCCTGATTAGCGTCGAGTCGCAACCGGCATGCTCCACCTCCTTCCAAACTCAGCGCCGCTAGCTGCGATGGCCAACTTTCTTGTATGCATCGCTTTGCCGCTATTTCTTCTTGTTACGCTTCTACTCCCTTCCTCTCTTCTCACTTTCCTCTTTCCTCGGCTCCCCTCTCCAGAGAGTCATTTCGAAACTCGGACTCACTAATTACGACATCTCGCTGAGCAAAGCTGCTGCTCTGCTGCTTATGCTCATATTTCTCTCGTCCACAACGTCGGGAAGACGCTGTGCGCTTGGTCGTTTGCGTGTCCCGGGAAAGACTTTTCTGAAGACGTCACCGGTTATCTTTTTCCCTCGCATTTCTCTTTTAAGTTCTGCACGCACCGCTTCTACCCTCTGCTCCTCGCCGCTACTAACCGCACCCTTTTGTTACGTTCTTAATGCGGCATTCATTAATCGCATTTGGAGCACCAGATATAGCAATCAAACGACGACGGTATACATTGATGTTCTAGGGAATATTTTTTATTTCCTATCTCCGTGTCGCGTTCCGGGTTGCTAATTAGAAATTCTAACGGAGTGACACAAGGGAAATCCCAGCGGACCAGCGCGCAATATTTTTTGTGGCCCTGCGTCGAGGATAATCTGATTACCGTTCGCGCCTCTTCCTATTACTCTGTCGGAAAATGCGCTTCCTCGTACTTTGAGAAGGAACAACTGGACATGAAGCGGAATAGCAAAAAAAAAAAAAAAAAAAATAGGTATTTGTTTTTATTCCTAAGCAGTACTGGCATTTTCCAAGCTACGTGAAGGGTAAGCTAAGACACTTTAGAAAAATGGATGGAATATACATAATAATGAATGCCCTTTTGATTTGTTCTCGATCTGTCCAGCCAGATGGTCCAAACGTACAGTCGAAATAAGTATATAGCGCGTCCTTCATTTTCTAAAGACTTGCCTTTCTTTTTCATCTTCAAAATTCGGAAACTGCGCTTCCTTGTTTTCCAAGACAAGATGGCTGAACAGACGTTTATAGCTAGAACAAACCATGGACGAGGTCTTTTATATTTGATTCCTCAAAACTAGGTTTCATACAAACTATCCAGACCAATAACGCTTGTGAATTCGGAACGTTGTTATGTGAAGGGCACTGCAGAATTCCGAATATTTTATATTCTAGGTTTTGAGTTAATGGGAAAGTAGCCTTGAATATATCCCGCCTTACTAAACCTCCTTTATTTCAGTTTTGTTTTAAAACGTCTATTTTTTGTTTTTCAAGATTGCGCACTACGACATTTGTAAATATCCTTGCACCAGTTTCTGTGCAAGTCTTCTAACCCATCGTTTGGTTCTCCGCACAAACCGTGACCCGAGACGAGCATTGTTTTCCTTATTTGCTGACATCGGTGATAACGCCAAAGCTTAAATAAAGTCCTGTCAACGGCGGCCGCGTTTTGATGGAGTCATAGTGCAAATTACACCTCGGTCCTACTTAATGTCAGTGTAGCTTATACACCACTTAGTCGAAATTAATCTTGAACCAAAAACACTGCTACCCGCATTCTTGGAGTTTGCAGTGGCTCTGAAGCCTTCTTCGACTAACCGCTCGAAATAACAATTTAAGTCGTCAGCCAATGGAGTTTGAACTCAGGCAGAGGCACACAAAGCAGCCTTGCTGGCCCCTTGGTTAGACCACTGCGCCATCTTGGTATACTCGGTTTCTTCACGTACTAAAATGCCAATCTATCACGCGTCTTTGACTTGTGATTCCGTTTTCTCAACGGTTGGATGAATGGATGGAAAATAGGAGCGTCCCCTTTGAAACGGGGTGGTAGCAGTTGCTATATCATGCTCATTTTTCCCCCTATATCTTATTATTTTAGACTGGTTAACTATACCATCAATCTATTTAATGATTTCTTTCTACATTACTAAGATTATGTCACTTTTCAGCTTTTAAGCCGCCAATCTTCCAATCTTTTTTTGCCAGCTTCCACCGCAGGTTCATTCACTCAGCCACTGGTATATCTAAACCCCAGATCTTCAGGAAGAAAGACTGCACCTGCATCGACTTCCAGATGAATACCATTACACTAGAGTATAATATGGTTAATTGTTTCTGTGGATTTACCACATACTGCACATGTGTCATCTTCCTTGTTAAATTTCCGGTAGGGTCCTTTGAGCAGCTTCAACTGGCGACAAATAGCAGAAACATTGTTAAAACGAAGCAGAAAACGCCCGCTTTTCCCGTCACTTTTTGGCACAGTGGATTAACGCTGCGTTTTCGAACGCCGAAACTTTGCTTCAAACCTACCTATTGCGACTTTTGAAGCGAAAAGCTTCACTAGGCTAGTCATCTCCGAGTCTCGCGTGTGCTCCGTCGTTAGAAACGCATATAAAGCCCCGCTTTAACCAAACCGCATGAACGTGCCTTAGTGGCCTATAGGGGTAACGTGAATACAAGGGTCCTGGCAGGCTGAGTCTGACATAACCGTCCCATGTGAAACGAGAGACCCAAGTTGGAAGCTCCTGCCAGGGAACCACGGTCATGGACACGGACACGGCACACAGCAACGAGCGGTTAGACCTGGCGTAATATTGCTTTCACAATCAAAGCCACAGCTGCGCATGCGCAAACCACGTACCGTTACAGGAGAGGCACAGGTAGTCGGAGCTGCCGCTGCCGCCGCAACCACCGCCGCGAGCCCGCCGGTTGACCTTTAGCCGGTGCCGCGCGCTTTCACCGGGCTGTGTTTATGTCTATACAGAAGTGCAACGGTGATGGTGATGTGGAATCGGAATAAAGTTCAATCTTATGTGATGTACGGCTGTATTCAATGTTTCACCGTGATGATAGCCATCAAATATCTATAAGGTGCAACCGTGAACAAGGTAAGCCACAACTACGCCAAGGAACCACAAGCTAAGCCATGGCATCCCCAAAGCTTTTCGCTTCTGATATCCCGGCTTAACCAAGCTAAGCTACCCCATTTTTTTTCCTGCACTCTCTTTTTTTTAGTTCACAACAATAAAATAATTTATTAGCATGTTTCATGGTGGTATGTTTCCTTTTAGGTTGCATTATGTGATATTTTTGATTAGAAGTAGCCGTAAAAGAAGCCGTTTATAAGCCTGGAGGCAACATCAAATGCTGTGGTATGGCCACGCTCACACCATTTAATTCCGGAACTATTTCAGTAAATATCTCCCGCCTTAGTTACACCCACTGAAGGCGGGAGATATTTACTGAAATAGTTACGGAAATAAATGGTGTGAGCGTGGCCATACCACAGCATTTGATGTTGCCTCCAGGCTTGTAAACGGCTTCTTTTTTTTTTTTTTTAGGTCGCGTTCAGAGACACTTCTGCAACAGAATTACTGTTTACCCCGCTGACATGAAAGAAGCAAGGAGGAAGAAGTTTCGGCACCCTACCGTTGCGAGAACGGAAATACACGTCCTGATATCCCTTCAGAATTGATTCTGCGACTTACGATTTACAATAAATGTTAAAAAGTGCGCTGTATTTCTTTTCCTAATTAAGGATCCGGTAAATCTTTCTCTAACATTTCAGCAAGAAACGATTTCTCAAGTTAAGTCTTTGAAGTATCTGGGTGTCATATACGGTGATCATCTGACATGGAGGGATCACATTGTACATGTGTGTTGTGTGTGTTGTGGCTGTAGGAAGAAGGAAAAGAAAATGCACGGGCCTGCTACTTGCTCTGTACCTGAGCCCCCTCCGCTGCCTCGTGCAGATAGAAGAGAATATAGAGAACAAAAGCAAGAGGGAAAGAAAGACGCGCGCCGCAACAACAGCCGTCGTCCACCACCAGCGGTGGCGTGTGCAATGACGGCCTACAACAGATAAAACTTCGGTGCCAGGCCAGCCCCCCGCCGCAAGCAGCGGTGACCCACCTGCACCAGCCCCATCAGGGCAGAGACCCCATCACATTGAACATGTTGCAGCGAAAGCGGCTCGTGCTGTGGGTATGTTGCGCAGGTTAAGCAATCCCAGGTCTGGAATGCGGCGACATGCACTTTTAATGATTTATGTTATGTACGTCCGGCCAATTATACAACTTGGATCTGTGTTGTTTTCTGGTTCTTCTGCTAACAAATTCGTCCCTTCATCCTTTTAGAGCGGGAAGCGCTTAATTAGGTTATGCGTTGGGCTCTCCAAAATTGTAGCTAACAATGTGCTTTACCTTGAAGCCCGAATACCATCGTTGTTAGCTAGATTACAAGTTTTGCCTGTCCAGACTTATCTAAAATATATGGGTCACATGACTAGATTTGCACATCGCAAAACAAGTCACGCAGTTTTAGGAATCGCTAACACACCTGGGGCATTTTGAAGGATGGAGGTATTAAGAGTTCAGCGTGAAAATCTCCACTTTAAGCAACAAAAACAAAAGATACGTGCTTTTTTCCACCTCCGAAGCGAGACTGTTTTCATGCAGCATCACATTTGAGCGAAGTAACCTTTAACAATTCTTCTAAACTACTTCTTTTTACGACTGGGCTCGCGAACATTTGGGATAACGATAACGCTGCAGAATCGAAGACTGAAAAGCTTACCAAAAACAAACAGCGCTCGTACGTATCAATTAAATGGGTGAACGGGGAGATCGGGGAGCGAGAAAGATTGAGAACAACGTTATGAAGCCAAAAAGAAAAACAGTGTGCAGTCAGTCTGCCTTCCCAAGAGGCAGCTCGTTGAAACGCGGCTGCAGAGTGAGGCACTAATTATAAAGATTAATGAACTCGGTCCCGGGCAAATCTCATTGGCGACTTCCAAGTCTCCCTCGCGCGAGAACTCTCCTCCTTTCTATCCTCGATCACGTATTCCTTCCCTTCACGGTCTCTTTGCTTTCGGATTCGTCCTACATTTGGCACTTTTTATAGTTTCGGTCGTTCCTAACGGCTGCCGTTCACATCCTATTACGCTGATTTCGTGCGTTTCCGTTCCTATTTGCTTTG
This sequence comes from Amblyomma maculatum, assembly GCF_055883805.1. Classification (NCBI taxonomy): domain Eukaryota; kingdom Metazoa; phylum Arthropoda; class Arachnida; order Ixodida; family Ixodidae; genus Amblyomma; species Amblyomma maculatum. Next base: position 331,373,483 of record NC_139344.1, read on the forward strand.
CTCGGTCTCCTAATATGCGCACTTACACATTGTGGCTTTTCTCGATTCTGCTACAAGCACGACTAGCAATTCCATCTGTGATTGGCTGCCGGCTGTCACAAGCGCTGCTGAAGTGGTGCGGCCTCAGATAGACGGGGCACTGCGTGGCGATGCACACGTCGATAAATTTGTCTCGCTGATGCATCGCTAAAAGCTGCAGCCGTACGACAGCTGGAACTGTTCAATAGGAAGTAGTTACAGTCACGATTCAACGCCTTGCCATCAAGAATTTCATCAGGCACTACCTTCTTTTAATTATTTACGTAATGAAATGCTTCGAAATCCACGTCTTTTGAAACAACAACAAACTGCAGTGATGGTGCTGTGTGAAAATTAAATTGCCCTGGCAATCCGCATAAAACTTTCTATTGAGATTCCCTAAACAATGAGTAGAAAGGTCTGTCTTAGCCTCTTTATGAGAAGCCCAGTCATTAGAGGTTGACGAAAATGGTAAACATTACGAAGCAAACGCAATGCAAGGCGCGTGTCAGCAAAAAGCGCCTCTCCAACGAATAGAACCCTTCATTCCTTGTGTTTAACGTATACGCGGATGCAACAAAGGGAAAGAAAAGTGGGAGTTGGGGGGAGTGTCGGCGAAGCCATTCAGATAGCTCGCTTTAACAGAACGCATTTCAGAACGTCACTTTGTCGCCAAAGCTAGCGTTACGGCCCCAGTTAGTAATGAACGTGTTTTACTTTATTTCCTGTCTTTGTTCTAAGACAAATGATACGTGGTTCTAACCGAAAAGAAAAAAGGGAAAAAAGGATGGTTTTCGTTCCGTTAGCACTTTATGTCTTGCGTCTGACTTGATCAATTACGCGCACTTTATAGCGCCTGTCGCCCATGGCGTTTGGCGAAGTTTCGACGCTTGGGTGACGATCAAAAGAAGCGCTACGTTCGCGCTTGTTAATCTCATTCCAACTCCAAATTTTCTCGGCAAATTCCTCTTTTCCGAGAAGCAGCGAATTTTTCTTCCCTTTTACTCTGATAATAATTCTTTTTTTTTTTCCACTAAAACAGGACTCAGTACCGCCACATTAGTTTGTATATTTCTATCTGAGCCAGATTACTCTGCCCAGTTTGCAAAAATGTTGCTTTATTTTTCTTCGGCATCACTCACCTCGAATTCCGCTCTAGCGGAGGCATTAAAATGCATGCAACAATGAGCCGAACCGGGTAGCAAGCGTATGTCTCGATCAATCTCGAAAGAAAGCTTGTACACATTTAAAATTAGGACATTTTTCAAGGCGCTCGCAGAAGAGACGTTTACTGATTTTTATGCTTTAGGTGAAGCAAAAGAAAAAGCATACGCAGGTACCACGCCAAAAATCCTTCACGCCAAGCGTACCAAGCCAGAAGCTCTCCGCTTAATTAATACCTACAAGCGTCAGGCAGCTTGATTAAAATTCTCTCGTCGCTTCCGCAAATTAAGGCGAATGAGATAGGAAACCGTGGAATTTATCCAGCATCACCTTTTTTCTTTCATTTCTTCTTTCTTTTTTTTTTTTTTTTGCTGCTTGTTTTTCGTTGTCTGACGTCAGCTTCTCATCGTTACCAATAACGTCATTTTTTTCAACTGGTGTGGCGAGAAGAATGCTCGACAAGCAGTCGAATGGAAAGAAGGGGAGGTGTGGGGCTGGCGTTTCTACTTTTTTTTTCGGCGGTATATATTTAGTTTCAATTTATTTTTCTATGTTAGTTGTTTGAAATATATATATACATACATATATATATATATATATATATATATATATATATATATATATATATATATATATATATATATATATATATATACCTTCTTCAGCAAACGGAACAACCAAAAATGGACATGGAAAAGTCCTAACGGAGAGACTAAAAATGAAATCGACTTCATAATGTGTTCAACCCCCGCCATTGTGCAGGATGTAGAGGTAATCGGGAAAGTTCGATGTAGTGACCACAGGATGGTGAGGTCCCGAATTAGCCTAAATCTGAAGAAGGAACACAATAGATTAGTAAGAAAGAAACCCATCAACGAATTAGCGGTGAGGGGGAGGGCAGAAGAGTTCAGGATCTCGCTACAGAATAGGTATTCAGCTCTAACTGAAGATGGCGACATTACCCTAGAGGCAAGGAACAATAATTTCAGAGATATCATTACTGAGTGCGCGGCAGAAGTAGGCGGTAGGATAGTTAGAAAGGATACCGGTAAGCTGTCTAAGGAGACGAAAGATTTGATTAAGAAACGGCAGAGTATGAAAGCTTCCAATCCAACAGACCAGATCGAATTGGCCGACATATCAAAGCTAATCAATAAGCGCAAGGTGGCCGATATAAGAAAGTATAACATGGAGAAAATTGAGTATGCTGTAAAGAACGGGGGAAGCCTCAAAGCGGTAAAGAAGAAATTGGGCATAGGCAAAAACCAGATGTATGCGATAAGGGACAAGGCGGGCAACGTCATCACTAATATGGACAAGATAGTCAAAGTAGCCGAGGAGTTCTATACAGATCTCTACAGTAGCCAAAGTAGTCAGGACCGTAATGAGATTGGCGGTAGGGAAAAACAGTCAGACGTTCCACCAGTGACGAAGGACGAGGTCAAGAAAGCACTAAAAACTATGAAAAGGGGGAAATCAGCTGGAGAGGATCAGATAACTACAGATTTGCTGAAGGACGGGGGGGATATCGTGCTAGAAAAACTGGCCACCCTGTATACGCAGTGCCTGGTGTCATCGACGGTACCGGAAGCATGGAAGAATGCAAACATTATCCTCATTCACAAGAAAGGGGACTCTAAGGAGCTTAAAAATTACAGACCAATCAGCTTACTATCTGTTACGTATAAGGTATTTACTAAGGTAATCGCTAATAGAATCAGGACAACCTTACACTGCAATCAAGCAAAGGATCAAGCAGGGTTTCGGCAACGGTACTCTACTATCGATCATATACATACCATCAATCAGGTGATAGAAAAATGCTCGGAATATAACCAGCCCTTATACATAGCATTCATTGATTACGAAAAAGCATTTGACTCAGTTGAAACCTCGGCGGTGATGCAGGCATTGCGAAATCAGGGGGTAGACGAGCCGTACGTGAAAGTGCTGGAAGATATATATAGTGGCTGCACAGCAACCATAGTTCTGCATAAAGAAAGTAACAAAATTCCCATAAAGAAAGGTGTTAGGCAAGGAGACACAATCCCCCCAGTACTATTCACAGCTTGTTTAGAGGAAGTATTCAGAGACTTGGAATGGGAGCAGTTAGGGATAAGGGTAGATGGAGAATACCTCAGTAATCTGCGATTTGCTGATGACATTGCCTTGCTAAGCAACTCGGGAGATGAACTGCAAATAATGATTGATGACCTAGACAGGAAAAGTAGAAAGGTAGGCTTGAAAATCAATATGCAGAAGACTAAGGTAATGTTCAACAGCCTCGGGAAGGAACAGGAGTTTACATTAGGTAGCGAAATACTGGAAGTAGTAGGCGAATATATCTACTTAGGACAGGTAGTAACCGCAGATCCGGACCATGAAAAGGAAATAACAAGAAGAATTAGATTGGGATGGAGCGCATTTGGCAAGCACTCGCAGATTATGACTAGCAGCTTACCGGTATCGCTCAAGAGGAAAGTATACAACAGTTGCATCTTGCCTGTACTCACCTAAGGGGCTGAAACGTGGAGGCTAACCAAGAGAGTTCTGCTTAAGTTGAGGACAACTCAGAGGGCTATGGAACGAAAAATGGTAGGGGTAACATTAAGAGATAGAAAGCGTGCAGAGTGGGTCAGAGAAATAACTCAAGTTAACGACATTCTAGTGGAAATTAAGAAGAAGAAATGGACATGGGCAGGACATGTAGTGCGAAGAGAGGATAACCGATGGTCGCTGAGGGTAACAAACTGGATTCCAAGGGAAGGAAAGCGTAGCAGGGGGCGGCAGAAAGTTAGGTGGGCGGATGAGATTAAGAAGTTCGCAGGGGTCAAGTGGATGCAGCTAGCACGGAACCGGGTTAAGTGGAGAGATATGGGAGAGGCCTTCGCCCTGCAGTGGGTATAATCAGGCTGATGATGATGATGATATATATATATATATATATATATATATATATACTAACAAGCGTACAAAAAGCAGTACAGAGTAACATGGTGTTTCTTGAGCCAGACTAGTATCAGCTTTATTATTTAACGTAAACCTGTTTTCCACACTAAACAACTCTCACCTTTAAGGGTGTGCAGCCTTCCTCGGGCTAACACCTTACGGGTGAAACATTCTTTTTTGTGCGAATGTCATTTGTTTGGCGTCACAAAGCGGGTGCTGTGTTCTGTTGAGGCTGCTGCGTGCGGCAGCCTTCATACGTAAACAACTTCACAAATAAACAAATTCGGTTTAGTTTCATTTTGGTTTGTTTCATAGGATTTAACATGCCGAACGGACTGAGGCCGCGAGTGATGCCATAATGATGGGCCCCAAAATTTAAACTGCATACAGAGCATTAAATTCCACCTAACGCTGATAGTATATAAGCGTCTTGGTTTCCGCCTGCATCGAACACTCGTTCTTGGGATCAGCAGTCGAACGCCCTAAGCGCTATGCCATCACGCTGGAATAAAAATTCGAGGACACTTTGGCGACTAAAGTGATGAAAGGCGAAAGCCTGAGTGCTGGATTCTGCTACGCGACTATTGGGTATGTAGCGATGAATGCTGCTACGAGTAAAGCGAGCGACTACTCTTTCACATTCTGCGAGCGCATTTATTCAGTGAATTCTGCTTGGCAGCGACGAGATCGCGCTCCTTGTATCTTCGCAGTTGTTCTACGTTTACTGTTGTGTGGTTGATTTTACCAGGTGCGCGGCAATAATTAGTGATAAATTAATGAGTTAGCAATTGTCACTAATTAGAAGTTATAATTATATAGCAGTTATTCAGTAATTAGTAATCAGCACTTAGTAATCAATTAGTTCAATACTTACTAATTTTCAATTGAGCATTGATTGGCATATGGCAATAAAGGCACGCATTCGCGCATACTGTGGTGGTGGTGCTCTGTGATTGGTCGAGACCTGCATGACGTCTTCCAGCCTCGACCGATCAGAGCCGCCGCAAAAGCTGACAACGACGATAAGGCGATAAAGGCTTTCGCTTTAATAAGTGATTTTCCTTCACCTCAATTTGTACCAGAGCATCGCGTCGTGCGAAAAAAAAAAAAGAAAATAAATTTAATTTATTTCTATTCTTTTGAGTGAAACATATGCACAAGCACCGAGAGTAAATTTCCTAACACTGAGTTACAAACTTTTCGAAGGAACGTTATTTCCCCTATGCATGCGCAGCAACACTCGACAGCAGTGCTCTTGAATTCTCGCTTAAAATTTATAACTACAACTTCTTTTTGCCTCAGAACATTGCATTCTCCACACCCAAGAGTACCCGCTTAAGGTCGCGTACAGACTGTGGACGCCTGTACTATTTCGAATCTTCGTTGCGCATCCTACATACTACAAATCATAAACTTAAAATTTGTGCTCTTCGATTGATCGTTGCTGTTCTAGTGCTTTTGTGACGATATAAGCACGCTTACAAAACCAAAAATAAAAAGTTTTCGCAACCCAATTGCCTCCTTAAAATTCTTGTCACGCAGACGAAAAGGTTGATATTCTCACACAAAAACTCAAGCTCGCGAATCCTAGCACCTCACCTGACTTCAGTATCCTCAAGACATGCCTTAACGAGGCGTACTTCGGCACTAAATTGTCTCATCATAATGAAACAACAAACAAAATAAAGAGGAAGAAGGAAAAGGGAAAGGAGAGAAGACTAAAGATAGCTTGGAGTAAAAGTGAACCTTATTGGCTTTGAACAAAAACAAATGAGTGCTTTTTTCGAGTTATTTCTACTTAGCGAAGTCCAATTTCTGAGACATCGCTTTTAATTTTGAGGCAAATGTGAGATATTATAGGATACTGTTGTGCACAAGCTGATGGGAGCGGTCTACGCTAAACGTTGCGGCAAATATCTGCTTTAATAATTTTCCCACACTCGCACGAGTAGTTAAAGCTGTCAGAGAAACCCAATGGGCTCTTTTGTTGAAAATAATTGAAGGCAGCTGCGGAATATATTGAAGGCCCTTTCTATGAACGTATAATAAAAGAGGCCTAAGCTTCCAAAGCGTCGCAAATGTTTGCTCCTGAAGCTTGTCCTACCCTCACGACGAATAACTATGACGGTCACAAGGAACCAAAGCGGCCCAGTTTTGAAAAACAAACTGCGAGAAACTAGAAGCCCGCCTAGAAGCGATGAGTATTTATATTGATCGTTATCATGAATACGTTAAAAATATACTTTTCAAAACTGTTTCTCACAAAATGTCTGAAATGTCACAGTATGCGTGTTTACGCTTCCACTCTCTTTCCTGCTTGTCGCAATACTATAACCCTTGATTCCTGTTCAACTTTTCTTTGCCTTGCATTTATTCATTTGCATGTGTGAGTTATGGAAGCCAAAGAGCAAAATCGGTAACACTGGTGCCGGTGCCTTCAAAACAACGTTGAAGGTGACCCAAAGCCTTTCTTCCTGGAGCCCACTTTTCTGTTACTAATTTGGTGCGGGTAGAGCCAACGGCTCAAGAAAAATGTGCGCAGGCAACCGAACCTAAAAGATGGAGAAAGACCGGCAAGCGTTTTCCGCAGCAGATTTAATTAAATTTTCAGCGGCCGACCACAGCTACCCAACACGGTTTGTGCAAGAAGCGAGACTTCAGCCACGTGTGCAGGTAATTGATAATTCGGAACCGTGGCTAAAAGCTCGTGGACGTAACGCCTTGACAGCCTGGTGGTACTTGCTCTGTTGTTTTTTTTTTTTTTTTTTTTGGTCATACCCTCAGACTGAAGTGCCTATGATCGCGTATGTATGCTTGAAGTTGGCGTCTGAAACAGCAAAATGTACAGCCAACAAGGCGACAGCGTTGAAATGGCACTCTGGAGAATTCACATCTTTGTTCTTGAAGGCTTACCACTAATTTTGCTCTTTTTTTTTTTTTTTCATTATCGTCCACGCTTCTCATACATCAGCTGTCACGCCTTCGAATTATTAGTACATTTGTATGGCACAGTTTCTCCTCCGCTAACACTGCACTGCACATTTTTGGGCTGTTAATATGTTCTAAAAGGCGCGTCTTGATCGCACGTAGAAAGATAATTCGAGATGCTTAATTAGCACAGTGCGCAAGAAAATATAACGACGATAGACGCATACTTCCCTCACCAGAACAGGAGTTGGCCACCCTGGTGCAGTAATTGGCCACAACCTCCTATGATAAGCTCCATAAAACCCCGGCCCTCAGTCACCAGCGGCTGCGGAACAACTGACCACGGCGGCGGTCAGACCTGTGACGCAGCAGGGGGTGCTAAGAAAGCCTGGCTCCGCTGGACAGGCCGCCATTGGAAACTGACCCTGGCAACGTTTAATGCTAGAACCCTTGCTAGTGAAGCTAGTTTAGCAGTGCTGTTAGAGGAACTAGAGGGCATGAAATGGGATGTCATAGGGCTTAGTGAGGTTAGGAGGCCGAATGAGGCATATACTGTATTGAAGGATGGGCATGTGCTGTGTTATCGAGGTTTACCAGAGAGGCGACAACTAGGGGTAGGTTTTCTTGTCAATAAGTATATAGCGGGTAAAAGATGAATTCTATAGCATTAATGAGAGGGTTGCAGGCATCGTAATTAGGCTTAATAAGCGGTATAAACTGAAGGTTGTACAGGCCTATGCACCTACATGTAGTTATGATGACCAGGCAGTTGAAAGCTTCTATGAAGATGTAGAATCGGCAATGCGAAAAGTAAAGACGCAGTATACTGTACTAATGGGCGACTTCAATGCCAAGGTAGGGAAAAAACAGGCAGGAGACAAGGCAGTAGGTGACTGTGGCATTGGTTCTAGGAATAGCAGGGGGGAGTTACTAGTTGAGTTTGCAGAGCGCAATAACTTACGAATCATGAATACCTTCTTCAGCAAACGGAAGAACCGGAAATGGACATGGAAAAGTCCTAACGGAGAGACTAAAAATGAAATCGACTTCATAATGTGTTCAAACCCCGCCATTGTGCAGGATGTAGAGGTAATCGGGAAAGTTCGATGTAGTGACCATAGGATGGTGAGGTCCCGAATTAGCCTAAATCTGAAGAAGGAACGCAATAGATTAGTAAGAAAGAAACCCATCAACGAATTAGCGGTGAGGGGGAGGGCAGAAGAGTTCAGAATCTCGCTACAGAATAGGTTTTCAGCTCTAACTGAGGATGGCGACATTACCCTAGAGGCAATGAACAATAATTTCAGAGATATCATTATTGAGTGCGCAGCAGAAGTAGGCGGTAGGATAGTTAAAGAGGATACCGGTAAGCTGTCTAAGGAGACGAAAGATTTGATTAAGAAACGGCAGAGTATGAAAGCTTCCAATCCAACAGACCAGATCGAATTGGCCGAGATATCAAAGCTAATCAATAAGCGCAAGGTGGCCGATATAAGGAAGTATAACATGAAGAAAATTGAGCATGCTGTAAAGAACGGGGGAAGCCTTAAAGCGGTAAAGAAGAAATTGGGCATAGGCAAAAACCAGATGTATGCGATAAGGGACAAGGCGGGCAACGTCATCACTAATATGGACAAGATAGTCAAAGTAGCCGAGGAGTTCTATACAGATCTCTACAGTAGCCAAAGTAGTCAGGACCGTAGTGAGATTGGCGGTACGGAAAAACAGTCAGACGTTCCACCAGTGACGAAGGACGAGGTCAAGAAAGCACTAGAAACTATGAAAAGGGGGAAATCAGCTGGAGAGGATCAGATAACTACAGATTTGCTGAAGGACGGGGGGGATATCATGCTAGAAAAACTGGCCACCCTGTATACGCAGTGCCTGGTGTCATCGACGGTACCGGAAGCATGGAAGAATGCAAACATTATCCTCATTCACAAGAAAGGGGACCCTAAGGACCTTAAAAATTACAGACCAATCAGCTTACTGTCTGTTACGTATAAGGTATTTACTAAGGTAATCGCCAATAGAATCAGGACAACCTTAGACTGCAATCAAGCAAAGGATCAAGCCGGGTTTCGGAAACGGTACTCTACTATCGATCATATCCATACCATCAATCAGGTGATAGAAAAATGCTCGGAATATAACCAGCCCTTATACATGGCATTCATTGATTACGAAAAAGCATTTGACTCAGTTGAAACCTCGGCGGTGATGCAGGCATTGCGAAATCAGGGGGTAGACGAGCCGTACGTGAAAGTGCTGGAAGATATATATAGTGGCTGCACAGCAACCATAGTTCTACATAAAGAAAGCAATAAAATTCCCATAAAGAAAGGTGTTAGGCAAGGAGACACAATCTCCCCAGTACTATTCACAGCTTGTTTAGAGGAAGTATTCAGAGACTTGGAATGGGAGCAGTTAGGGATAAGGGTAGATGGAGAATACCTCAGTAATCTGCGATTTGCTGATGACATTGCCTTGCTAAGCAACTCGGGGGATGAACTGCAAATAATGATTGATGACCTAGACAGAAAAAGTAGAATGGTAGGCTTGAAAATCAATATGCAGAAGACTAAGGTAATGATCAACAGCCTCGGGAAGGAACAGCAGTTTTCATTAGGTAGCGAAATACTGGAAATAGTAGGCGAATATGTCTACTTAGGACAGGTAGTAACCGCAGATCCAGACCATGAAAAGGAAATATCAAGAAGAATAAGATTGGGATGGAGCGCATTTGGCAAGCACTCGCAGATTATGACTAGCAGCTTACCGGTATCGCTCAAGAGGAAAGTGTACAACAGTTGCATCTTGCCTGTACTCACCTATGGGGCTGAAACGTGGAGGCTAACCAAGAGAGTTCTACTTAAGTTGAGGACAACCCAGAGGGCTATGGAACGAAAAATGGTAGGGGTAACATTAAGAGATAGAAAGCGTGCAAAGTGGGTCAGAGAAATAACTCAAGTTAATGACATTCTAGTGGAAATTAAGAAGAAGAAATGGACATGGGCAGGACATGTAGTGCGAAGAGAGGATAACCGATGGTCGCTGAGGGTAACAAACTGGATTCCAAGGGAAGGAAAGCGTAGCAGGGGGAGGCAGAAGGTTAGGTGGGCGGATGAGATTAAGAAGTTCGCAGGGGTCAAGTGGATGCAGCTAGCACAGAACCGGGTTAAGTGGAGAAATATGGGAGAGGCCTTCGCCCTGCAGTGGGTATAATCAGGCTGATGATGATGATGATGATGATGATGAGACGCATACTTATATGAGCGCGCGATTATTTGAAAATATCGAATAACGAATCAAATATCTTCTTATTCGTTTATTCGGTCAAATCAAATAGTGTTTGCTGGCAATTATTCAAAGCTAACCGAATTTTTATAAAGCTGTCAAATATTTTCAGAATATTTGGCACGAGGTTAAATAATTTCTACTGCTGCACTTTTCTTCAACAACAGTTTGATAACCAAGGCCTACAATAATGTTGCGTACGATCCTACATCGATTTATATGTGAGGTATGAAGCGTTCAATACCGCTACGATGTCCATTCGCGTAACAGCGCTCGTAATGTTTCTGCATGGCTTATAAGACTAGATAAAGTAACAAGTAATAGGCAAGTTCCGTGAAGCCCAATCTCAGGGACAACAGCTCGTACGTGCTATTGCCCGTCTCATATCTAGCCACCAGTAAGAGAAGGTGATTTTTCAGCACTTGTATCTTGATGCTCATAGGGTTACCCTACTAAATTCGTGTAGCAGCCCTTTAGTGGAGAGTACTGTAAAATATCTTACCAGATATATCTTTAAATCCACAAGTTAGTACCCTACCGTAGCGCCGCCGTATGTGTTTCATACTTTCTCGGTTGTTTCGTAGGAATATTCGCAAAAGTACCGAATATTACCCCAAATTTTAGATTCTTATTTGATTCGGCAGGGAAGATATACATTGTTCGTATTTGATTCAGTAGGGGAGGCACACTATGTGTATTCAGTTCGGTTCGAAATAAGTGCTATTCGTATACCCCTGAGAAATGAGAAAGAAGAAGAAAATAGCTTACATAAGAAAAACATTTGTAGGGTTCAACGCTGCTGAATCGAATGTGGACCGAAAGCTTTGGCTGCGGGTGACCGAGCGTTGCATCGAACACAAACAGCTTCCGTTGAACACATTAAAGCAGACCGGCGTTCTAGGCAGAATTCATTTTCATGCCCTGCGCATGCGATGTCGGCAGACGCTTTCCTACTCCACTTTGTCAGCTGTCCGCGGCGGCGCACACATGTGCAGGGCGGACACTACCCTTCTTTTCCCCTCTCCGCGCTGGTGCGTGAATCTGATGCAATACCGCTACCCTCCTCCTCCCCTCTGTAGCGAGCGCAGTGGCGGCACATCGGAAGAAAGGCGCAGCTGGTTACCATGGTTATGGCGCATGCGCAGTAGCTGACCCCTCCCGCGCTGCGACCTTGGCTCTACATGGCGTAGTGAAGCTTTCGCTTATAACAAAACCACATATGAGCTGCATGCTTAAAGAAAGAATGAAGGCGGACACCACACAATATGAAAGTAGTCAACAATGAGTAGTTTACTGCCGGTCACAAAATGTTGCTAAATAATGAAAAAAACTAATAGGAGCCAAGCAAGTTAGGAAAAATGCAAAATATTTACCCGAGGCGCCTACTCTGAATTGGAGTCGATTAGTTTATCAATAAGTGGGGTAGCCGTGTGATGGCGATGACGTCATTACAGCATAAATTGAGCTCATCTTTGTTTTCCTTGGGCTGAAGAAAGATATTACTTCAGGGAGCTTTACGTTAGTAAGGTTGTTTCAACATCCTGCGTATAAAAATGCCGGCTTTAAGCATTCAAGCAAGTAAAAAAGAAGCCGAACGACGCATTCCACAAACAAGTCAAAATTAGCGCGGATTCTGTCGAACACCGCTGTTTACGTGTATATGAAGATGAATCACCAGTATTGCTCCGCCATCATGTCACTGATACTTTATTTTCTCCTTAGTAATATTATCAACGAACTTCAGTGACTTCACAGGTCGTAGTGCCCAGCATTGAGAAATTTTGCATAGAGTGACATGCAAAAGATTCAGTGTCTTTCTTGCTCATTTGCGTAAGTATCTCAGCAAGAGAACAAAGGAGTGATAAACGACAAAAGGACTTATAGCAATTCAAGTATGACTCAAACCAGGTGGCATCGACTTAGCTGCAGCATAGAACAAAATAACCCGCTACTGTCTGTCTGAAAAACTTGGCTGAGCACGCTAGTGGCATTCCTCAATAGTCAAGCAAACAAAAAAATACTGAAACATGACATAGCCTTAAAGAAGAAAGCATGATTTAAAACAGTTCTTTCACTAGGAAAATGTCTAGGAGTAACAAGGCAGAAGATTACGAAGACTTTGCCATGAAATATACTCTGATGAGGCCTGGTTCGCAGGAAACATAGTTTTCCAACTTTTTATTGTTTCCAATCACTGTTATTTTTCTTAAAAAGTAGGAATATTTTCCATCGTTTACTGTGGCCTACATTATCCTAAATTATCTCTATACAATATTCGGAATTTAAAATCCACACTGCGTGCACTCTGAACAAGTTCAGCACCCAACAGTAGGAAAACAAAGAATGGCGTGCAGGAACATGGAACTTGCTCGACTGAACTCCTGCAAAAAAAAAGAAATTAAAAATAAAACAAATTATTTTCACAAAGCCGTACCCCGATACTCTTACAGCAGCGATAAGCGAGCATGCATCCCGGTCGTCGCTTGTGTTTCCTTAGCGCCCTGCAAAAGACAATCCAGTGGCTGCACGGGTCGACTCCACCATCCATCTCCATCCTTCTTGAGCAAACGTCATGCTGTCCTTTTGCCTGTGAGGTTCTGCCAAATTGCAATCCTGCGCCCTAGCTTCATGCTGTGCCCAGCGTCTCGTGCACACCCCGTATGCTACCTCCATGCTTCGTCTTGCTCTTCTGTGCGTTGTCGGTGGAACTGTAAGGACCAGGGCACTATTTTCATCGTTCTTTTTAAAGTTCTCCTAAGTTCTTTCAAATTTTAACTCGAGTGCTGCTGTTTCTGCGATTGGAGGTTATTTCGGCTTTGGCTTAGCTGCTCTATAAAGCGTTACATTCAGGTGTACCAAAGCGAAAATATAATTTCCCAGGTTTTTTATTTGTTTCTTTATCAGCCCTCTAAATACGCAGCTCGAGCTTCACATCAATTTGGTGTTGCCGGACAGCCTTTCTGTGGCACCTTCACATGAACTGCCGATTTACTACCCCGCTTTCCCTCAAGCGTCTAGTAATGTCGCAAAGATAACTGTTCACTCCTCGCATACGCACAGCGCCTAACCCTATGATTCTTCCTCCGAAGATCGCACTACACGAGCATACCATATTCAGAGCTCTCTACGCGTATTCGGGATTTAATTCAACCCTTTCCTGTATAGTTTGCAAATCAAACAAGGTAGCCTGTAAAGGGTGCTCCGCCGCATAATGACTATTATTGCAAGAAAGCCTATTACCTCACACAAGGGTGTGGGACAGGTAAGAGAGAAATGCCATATATTTAAACGCTAAGAGAGCTAAACAACGCAATCTAAAGAAAGCAATGACAATGCATGTTTGCTTGCTTGGGAAGCATATCAGCAGCAGCGAGGGTTCGACGGAAAGCAGATGTGTGCTGCCACGCGGTCTCCCCGTAAACTTACTTTGTACCCCCGAGTGAGCTTTACTTAAATATCGTTTTTTTTTTCGCGGCCCTCGAACTACGCAGCTCGAGCTTCACATCAATTTGGTGTTGCCGGGCAGCCTTTCTGTGGCATCTTCATATGCCCTGCCGAATTACTACCCCGCTTTCCCTCATGCGTCTAGTAATGCTGCAATGACAACTGTTCACTCCTCGCATACGCACAGCGCCTAACCCTATGATTCTTCCTCCGATGATTGCACTACACGAGGTCACCATATTCAGAGGTCAGTACGCGTATTCGGGATTTATATTAATCTCCTTCCTGTAAAAGTTTGTAAAATCATCAAAGTAGCCTGTAAAGGGTGCTCCGCCGCATAATGATAATTATTGCAAGAAAGCCAATTTCCTCACACAAGGGTGTGGGACAGATGAGAGAAATGCCATAGATTTAAACGCTAAGAGAGCTAAACAACGCAATCCTAAAAAAAAAGCAATTACAAAGCATATTTTCTCGCTTGGGAAGCATATAAGCAGCAGCGAGGGTTCGACGGAAAGCAGATGTTTGCTGCCACCCGGTCTCCCCGTAAACTTACTTTGTCCCCTCGACTGAGCTTTACTTAAATACCGTTTTTCTTTCTCGCGGCCCTCGAATTGCGCAGCTCGAGCATCACCTCAATTTGGTGTTGCCGGGCAGCCTTTCTGTGGCATATTTATATGCCCTGCCGAATTACTACCCCGCTCTCCCTCATGCGTCTAGTAATGTTGCAATGACAACTGTTCACTCCTCGCATACGCACAGCGCCTAACCTTGTGATTCTTCCTCCGATGATTGCACTACACGAGTCCACCATATTCAGAGGTCAGTACGCGTATTCGGGATTTATATCAATCTCTTTCCTGTAAATGTTTCCAAAATCATCAAACAAGGTAGCCTGTAATGGGTACTCCGCCGCACAATGACCACTATTGTAAGAAAGCCTATTGCCTCACACAAGGGTGTGGAACAGGTGAGAGAGAATTGCCATAGATTTAAACGCTAAGAGAGCTAAACAACGCAATCCTAAAAAAAAGCAATGACAAAGCATATTTGCTCGCTTGGGAAGCATATAGCCAGCAGCGAGGGTTCGACGGAAAGCAGATGTTTGCTGCCACCCGGTCTCCCCGTAAACTTACTTTGTCCCCTCGACTGAGCTTTACTTAAATACCGTTTTTCTTTCTCGCGGCCCTCGAATTACGCAGCTCGAGCGTCACCTCAATTTGGTGTTGCCGGGCAGCCCTTCTGTGGCATATTTATATGCCCTGCCGAATTACTACCCCGCTCTCCCTCATGCGTCTAGTAATGTTGCAATGACAACTGTTCACTCCTCGCATACGCAGAGCGCCTAACCTTATGATTCTTCCTCCGATGATTGCACTACACGAGTCCACCATATTCAGAGGTCAGTACGCGTATTCGGGATTTATATCAATCTCTTTCCTGTAAATGTTTCCAAAATCATCAAACAAGGTAGCCTGTAATGGGTGCTCCGCCGCACAATGACCACTATTGCAAGAAAGCCTATTGCCTCACACAACGGTGTGGAACAGGTGAGAGAGAATTGACATAGATTTAAACGCTAAGAGAGCTAAACAACGCAATCCTAAAAAAAGCAATGACAATGCATATTTGCTCGCTTGGGAAGCATATCAGCAGCAGCGAGGGTTCGACGGAAAGCAGTCTCCCCGTAAACTTACTTTGTCCCCTCGAATGAGCTTTACTTAAATACCGTTTCTTTTTTTCTCGCGGCCCTCGAACTACGCAGCTCGAGCTTCACGTCAATTTGGTGTTCCCGGACAGCCTTCCTGAGGCACCTTCACATGCCCTGCCGATTTATTACCCCACTTTCTCTCATGAATCTAGTAATGTCGCAGTGACAACTCTTTACTCCTCGCATACGCACAGCGTCTAACCCTATGATTCTTCCTTCGATGATTGCACTACACGAGGATACCATATTCAGAGCTCCCTACGTGTGTTCGAGATTTAATTCAATCTCTTTCCTGTAAAATTTAGCAAAATCATCAAACAAGGTAGCCTGTAAAGGGTGCTCCGCCGCATGATGGCCATTATTGCAAAAAAGCCTATTTCCTCACACAAGGGTGTGGGACAGATGAGAGAGAATTGCCATAGATTTAAACGCTAAGAGAGCTTAACAACGCAATCCTAAAAAAAAGCAATGACAAAGCATATTTGCTCGCTTGGGAAGCATATAAGCAGCAGCGAGGGTTCGACGGAAAGCAGATGTTTGCTGCCACCCGGTCTCCCCGTAAACATACTTTGTCCCCTCGACTGAGCTTTACTTAAATACCGTTTTTCTTTCTCGCGGCCCTCGAATTACGCAGCTCGAGCATCACCTCAATTTGGTGTTGCCGGGCAGCCTTTCTGTGGCATATTTATATGCCCTGCCGAATTACTACCCCGCTCTCCCTCATGCGTCTAGTAATGTTGCAATGACAACTGTTCACTCCTCGCATACGCACAGCGCCTAACCTTATGATTCTTCCTCCGATGATTGCACTACACGAGTCCACCATATTCAGAGGTCAGTACGCGTATTCGGGATTTATATCAATCTCTTTCCTGTAAATGTTTCCAAAATCATCAAACAAGGTAGCCTGTAATGAGTGTTCCGCCGCACAATGACCACATTGCAAGAAAGCCTATTGCCTCACACAAGGGTGTGGAACAGGTGAGAGAGAATTGCCATAGATTTAAACGCTAAGAGAGCTAAACAACTCAATCCTAAAAAAAGCAATGACAATGCATATTTGCTCGCTTGGGAAGCATATCAGCAGCAGCGAGGGTTCGACGGAAAGCGGTCTCCCCGTAAATTTACTTTGTCCCCTCGGCTGAGCTTTACTTAAATACCGTTTCTTTTTTTCTCGCGGCCATCGAACTACGCAGCTCCAGCTTCACGTCAATTTGGTGTTGCCGGACAGCCTTCCTGAGGCACCTTCACATGTCCTGCCGATTTATTACCCCACTTTCTCTCATGCATCTAGTAATGTCGCAGTGATAACTCTTTACTCCTCGCATACGCACAGCGCCTAACCTTATGATTCTTCCTCCGATGATTGCACTACACGAGTCCACCATATTCAGAGGTCAGTACGCGTATTCGGGATTTATATCAATCTCTTTCCTGTAAATGTTTCCAAAATCATCAAACAAGGTAGCCTGTAATCGGTGCTCCGCCGCACAATGACCACATTGCAAGAAAGCCTATTGCCTCACACAAGGGTGTGGAACAGGTGAGAGAGAATTGCCATAGATTTAAACGCTAAGAGAGCTAAACAACGCAATCCTAAAAAAAGCAATGACAATGCATATTTGCTCGCTTGTGAAGCATATCAGCAGCAGCGAGGGTTCGACGGAAAGCGGTCTCCCCGTAAATTTACTTTGTCCCCTCGACTGAGCTTTACTTAAATACCGTTTCTTTTTTTTCTCGCGGCCCTCGAACTACGCAGCTCCAGCTTCACGTCAATTTGGTGTTGCCGGACAGCCTTCCTGAGGCACCTTCACATGCCCTGCCGATTTATTACCCCACTTTCTCTCATGCATCTAGTAATGTCGCAGTGATAACTCTTTACTCCTCGCATACGCACAGCGTTTAACCCTATGATTCTTCCTTCGATGATTGCACTACACGAGGATACCATATTCAGAGCTCTCTACGCGTATTCGGGATTTAATTCAACCCTTTCCTGTATAGTTTGCAAATCAAACAAGGTAGCCTGTAAAGGGTGCTCCGCCGCATAATGACCATTATTTCAAGAAAGCCTATTTCCTCACACAAGGGTGTGGGACAGATGAGAGAGAAATGCCATAGATTTAAACGCTAAGAGAGCTAAACAACGCAACCTAAAAAAAAAAACGCCATGACGTTGCATATTTGCTTGCTTGGGAAGCATATCAGCAGCAGCGAGGGTTCGACGGAAAGCAGATGCTTGCTGCCACCCGGTCTCTCCGTAAACTTATTTTGTCCCCTCAAGTGAGCTTCACTTTAAATACCATTTTCTTGTTTGTTTTTTTACGGTAAAAAGTCCAGTGGTTATTAAATGCTTTGAACCTGCGAACGACTTTACTGGAGCTAGGAACTACTTAAAAAGCAGCCCAAAATGGAATGTAAAAAATAATAGTGAAAATCTTATATCACTAAAATGTTAGCAAAAACATAATCAAATTCCTAACGACAGAGCTGTGAACCATACTGGACAAATGCGGGTAAATATCAGTTACACAGAAACAAACATCTAAAACATGTCGACAAGGGAGCTGACTGTTGGAAGAGAGCGCTGTTGTCAAGCTGCACGATATAGTTCGGATCCTTTCTGCACTGTTATGCGACCATGAACTGCCAACAAACTCGTCCGTCTTTTTTGTCATTCTAAGAGCACATTATTTCATAAAACGATCTCAAGAGAGCAAAAATAAGTAGACAGTGAAGAACAGTTATGATATATTTGTGGTTACAAAAGAAAATAAAAATTCTCAGTCCCCTAATTTCTTTTTTTCTACTGAGATAACTATCTCAGTGTAATGTCTCCGAGAACCATTCATCATTGCCTCCCTAATCGGATTTGCGATCGTATGCTGCATTTTGATAATGTTGGCTTAAATTTACACTTTATCTTAAGAACAATGATGCAGAGGCTTTTACGCTTAATTGCGAGTTTCATCGCGTCTGCAGAATTTATTTTCCGCACTTTTTCTGCACTGTTTCTAGCATCTTGCGAGAGCTTAGAAATCCTGCCTCGCATTGTAAGCGGCAAAGTGTGGCCAACCTCTCACCGCAGGCGACGCCTGTGCAGGCCTGTCAGTTGCCTCGCCTAACACGGACCACTTGTCCGCCCTCCTCGGCGATCGCGCACGCCCCGCCAAGCTGCCTCCGCCGGACGCCCCAAGATTTCGATCCGACACATGTTCCTGTCACTACAAAGCCGGGTCATTTCAAAGGAGCTGCCAACAGATGGCGCCCAGTGAAACCTGTTGTGTGGAACTTCAATTGTCGGTCTAGTGGTCGTTCACGCGTTAGCAGGTGCGAAATTAGCTCGTATTGATCGAGGTCACACGGAATAACTAAGTTAGCTTTTTCCTTATTTTGTCCACAAACTACCTAATAATCCAACAATAATTTTTATTTGCCTTTATTTTACCTTCCGCCACACGTATCTCTGTTTCCTTTTCCCTTTATCATAACAATTCACTCCATATTGTCCATTTTGCGCGGTTCTTTTTATACATTTGTTACCTAAAATGTACAATAGTTCTGACGAAATGAGCAAACAACTGTATGTAAGATTGGCGGTACTTGTCAGTGGATGAACGATAAAAACCTTGCATCTCGCTGGATATAATCACACTGTCTTTTGCAGATTATTTCTTTCTCAACTATTTTCCTTACAACCGCTGTTATCTCGCTCATTTATTAACTCCCTCATTCGCGGGATTTGTACATTATTTCTTTCTTTGTTCCGCAACTGAAAAATGCATCTGCAAAAGCTTTTCGGACCTGAGGTGTAAACAAGAAGAAAGGGACAATACAAACAAGTCCGCAAAATCTTTCAATTCACCATTCAAAATCCTTTTTTTATGTTTTCTATCTTCAATATCATCTTCATTACTCTCGCGAGGCTTTAATATTTATAGTAACACTTCGTTGCCATACAAGTGTATTTCACTCGATTTAACAAGTGTATTTTGCCGGTCTCATCGGACTAAAGGGCACTGCCTCCCTGGGAAGGAATAACCGTTAAAAGTCCAGACGTACGTCGTTTCATGAACTGCATTTCAAATCACGAAGAACAAAAAAGGAACAAAAGAACATGAGACGCAGTATTTACAGAACTGTGCAAAATGGTGCACAGTGGAACGCTTTCCGCATGATGTATTCATAACAGCTGTAAAAAAAAAAAGCAATAAGGTATAAAGAACAATAAATGTGGTGCGTAAAAACAGTCTAGCATACGATGGCTTGATTTGGTTTATGGTGCTCCCAAAGAGAACTTCCCAAAGCGAATCAGGCTATGACAGACGCCTTCGTAGAAGGCTCCGGTAATTTTGACCACCCGGGGATTTTCAACGTGCGCTGAAATCGCACAGCACACGGACTCCATGCTTTTCACCACCATCAAAAATCGGCCGACGCGGCCTCCCGTCCCTCGTGCCTCGCTCCACATCTATCGTGGCTCGCTTGCGTCAGTGACGTCAGCCGTTTTCGAGCAACCGGAAAAGCGTATGTGAAAAAATCATGCGCAGCAGATACTCCTGCAGTAGAGCTCTCGCACGATGCATAATTTTGCTAAAAACAAGTCGATCTCCTCTGTGACAGCATTTTCTAACAGATATATTGGAAATGATGTGGCGGCAGCGTGGTATAAATCTTTTAAAAATATATTCGACAGCAATGCGCTTAAAAGAAATTCAGCAGAGAATACATATTCTAATTTGAAAGAGCTGTTCATAACTGCCCATTGTGAAACAAAATCGCGACGTTCAAGAACAACTCTGATTGTACAAGAGGAAGGAACCATGAAACACTGACACTAACAACATGGTTATGGTCGCCATTTTTAAAATCGTCTTTGGTATCTACACAGAGATAAAACGATGCTTAGTTCAAATTAGATGAAGTATCCAATAAGTCGACAAACTCTTCGAGCAGCGCCCAGCTGTATTTTTCTTGAATGAAACCGTTTGACAAGGGGACCAATACCATTATTGTCCAGCAAACTGATCATGGTTGGTGCAAGTACTTTTCCAAAATCTGGAAGACATGCGACAGTACTGATAGCGGTTGACAGTTTTCAACTTAGTCCGTGCAGCTCACTTCTGAAAATGAGTCACCATGTAAAGGAATAAAAAAAAGGAATTCTAGCTCCTTATCGGTAGGTCTTGAATACAATTCATTACTAGTCATTTCTTTACCTCAAATCACCTTCTACGACAAAGTAGAGCCAATAAATAAATATCGGGGCCTTAAGCCTCGATACCTACATCCCTTTCTTTTCTAATTTGGGGATTCTTATATTTCGCATTCAGCAGTCTTCAGTTCGGTCGAGTGCGTCTCCAAATGTCCACGTGAACGTGCAACAGGCACGTGCAAAATTAATGGTTAACATAAAGTTCCGCTGTGGATGCGGTAATTTCTTGCTTCTCCTTGTGGCCCCACATCAAAACTTATATTCACGGGAGTTACCCCTGAGCTGTCCTATCCACTGAACCTAACAAGACATTTTATAAACTTTCGCTCGGTCATAAACGTACATTATGATATTTAGAAGATGGTATCATTTTAATGTTGTATGGAAACAGTATTTTGTTGTCTGCTGTTGTATTTGAAAGTTCGACTTTTTGTATGCGGGAAGCATTATTAGAGCAACCTGACGAAGTTGTTCACTTGACGCTCCTGCCTAAACACTTGAATTGCGATACCTGTCTAGCAGTATTCGTTCAGCCAAACACATCTCTACAAATAAAATATTTTGTACCGCGTATATGTACCGTATATGTATCATGTAGATTATAAAACTAAATATGCCCGTTAGCGCATGCTTTTAAAGAAAGCGTGCAAGCATGCGCTACGGATGTCGCTATGACCGAATATCGGGCCTACTGTGCGGTAAAATATAAACGTCCAACCGAAACAGTAAACGAATTACATATAAGTAGTAGCGCAAGGCAACCGGAATAAAGTTTACGGTTCGCAGCCCTTCCTTTTGTTGGTTTTCTATGCTGAGTTTGCAATAGTTGAGGATACACGGTCCGCTGCAACTTTCAGGAAGACTCCATCAACTACAGGGGCAAGAAACGTGTGCTCGCAAAGGCAAAGGCGCGAGAAGAGAAAGATGAAACAAATGCAAATAAAGTTCACTCCATGTACGGGAAGGACAGCTGAACAACAAAAAGAGAACAATAAACGTAATTGGAGCGGGGCGAGGTCCGGCTTTCTCCGCTCATTTCCTGCAACAACGAACGGCCTCCGATAATGATGGAGCAGGGATCATAAAACAAAAAATGGCATTGGGCCTGGCGCTCCACCGAAAAGCACGCTGATACTTCTCTCATGACTGAAACACCTCGTGGGCAAAACTAAAAAAATATGAAAAGAAAAAGAAACGGCAAGATATAACAGAAAAATAAAAAAAAAACGAACAAATAGCAGCGGAATGTTGTACCTCCCGCTTCGTTCATACTGAAGCCATCATGGACGGTCGAAGCCCTGTATGAATGAGGCCCTATAGTAATGGAGCATTTCGTATCACTAATACGAAATCAAGACTTGGGGATTCTTCCTACTATAGTGTGTCGCATATGGCTATTGCACATGGTAGCTGTTGTTGCCCCCCAAATAATGGGCCCTAATCACCGACTGAAAACAACTATTTGAAAAAAAAAAAAGCTATTGCACTCTAAGACGAAGACACTATTTTATACGAAATTTGAGTAATAACATAATAGAAGAGGTTAAAAAAAGAAATGCAGGCATCGATAGTATCGCCCAATTACGAACTAATCTGCGGTGTGTCAAATAAGATTTTATGTCGGCGCTCTGTGAGGCATCGATAGACTTGCACTTTCAAACTGCGTTCACGAGTCATTTTTGGTGTACACGCCGCAAATTTGAATTCAGTTAAGGAAACATTTCTAATGTGATTTCGTTGGTAATAAAGGTATTTTTGTTCCAGGAGAAATATAACAATTGAAGAAATAAAGAGTCCGTTTTTACCACAAATACAGATTACAGAAAGGTATCCTTAGTACGCTTTTTATAAAACACTAACTGTCTTTAGTTAGAAATGTTTTTACTATATGAAAATACTTAATTTTAACCACCATTACTTATTCATTTATTTATTTGTACTCATTGTAATTGCTGACTGTTTAAAGAAAAATTTTTCAATTTAGCATCGTTTAACGTGGTTTAGAACCGGCGAGTGACCCGTCAAGTTTTCGTCAAATTTTATCAGACAATGCTTAGTCGATACCTGATTTTAAAATGTGCACAACATGGCGTGAGTGTCGGGAATGCGTACATTTAGCGTAGTTACGTATTAGAAAACTAAAATGTTTGCAAAGGAATACTGAAGGCGTCGAATTCAGTCACCGCCTATGCTGGATCTGCGTCCTCACACCTTAAAGGCGACTGATTTGTTAAAAAATGTACACTTCTGGCTCTCCACCATCCCCCCCATGACCAAGCTATGTTCCCCAATTTGGTCCCCTCCGTGCCTGCATAGCAGATAGTGTTGCCCTCAAAAGTGGTACATCTATAGTATGAGCAAAACGCAATCGCCGCACTCCATTGTGGCCAGCACTGCCAACTATTAGATCGCTTTGTGAGGTCGCTACCCTATATGGTATGAATTCGGAACGGTTCATGACGCTTTAGCAATACTGCGTCGATATTAGTGAAAACAGGCCACATACAGATCCTACAATTTACATGCATGCTCGCTTGACCTTACATGTATGTTCCACTTCAAACCAGCAATGTCATACGATGCACGCCGGAACCAGTTGGTTGCTTTAATACCTTCCCTCATTTATAAAGTGATCATTTCAGCAAATTCATTGGGTAGCAAATTACAGGTTCCTTTAAAGTAGTGGTTAAAAGTGTTCATACACTGCACGATGTAAGGTGACAAACTCTCATTCAAAGATCGCAGCTAAAAATGAAAAGTACTGAGCATATTAATTATAAACGAAAGGTTGGGTGATTAACGAGAAGGTACAAAAATAAGTTTAAAAAAAATGTGAACGCAGAGGTAGTCAATTGCGGCGTTTGACACTCATATAATTCATGCAGCTTATTTAACAGTTTGTGTTCCCGAGCTTCCCACCTTCTGAACAAACTCATACACGTGGGCCTGACATTTCTGATTATAGTGTGTAAACAATATGCGGTTTTGCGGCGCGACTCGTGCGTAGTTTAATGTCTTGAGCCCTGCAGTATTCATTCGCTCTCTACATTTTCGTAACGACAGTGTTGCACTTGTCCCTAGCTGCGGGCAAAAAAAAAAAAAAAATGTTTTCTGGGCGCGACATACCACATTTTATTTCTGCGTTGATCCAAAGCCACACCCCGGAGGAGAACGAGATCGGTATCTGGGGAGCTCTACGTGGAACACAAAATTTCACAAACGCAATATAATTATTTTTCCACATCAATTCTCACGAGGCAGAAAATTTCGCGAAAGGGCAAAAATTTGCGAAACAAGAAACGAAGAAAGAAAAAAGGAAACACGCTGTAGAATAGAAGACAAAGAAGGAGGCACGAGACAGAAATATGCCCCAGGAAACGCGTGAGCGCAGCGTCACGATGATCCCCGATGTCACCAAGACGACGACAACAACGCTGGCCCCCGGCGGCGAATTTTCGCAGCACTGCAGGTGAGCTGGCCTCAGGCAAGCGCAGTAAGACCGTGGACCTGAGGCCCGTTACTTTGCGATATACGTTTTTATTAGCTTCCTTCTCATCCGTTTCGTTCGAGTTCAGCAGCGCGTGTAACTAGAGCTAGTCTAAAGCTCTGCGGCCAGCTTTGCAGGTGCAATGCCCTCTGGCACTAAGCTCTTTCCAACGCGGAAATCCTTAGGGGACGTCTGACAGTACCGCGGAACTTGGATCTTGTGCCCTCACGGCGTGGCGCTTAAATTAGTTTTGTTCTAAGAACTTTCATATTGCCCTTGCCAAACCACTGTTTGTTAGCTTTTAATAAAAATAAACTGCGCACAATTAAGCATAAAAAGCGAGTTGAAGGTGTTCATAGAATTTCAAAACCCTTCCAGTGTGTCTATTCGTAAGCGGCATATTCAATAATAATGGACAAAATCCAATGCGCTACTGTTACAAGTTAGGAATCAGAACCTAATTTTTTTTTTTTTTTTTTTGCAGTACACAGGCTTGTAGCCTCCTTTGTGGATTATGCAGCTTTTGTAGCTTGATTCCTATTACTATAAACAATGTTTCATGCACAAACAAATGTCCAAGGCGCAACCAATAAATTACTCCGTACTCTGCCTGTCAAGAAGCAGGGAAACAATTATGCTTAGTGATACACTAAAATGCGCTGTGCGTGCAGTCATTGTGGTGGGTATATCTTAAGGCAGTCGATAATTTGATTCAAGTAATTCTCGATTTCAGTAATAAATTTCGAATTCCGCTTCATCGAAAAGGTTTTCTGCAAACACTGAACTGGTATTACAACAAAAAAATATGATGAAAAGGAAACCATACAAATAGAACACAATAAAATAACGCAGAGTATATAAGTTCCAATTATTGATCTTCGTAAAGTCGTTTTTACTCCTTATCTTCAACAAAATTGTCCGTTTACAATAGATGAGGTAATATTCTGCTTTTTCATAAAATTTTAGAGAATATTACTGAGCATTTTTATAAAAACATCTCCGGTCAAACATAACCCAATGCATTGCTGACATTGTACCAATATTGGGACGACGACTTTTGTCATCTGGATGTAAGTGAGAAAGAACGGGAGGAAGAACGTGATGTATGTACGTTGCCAAAGTTTCTAGGAGCGAGACATAAGTTCCCGCTTTAACCACTACTAACGTGCCTACTTAGCCTAAGGGCAGCGTGTCCAACTCAGAATCCAAAGGCCCTCAAAGGCTGGATTGTGACCTCCCTCTCCCATCTCAATGGCAAAGCCCAAGTAGGAAGTGCCTGCCAATTCAAAGACGCAAGGAATGTTGAACCTGTTAGTACTCGTGACGCAATGCTTTCGGACTGAACCAGTTCTGGTAAAGCACCGTAATTCAGTAGGAGTACCTCCCGCCGATCAACACTCAGGAAGTCCAGAATTGCATCTCTCCATTAGCTTTTCAAGTAAAAGTGCACAACATACGAAGGTCAGAATTAGCACAAGAGACACGAGCTCTCGTGTGTCTACACTCCTTCCCATCTTCATCTTGAGCGCTTTTGCTACAATGGCATCTTTTAACAACAGCCCAAACTGCCATGTTAGTCTCCAACAGAGCATTTTCAGGATGTGCGCTCTGTAATTATTAACCACTAACTTGATGATGTTTTCGCAGTATTCTTCCAGTTGCTCACCTTCCTTCCTCACTGCCTCTTTATTTGTATTGCAAAAGTAGCCATTGCTTTCTCGTACAAGTTGTAAGCCCTGACGACACAGTGAACAGCACAAAAAACA
Organism: Amblyomma maculatum; assembly: GCF_055883805.1. Lineage (NCBI taxonomy): Eukaryota > Metazoa > Arthropoda > Arachnida > Ixodida > Ixodidae > Amblyomma > Amblyomma maculatum. The sequence goes on from NC_139344.1 coordinate 331,399,462, forward strand.
AAGTGATAACATCATCAAGCACTAAAAATCTCCCCGTTCCATCAGAGCTCCCACCAGGATTAAGGCCCATTCTAATGATTTCATTCCGGAAAAAATTTTGCGCAAACTACCGTTAGTAAAAGGTTACATATACGGTACTCAAATACCCTTCTATGCACAAGTTAGTTCGTCCTTCTAATTCGCGCATTACCGTGACGTAGCAACTAGCGTATGCATTAGGAGAGCCGCTCAGCAGCGCGCACTTATTCACCGTTCTTATTGCCCAGCCACCGACACTAACCTTAGCACGAGAGCACGCTCTTCAGAACTACGCTAACTCAACTGCACTCTTCGCGTGGAAACCTATAATTCACGTAATATTGTTATTATAATTTTTTTACTCCCCACGTTCTCAGTGCATTTGGGCCTGAAGAAGAAAGCTCGCAGCCGCCTGAGCTACGTCCTCCGGAGTCGTTTCAACTGAAATACAAGGTTTACGCAACTGGCGATATATATCCGCGCAAATGGACCCCAGGGCCATCCAGGCGCTTCCTTGCCCACCGCTTTTCGATAAAGCCCGATCCAGCTTCGTTTCCGGTGCTTGCGCTTTAGTATCGCGAAAATTTCTCCCCGTCGTTTCACCGCTTCTTCCAACTTTAATGCCGGCCGCCGGATCATCGCGTTCCGAAGTTTTGTTTTGCTTTCTATTCTCGTGACCGCCCATCGTCATAAAGTGCGGCGCGCGGAAAGTTACCCGCCAATTGTTTCTGGCTGTATTTCGCTTTGTATCTCAAGTTTTTGTTTTTTTATGTTCGCTTCAAACTTGGCAAAGTAGCTGAAAGTCGCGTATAACCAAGCCGTAGTTCTTGCCTAATCATTTGTAATGGAACTGCATGTCGTCGTCATTGCCACATTTTCACAATAAATATTTCCTTTCATTACAGATTTAAAAAAGAAACGAAATCATTTCTGTTCCTTCTTTCTTTTTAACTAGCTCTTAGATGAGCAAACCGTAGTCGTCACTTAGTTCTGCTGAAAAGAAAAACAAATTCAGCAGACGTGAGTAGACGTCGGTTATGGCGCTCTCTATAAACCAGAACCAGAATTCTGACGAGGCTCGAACAGATAACAGGCGTAGGTGCGCCACATTTTGGTCTGGTCACTTTTTTAAATATCACATTGCGTTCCCATCCTATTCGAGAGGTCATACCGATTACCAGGCAGCTGAAAGGCATTTCCCCCGCTTTAAAGGTATCTTAGCTTGAAAAACGTGCCCAAAAATTAAGCTGTAGTTTTGTTTATAATTTTTCGTGGGCGGAAAAAAAATCATTACTTCTAATCATAACGACTATTGACGGCCAGTGGTGACGTTTATTAGCTCCTCTGAGCCTTTACAGATTGTCTTTGCTTAGTAAACGTCGAAACCTTTATGTTGTACTTTCACAGTGTGCAGGCAAATTTGAAGTAAGTGTAAGGATGAAAAACAAAGACAAAAATGAGAAATTATCAAGAACAGCAGCGATAAAATAAGATATCATAAAGCAGTTAAAATAAAGTAAGGACAACCTACAAAAGTTCTTGTTGACCAAATGAGAAACAGAACAACAAATTCCTTTACCTCACTACATCGTGTTTTCTCCACGTTTATAAAAGCGTGCCATCAACACTCCCTGCAATTCAAAGAAATATGTGGTGAATAAAAAAGCCGCAGGACGGCAGTCGTGATGTACTGATATCTCTGAGTATGATATGACCAGAAAAAGAAATACGTTCATGTGAACGTCCTGCATCACAGTAACGAGTCATCTCTGTTGTGTTGTCGTCCCTTTATTGCGCACCGAACGGGTTCACGTGAAGAGCTAGATGACGCGCACGCACAGCACTGCCCGAGTTTTATCTGACCTTTGATGCGTTTACGCTTCACGTTGTGTCGTCAATGTCAGCATGGCAGAGTATACGTTATTAATAAGCGTCACCAGACAACACAATTTTTACTGCAGACCAATTGCATAATGTCGTTGTTGCGTTCATCATATGGCCGTAAACGCCAACGCCTAAAACGCACCGCAAGCTTGTGCAAGCGGTACTGTTCTGCGGAGTAATCTGTGCTCCTGAATGGTCACCTTTCGCTAAAATCGCGTAATTAATGGCAAGTGATACCAGCTGATTTTGTCGGTAGCTTTAAAACCAACTGGATAAGGCTGCGCACGTGCAAAAAAAAAAACGAAGTGTCTAAAGGTACGTCCGACGTATCTATTCGATTCTCGTAAAGATACGGCGGACGTCGATATACAGGCTCATGGCTATATGCACGTCGAACGCGGCCACATTCCGCTTGCTACGCGTGAATGGATCTCATCCTCTATGATATCAGCTAGCCGCGACTCTCGATGAGGTGCTACGAAGAGTGCATCCGTTCTAACATAGATCACGGTCTTCACTTAGGGTTGTGTACGGCAAACATCGCTGTCAAGCACATAGCCGCAGGCGATATGCTACGTACTGCACCAGCTCCACCAGCTGGCATCGAGATACGCACATTCACGAGCAGCTTTCGCTTCGCACTAAACTATCACCTCGATCTGCCCGTAATGCGAGCGAGCTATTCCTAGCATTTACGCTGTCTTAGGTCCTGCATCGACCTCCGAAGATCTAGCGCCGGCACAACACACACACACCTCGCCGTGCAGAACGATCGGCAGTCCAAAGTATGTATGTGAAATGGCATTATGCTCGTCCCTCACATGCAGACCGAGGAAACAGGATGTTTTTAGCTAAATTCTTCGTTCAAATTCTACCTCAGAGCCGTGGCAGAAGACATGCCGAATCTACTAGAGGCCTGCACATCGACTCGTCGAGGCGAAGACCTACTGCACCGCACCGCAAGAGTGCACAACCGGAAAGCCGGAAGCGTGAATGATCCGAATTCCATGTGAACAGCAATGTTCTTTGGTATATAGGGGAAGACTAGACTAAAGTGCTTAAGCTGCATCTTTTTCTTGTCGTTGAAGTTTGCGTACATGTAGTTTAAACCCCCGCATGCTCGAGGTTAGCGTGACCCGACTGAACGGCCGCGCAGCTTTGAAACGATCGGGATGGATATGCATGCATCGCCGGACTTAGGTACGCGGTAGAAAATGTGCGCTGCACATTTCGTTGAAGAAGCTGACTCTTGGAATTTTGCAGAGTGAGCCATGCAAGTGATCGTTGCTACAACCACGAATCCATGTTCCCACGGCTGGCCTACCCCGAGGCGCATAAATGTTCAACCGTGGACGTATCAATGATCGAAGAGAGGACAGATTTTCACAATATTGGGCGTGAAATCGATAGCTACCAGTGCTCAGTGTTAGAGAAATTCTGCCTTGATCATGCGCAATTCAGTGTTTCAGGTGTGGTCAGTAGCTATATAAGTTTGAACAGTTCGCCTTTCAAGTCAGCGGCGCCAGCGATGGATCGGCGGAGCAATTTTCCACGCTACACCGCTGTCTTGCTAGAAAGCCTATCTAGGCGGCGTTTGACATTTACCTGCTTTTTGTTGGCCCCGTAATTGAAAGCAACGCCTTCAGAAACGCGTTAAATGTTCAAAAATGTATTCTCTTCAACAGTTTCACTCCAGGCTGTCAAAGCAGGCGGACGTTGATAAAACAGTTGAGCACTCCAGTCTTTAGAAATCTGTACAATCACCTTCAGTTTGTAAAATTATTGGAATAGGTCACTTTCCGATCGCTACGACAAAGACCCTCATGACAGCGCTGTCACGTGAATAAGGACCACACCAGGCCGAAAGCTTGTCTCATATAACATAGCTAACCAAGGTATACCTTACAGCATTGTGTTGATTTTTATGGTGTCTAAGCGACTAATGCTGCCATGCACCAAGAACAAGGTTTAATGTATTTATTTTGTGTGTAATGACAAATGTTCTTTGGGATGTAGCTTGTTTAGGAACATTTTAGGAAACCAAAAATGCAGGAAATTTGCACGTCTCTCCTAGGATCATGCTGGGATGGAAAGGGATCTGTTGCAAATTGTACAAAATGTTTCCTCTTTTCTCGACTCTGGCGCACGTGTAAGATATGGTTTATTGTTAGTTCATCTCCACACTCCTTGCATATTGGTTTGTCCTCTTTCATAAGTATGAAGCTGTGTGTGAGATTTGGGTATGTGTTTTGGGTATGTGTTTTGTGAAGATGACCTAAAATGTCCTCCATATTGTGTTTTTGATTACTGCATGATTTCCATTCCTTAATGACAGGTTTGACAAGTATAGTTTGTAGTTTATTTCAATGTTTCAAAAATCCTGCATTTCACTCTCACTTTTCTTAGTACAAGCTTCTTGGTATCTTCATGCAGCATATTCACCCTCTGTAATTTAGCATTGCGTCAAGGTAACCTGGTTATTTCTTTTCATCACCTTTCAAGACTACTGTCCCGATTTCATAAAGTTTCTGACGACAGGAACTCCTTGGAAGTCATAGAAATAAATGAGATCCACAATCATGAGCTATCTAGGGTATGCATATACATGTCCATCGCTCAGTGGAATGGCGTCAGTATGCTGTTAGAACAGGTCTTGAGATAACAACAACCATTGTCTGAGGTGGTCCTTTAATGGGCATTGAAATGCTATGTAACTACAGGTACTGATAGAACTCTTGACCATGTTATGTGATGATGCGATCCTTGCATGAATATAGGTATACATTTCAGAATCTGCAGTGCACCACTTGACCATTTGCCACCAGTTTGTGTGAAAATGTATTTTTCATGCATGTTAACCAGTAAACAGATGACCCCTGTGCACAAGCCAAAAGTGCCACGAGCCAAATGTCACGAGGCCACACGACATGGCAGGAGCTGTTAAGCCAAGCTTACAAAGTTATATTTGAAATATTTCAGCTTCAACGTTTCAGCTCCAGTTAAGAAAGGTTGAGGCTTACAGAGGTCTATGCCAGGTTGTCTATCACCTAACAGGGCAGCCTACGACCGTATGCTAATGAGTATATCTGAGATAACAGAGACATGAATTAAGGAATTAGTAATAATGTTTGTAGCAAAGGGCATGTAAATTAACGAGAATCCACAGTGGGATCTGCAGACAAGAACCATTAACGCTGGCACACCATACCCTTACAGGTGGAGATTAGGAGTCTCCCTAATTTTTTGTCTGTTCAAAGCTTGTCATTTCCTTCGTTCTTCCAGATGAGGAAGATGTGAAAATGATAGCATCCAAAATTCCAGAGACCATCGTTAACAAGGATGCTGATCCCAACAGCGTAAAAAGGAATTTCAGAAAAGATGGGTGACTAGTAATGCTGGCAACAGTTGAAACTAAGTGGAAAGGCATGAAATTGAAATGCAACATATGCAGAGATATGTTGCGAGACGACCAGTCTGTGGTGTGCGACATCTGTCTCCGTTAGTTTCATCAAGTGATTGGCCAAAGCAGATGGGGCTTGTGGTTTTGTGATAAGTGCAGTGTAGTAGCATAGATACAACCTTGCCCATTAATAATTCGAGTGAAGTAAGTGCATTGTTTTGTTTTGTTCATGGTTTCCATGAAAACATTATGAGAAATTTTTTTCTAGAGAATGTTTGCTGAAATGTGAATATAATGTGCAATAAAACTAGTGTTTTCTTGCTGTTTACTTTTCCTTGTATACATTAGTTCTGTGAAGAACACCACAGGCTAGAAAGAAATGTAATGGCATAAATTTTGATACTTCGCCCCGTTGTGCTGGCTCAGTAGTTAGAGTGCTTGGCTGCTGAACCCAAAGATGCAGATTTGGTTCCAGCCACAGCAGGGGCATTTCAATAGAGGCGAAACAATAGGCCGTCATGCACCGTGAGGTGTCAGTGCATGTAAAAGGACCCTGGATGGTCGAAATTATACCGGAGCCCTCAACTATTGTGTTCCTCATAGCCGTAGTTATTTTGGGATGCTAAACCAGATATATATCACATCACACTCTGAGTAAGATGCTATTCAAGGTCAGTTAATCATACACTAAATGATCAATTTTTTTCTGCATGGTACAGCAGCTGTTGTACAATTTTACTTTAGCCTTCATGAAGAATATCACACTGGCTCCACATGGCCTTCTGTTGACCCTTGATATGCGTCACAATCACACACCCGAGTATGTATTTGTCTAAAGGCACCTATGCATGCAAGGAGGGGACCGTTACTTTCCACTTGTCAGAACTGAAATGCATGATCCACATCATTTCTGTAATTCAACTACTTGCTATCTGCGGCGGCAGCTTTTCGGTGGAGGCGAAAAGCAAGGCGTCCGTGTGCTGTGCGATGTCAGTGCACGCTAAAGAACCCCAGGTGGTCGAAATTTCCGGAGTCCTCCACTACGGCGTCTCTCATAGCCTGAGTCGCTTTGGGACGTTAAACCCCACAAACCAACAAACCAACCAACTTGCTATCTGAACTGTCCAGCATTGATGCAAGTTTCAAAGAACTGCAATCAGCAAATTAATCTAAGCAGCAAACCATGCCAAGAACTGCTTCGGTTTCATCTTTAGCAACTGTTTGGGAACTAAAATTAGCCAAATGTTGCAAAACATAGATGAGAGGTTACAAAATCTAAAAAAGAATGCAGCCTACCTGTGGCATGTAGGGTTTCACATCCTAAAGTGACATATGTAGCTATGAAGAATACCGCAGTGGAGAGCTCCAGACTAATTTGACTGCCCGGGCTTTGTACTTTGCATTGACATCTTGCAGAAAACAGAAGCATTTGCTAAAATGGCGAGAATTGGGCCTAGTTGGTTATTCATGTTGGTTTCACCGCGCTAACACATTGAACGACAGAAAAGACCAGTCGCGCTCCGTGGTGTTTGTCTTTTCGGTCGTTCAATGTGTTAGCGCGGTGAAATCAACAAGAAGCATTTGCATTTCACCTGCACCAAAGTGCGACTGCCATCACTGGTATTAAACATCACGACCTTGGGGCAAGTAGCGGAACGTGCCACTAGGATGTCGCAGCGTCTACGTGCATGCTATACACGTCAACCTTTCTAGCATTAAAGCTGTCACATGCATGGCAGATATTCATGTTCAGCTTTGGACTGACAAGTTTAAAAGTGTACTATTTGTGTTTGTCTAGCATGAAAAACAAAGGAAACTAAGGAAAAACGAAAAAAAAATGAACATAATATGTTGAAAAAGCACTAGTCATTAACACATAAAGCATATTCGTTCCTTTATTAATGATAAAGTGGCCTTCAACAATAGTACAAAGCCTGAACATTTTGAAAGGTGCTGTGCCAGGCAGCTATTTTACAGAAACCTGAACCATTTCACCTGTAGTAATGCGCATCCCGGCGGTGTGGGCTGGGACTTATTTTTCGGTCCACTCCAACATGCGAAAACTGCATCATGTGCATTCCCATTTTCCGAGTTTTGAGCTCTGTAGTACAGGCTAACAAATTGTCGATGACTTATTTTCGTCTGATTGTTGCACAGCGCGTGTAAATAAATTACCACTGCACCTAATAAACACTGACATGCACGTGCAACATCGCCGATCATAAACGGACACACTGATGTCCGTCCGGACATCGGCGCACTCATCACAGCACTCTTCGTAGTCTCACACAGCAGTCTAGTAGAACGTAATCCGTAATCACAGCATCTCACGGTAAGCACGAACCACACCTCCAGTTGTACAACAAACACGAATGACGCGATGCTTGGGCTAGAGACACGCCGGCGGTGCCCAGCTTTTTCAGCGCCGCTTGTACTACTAGAACTTGCAGCACCAAACCTCAATGCGAGCAGAAAGCGATGCGTTACGTGACGCATCTCATCAACGATGGAAGTGAGGAAACTTTGAAGAATCAAAACTACATAATTACATAACGACCGTCGAAGACGTTGATCCACATAATAACGAGGACCAAATGAGCGGGCGTGCGGGCCGCGGGCTGGCCGTCAACACCGCGATTACATGCGCTTGCGCTCTGGTCGTGCTTGCCACCCTGCCGCGGTCCAACTCACGTAAACCTATCATCATGCCATCACGTAGTATATCACCCATTCTAGGCACTATTCTTGCCACTGTACTATTCTTTGTAATTTCACATTTCACGCATGCAGTATGTAGTACATACTTCTTACACCTCGCACGTACACACCTCATACCAACTTCGATTTGGCTACATATGGCTACCATGTTGTTGCTACAACCACATCTGGGGATCTCGGATCCGTCCGGCTTTCCCGACGGATCCCAAGGCCCATATCGGAGAAAAATGCGTTGGGTCCGTCGGAATATCCCTACCGATCGGGTCCATCCGCCGTACCTCTGAAAAATATTTCCCGGATCCGTCGGACGGATCCCGAAGAAAAACGCACCGGGTCCGTCGGACGTACCTTTAAGACCATTGATCGGGTCCGTCGGACGTACCTTTAGCCACAGCCAAAAAAAAAAAAAAAAAAAAGATTATTGCATGAATCGACTGTGCTAGTTTGTGAAGATAAGAAAAAAAAAAAACGAATACGAAAGTTGCCCACCTGCAGCTAGTGTTAAGCAGCGAAATTCATCATGCAAGCACTCAAACAGGCTCTACGCTGCAAAGAGTCTGTACGAAGACAGAAGCGAAACTGTTACCTAATTCTTTTTTTCGCGTATCTTTTTTTTTTTTTTCAAAGCTGTAGCGATGAATACACATTCATGCAGTAGTGGAAGACCTCAGAATAATTATAACCAACTTGGAGTGTCCAAAGTACACCGCCGTTTTCGAGTGTTCTTTGTATTTGTTTCCCGTCCACTGGCGGTAGCCGTGGTCTTAAATCAACCATCGATGTCGTCAGCAGGAGAACGTGCCAGGCCCTTGTCCAGAGTGGTAGGTGCAAAAAAAAAAACTCTTAACGCCAACATACTGTTGCATTTAGATTTTAGCCGATGCTGACTGCCATGAATTACAACGCTCGCACGATATTAGATTCCTGTTCGAAAACCCTGAAATGAAAACTAAGTTAAAAACTGAAAATTTTTAGCTCCTTAAGCATCACAGTTATTCATCGTTGTCTTGTGCACGGCCCCTTGGCAATCGCAAGTGATCGGAGTACAGGAGAGCGAACTGTATCAGTTAACAATCATGTGGCGTTCTAGCGTACCAAAACCTTTAAGAATTAACCACCTGATTTGGCGTCGCCAGCTTAACTTACACTTCAATGTTGGCAAGTTACAAAGTTCAAAAAAACAGGAGGAGGGGGTTAAAACAAAAGCTGGGCACAAGCAGTTGCTACCTTGTCAGTCGGCAAGCCATTGGCTCGACGCACCTGCCTACGGGAGGTCTAAATCATAGCTTGTTCGCCACAGCACCAAAAACAGTGAACGAAAACGTACCGAGCTGTCCTGGGGAAAGTCTCACGGAGGGCCGGAAGCGGTGGTATCGGAGCTTACGAACGGATACTTCGGCGCGAAGGCGTGGAAATAGAACATGTCTCTATCTTCTGGGGCTACGGCTTCGTCGCATCTCGGTTTGTTTTACTAGCCTCCTTTCATTTCTCTTTCTTGTTTTCATTTTTGTTCTCCTTCTCTGTTCAGTCGCAAGCGTGATGCCTGTTATATTGGAAAGTCGATTATGGAAGAACGCTTTTCGTGAACTCCAGACAAAGAGATACTGTGTATTTTTCCCCACCATCTTTCCTATTGTTACTTTCTTTTCCTAAAGGAAGAGAAACACCGCTTTCTTCTTTCCAACTTCGCTTCGTCGGAAGGTTTCACGCGAAGTTATCCTATAGTTCAGGAGCTGAAAAACAGAAAACCATCACGGTAGTAAGAAAAGCGACCGGTGAGCAAAAAAATATATGAAAGATATCTATTCTTCATTTTTGAGTGTCTTTCCTTGGAAGAACAAAGGGTTGGTCGACCCAAAAGTACTGTCGTCATTTCTGCTGTCATTCTCCCTAATCATCAAGCTTACCATTCTTTTTTCCCGACAATTGCCCACATTTTGCATATTTAAAACCGCTACGTACCGTCCCCCGATCGAACTGGTCTGGAAATGTCGAAATCATGAGTCGGTCGACTGAGCAGTATAGTTTCTGATATGTTCCCAGGCTTTAGGCTGTAATGCTACCTCAACTACCAGTGAGTAATATGCATTTAATTAATTTATCAACGTGAACCTCTGCAAGACTTTCCATTTCTAGAGAATCCAGGATTACCATTGACAAGATGTACTTGGATGACAATGTAGAGAACTTACGGGGTCGCAGCGGAGCACCAGAACAAAACGACCAGTGCGCGGGCTTCTCGAACCGAACAGCCCGTGCCGTGCGTGAGCATCGAGCACGCGCCCTTCAACTTTATTTCCTTCTTTCGCCGGCTGGCAAAGCCGACCTTAGCGCCTCCACCAGACAGCGTATAGCTGTGCGCTACAGGGCCCTCCGCGCAGACGAAACGGCGAAATGTACGCGCCGACGGGGCAGGGATGGGGGTGCCTCGGCGGCAGGCAGGTGGCCAGATCAACCAGCAACATCCGAGGGGACGTCCTGGGGAGGCGCTTCCATGTATGAAGGTATGAGACGATCTAAGGAGACGATATCTACCCGACCATCCAGCAGGATAGTCGCCGAATGTGTCGTCTCGTTGAGGACGCGGTACGGGCATCATATAAAAAGGAGTGGAGGGGGGGTGGGGGAGTAAAAGGCGCTTGTACACCTTCTCGCCTTTGAAAAACATGCTCCGAGGACGCAAGGTCCGGATACACAAATGCCTGAAGGTCAGATGATCGAGGCAGAACTGGGCGCAGGTGTTGAATGCAGTCCTAAAGGCGTTGAAGATACTGCAAGGGCTGGGACGAGGGAGCCGAAAGAACGAACAAATCTCCTGGAAGCCGCAGAGGTGCACCAAAGACGAGTTCGGCCGCCGAGCAGTCGAGGTCACAATTGAGAACGGCGCGTAAGCCAAGAAGCACCATAGGAACATGGTCAGCCCAGTGCTCACGATCAAGGCGAGCAGTGAAGGCATACTTGAGCTGACGATGGAGCCGCTCGACCATGCCGTTGGCACAGGGATGGTATGCTGTGGTGCGGCAGTGTTTAGTGTCGAGCAGACGGGTGAGGGAAGTGAAGAGGCCGCATTCAGACTGGCGGCCGCAATCCGTGGTAACAATGCCGAGGCAGCCGAAGAGAGAAACCTATGCTCAAACGAAGGCATCCACAACAGTTTCCGCAGTAAAGTCCGGAATGGGCACTGCTTCGGGCCAACGAATGAAGCGGTCGATGATGTACCGACAGCCATTAGAGGGAGGTAGCGGTCCAACCAAGTCCAGATGAACATGGTCAAAGCGACAACCAGGTCGCAGGAAAGACTGGATCTTTGTATGCCGGGTCCCCACGTTAAGGAATTTACGGGGTCGCAGTGGAGCACCAAAACAAAACGACCAGCGTGACAGGCTTCTTGAACCGAGCAGCCCATGCCGTGCGTGCGCGCCGAGGACGCGCCGCTCAACTTTATTTTCTCCTTCCTCGCCGGCTGGGAACGCCGATCTTAGCGCCTCCGTTTGACAGCGTCGCTGATATTCGATAATCTATGATATCTCTGCACAATTTACTCACCTCGTCTATAGAAGTGAAATTTTTAAACCAGGTATAAGACTCCTAGCTACCCGCTATTCCGCGAAAAATCAAGAACTTTACCATTACTCGCGGAATTATTTCTTAGCAACCACGTTCTAGCCGTTTCTATTTTTTTTTTCTACTTTGGTTTCTGGGCATCAGTAGAAACCACAAAACGTTCTTCAGGTTCCCTAACATGTTTTCTGCCCAGTCCACTCGCGCAAGCTAGCTTGTCAAAAGTAGCGGCTCTGCTAATAACACGTTCACTTTTCTTCCCGAAAAATTCCGACACTGACATCTTTCGAAAATATTGTTGAAAGCAGTGGTAAGGAAAGGGTGTTTCTTATTCCGAATAGCGCTAAAAATTCGTTTTAGTGGCTTCACTTTATTTAATATGTCATTCCATCCAGTAATTAAAGAGAGAGACAGGCGGGTGCCAAAGTTTTTTGGGGCTCCGTCTCGCTTGTCAGAACGACCACGACACTAGGCACAGGATTGAGAGTCAGGTATCGGGACAGGAAAAGCTCAGTCGAGTCACGAGATTTTACTAAAAAGTGTCGATCTTCATGTAAACACATTACCACAACCAGACGACTAGTTACAAGAGCCAAATTTGATTTTACTGAAGTCTTATTTTAATAAATGCAAGAAATTCTTAATTTTTTAAAAATAGCATTATATAATGAACTTTCACCAGCATAGTATCCAAAGTGGGAGCTCATCAATCACTGCTCTACGAACTATACTGTGACTACAGAGCTCCACAATAACGTAGAATAATTTTCGATGCGAGGAGAAAATTTCAAACAAAACTGGGTCACTTAACGTGGTAAAGAAATCCAAAATATACATTTTGCGAGATAAACTTTTATCGAAAGTAGACCGGATGACACAACTGCACAACTAGAAGAAACACAGCAAACTTATAAACAACGCTTAGACGTTATCCTTATCTGTGAAGTCCTAGTTGACATGCAGCGAAGCACAAGCATCAAAGTTCCCGTAATTATAATCCCTAATTCAAAGTTCAAATTTTTAAAGTGGTACAGAAAATATAATAGGGACCCGATAGTTTGAATCACACACAAACGAAGGTGTTTTACTTTTGAGAAGAAATACCCCTGTTCACCACTAACAGCAAAACCCTGCATCACCTTCCCTTGACCCAGCCGTCAGTGGAGTCCACTGTCATGTGCTGAAAAACTTCCACGCATGTGTTTTCCTTCTTGCCTTTTTTTTTTTTTTTTTTTTTTTTTTTTTTTTTGCTTTCCAGTCACCAGGACGACTCCGCTTTCCTCTATCGCCTCTCAATTTGTCTTTCTCCATTGCAATGGCGAAGCACGGAGGTCCGGCGGCACAATTTTCTGACAAGTCTGAGATAGAGAAGCGGCGGCAGTGAAAGAGGCGGGAGGGAGGGTACGTATTCACTGAAAGGAAAGGGAGAGAAAGACACAAAGCGGGCCTGTCCGTTCTCCTCGCCCTCTTCCTGCCGTCAACGCCGCCTCGAGCGACGCCGATGTGAAAGGGGTCACCCAAGACAAAGTGGCGGCGGAGAGGACGACTTCGAAAATCAATTGGCCGGCGCTCTTCGCTTTCCGGCGACTACCGCTTCCACGCATCCCTCTCTCGCAGGCGTCCTCCAACCTTCGTCCAGCTCTCTGGTTTGTTCCCCAGCCTTGACGGCGCGGTGGAAAGACACAGCCAACAGAGAAACGACGCCACGGTGGCCAAGCCGGTGTCGCGCGTCCCTCCTTCTTCGCCCGTTCGCCAGCAGTCCATTGTGTTGTTGCAGGACGGCGCCATTGGAAAGAAGATTTCGTTGCCGCTCCACGCATTAGTTTGACGAGCAGCGCTTTCTTCCGAAGAGACGAAGGGAACACTGCCGCGCGGTCACCTTCCTCGGTGCTGAATGCTGTTTACGGGTGTTTCTCTGTGCTCTCCGTCAAAAAGGAAAACGAATACGATCGGAAATAACAAAATGGTTGTAAGTCTTGGCAGGTAGTTAACAATTCCTTTTGTCGCTTCTAGTATATGTGCCATTCCATGATTTAATTAAGGCAGAACTAGTGATAAGCGTTTGTATTTTCTACGCACGTACAGTTTATTTAGTACTCGACATCCGCTAGGCAGCCATTCTGTTAAAATAATGCCCTCAAGGCAGATATGTCAAGTCTAAAATGTTGGTGACTGCGAGTCTACATGCAACAATTAAAGTTTGTGCACAGTAAGCGTCTACACCCAATTAATTACGGCGTTTTCAAAGCGTTCCATCTTCCTCATGTATATGTCGTTCTTGTATGTTCCTCTTGTGAGCGATCATCATGGGATAAAAAATTACAAGAGTTCAACGCTGCTGAACTAAATATTGAGCGAAAGCATTAGCTTCTGGTGACCGAGCGTTCTTTATCTCCTCTTTTTCTTTTTCCTCCACCCACATATAAAGCCCCGCTTTAACCAAGCCGTATGAACGTGCCTTAGTGGCCTATAGGGGTAACGTGAATGCCAGGGTTCTAGCAGGCTGAGTCTGACATAACCGTCCCTGTGAAACGAGAGACCCAAGTTGGCAGCTCCTGCCAAATCAGCCGCGGCTCCGACCGCGCCACGCCGACCACTTGAGTTGGGAGCCCATCTCTCGCTTTTGTGTCACGTGGGATGTGACGTCACAGCGTCACGTGGGTAAGACGTGGCTACCGCCGCGCTACTCCGACCGCTTGGGTTGGTAGCCCGGCTCTCACCCTAGTGTCACGTGGGGTGTGACGTCACAGTGCCACGTGGGTAACACGTAAGTGGCTACCGCTGCGCTACGCTGAAGGCTCGAAACCTTTCGCAATAATAAAATCTTGACATGTATTGCTATTTCGAAAGAAAAAAAAAAACGGCGGCAGAGGGCTCATCAACAGCTAGGCTGCATTCAACTGAAGTTAGCTGTGGCTTCTTTCCTCCATAGTTTTGTCGATACCTTCATCCGCTGTCACTGCTTTTTTCTTTCTTTTTTTTTTTTTTTGCTGCCTAAAATCTCTTTTGTTTTGGTCAAGAAGAAAAACAGGTACAGTACGCCTCAAAGGTGATTCTCAAGATTTCTTTTCCCAATCGACCAGTAATCGCAGGCCCCAACTGCCTCTGCCCCTCATCGCTGACGGACGCAATAAATCGAACAGCCATCCCTTCCGCGACCACAATGCATTATGCGACAAAATGCGGCCGACCATTAAACCCAACCAAGGCTTAGGCGATCAACCGACCCAGTCATACCCGCTGCGCTGGCGACTAATTCTCCTAGCGACGACAAAAGGCAGTCGCCCAAGACATCGAGCCCCTCAAAACGGAGGGCGACTTAGGCCATAACGACCCAGCGAAAAAAAAAAAAAAAACAAGGAAGGCAGATGCAGCGCGATGAACGATTTCGCTGCACAAGGCCAGGCGAGAGGGACACGCGGAACACAATCGACATATGGCATCCCGGTGAATGAAACATCCGCTTGGAGCGCGCGCTCCGACGTGATACTCCGGCGTGGCCACAAAGAACATTGGATGATGGTTCCGCGCCATACGCGTCCGAGCTCGCGAACTGACCGCTTTGTTCCCTGCCACCGGGAATCCAGTGTGGCGTCGCCGGCCAGTCTGCCGCCACAGTAGTCGACGCCGCGCAGCGCTCGATGTCTTGTCGCCGTCTATGTACTGGCTCCTTCCCCCTTCTCCCCCTAGTTGCTCCTTGCCGGCCGTGTTTCGTCACTCTCTGGCGCCCATCGTGCCCTCTCTGTGTGCACGCGAACGCAATAAACTAATGCAGGCCACAACCAAAGAAGCCTAAGCAAACGCGTCCTCTCGATTTTCTTAGGCTAACACTTTACACTGGGCCAAGTTTCTAGCATAAACGCTGCTTTCTCGGCCAATTATTTTTTTTTTCATCCATTAACAGTATTTGCTGTGGTGTAGGCATTATGGCGGAAAAATAGATGTGTAGCGTTGTAAACACTAAGTACCACCTAAGCAAGGTGGTGACATTCGAAGTGAAAGGAAGCTACCTGACCAAAGATAAGACAAAAACTTCCGACCACTTGTCATTCGTGCAGATCATCTATTAGGCTGCATGTGTTGCAACCAACACATGTCATCACAGTTGCGTCAGCTGCGTTGAAGACTATGATGGAAAGTTTTCAGGTGATCTCGGTTGATTCGTGTTTTGTTTTTCTTTTATTCAATTAGATTTGATTCCGCTAGGTTATTAGTGTTGCTCGTTTCTTAAAATAGCCTTCGCGCCGACTCGCCTCGGTTAACTCCACTTAAAGCCAGTCAGAAGCATCCGTGGTAGTTGCGGATAAGGAGCCACGTACGGATACCTAACTGTATGCACGACGCCAACTGTTTATTGCACAATGCTCACATGTATGCGGATGGAGTGCAAGTAATGATCATGGTGTAGTGCTTGGCGTCACAGAATACGAGCGTCGTGTTGTTCAAAGCAACGTCTAACGATGCATCTGCGTTTCTACATGTTGTGCCTTACATTCTTGTCTCAAGAAGCTGGATCCAGTCGATAAAGCAGTGATGCGTATTGTCACCGTGCACCCCAGTATGCCTCTAGATTCCCTATATATCGAACAATATTGCATATTGTTCGGTAAGGGTCGTTTGGTAAAAACATCCGGTGACTTTCCTTCAAGTAGACCCCAGTCGGTCGTATACGTCACATACGTGCCAGACGCTGACTCAGGAAACTAAGCAATAATTAAAGCCTAAACGAGATTGAAATGAAGGCGCCGGCACCGTAAGGCACCGGCGTACAAAGAGAATTCGGAACGACAATTTTGCTGCCCTACTTTGAAGCCTGTCCTCGGCTCCTCCGTCTTCAAGGAACCGCCATTCTCTTCTTTCTCTTTCTCTCTCTCTCTCTCTCCCTCTTTTCATTTTCCTGCGAGAACACCGTGGACGTAAATTAGATTGCGCACCGGTGAAGGGATATAGCGGGGTGCTCCCCGCTCGTCGAGTTTTAGACCATTTTTCTGTTTCCTACGTATGATTTTTTTTTTTCCTCTCTGTCTCAGTTGGCGCGGTGTCTCTTGCACCAAGGAGGCTTCTGTCAGCAGCAGGCCCGTGTAGAGGCTTAGAATGTCAAATTCGCTTACGTGCAAAACGTACAAAGCACGTCAGTCGTATATTGTTTCATACCTTTTTTACCAACGTGCTCTCCTGCGAATAAATTAAAAACTCGAAATAAACAAACCAGCTGTGTGCGTCTACATAAGTCGCAGAAAATTTACTACCATAACATAAAGTTAAATATAAAACATCTTAGCGTTCTAGTCACGCACGCACGCTCGTAAACAGAGCGTACTTGCTGTTCAGGTCAAAGAATTTGTTCTCAAAGGAACAAACTAACTTGTTGGGAAATGAAAGCTGACAGATGAACAACACTAACTACAGGCTAGAAACCAAAGTGGTGCACAATATAATGCTTACAAACGAATCGATTATAAGCGAAAGTTCAATAGAAACGCAAAGTGTTAAAAAAAGAAAAGAGAAACAGTAGAGCGGTTTCAGATTCCCGGAGATTTTTTTTTTTTTTTTGCCTTGTTTCTTATTAATGTGACATCGACGGCACACTGTATGGAGTTGTCTAAATTCAAATAGGCTATAAAATAGCTATAAAAGGTTGTTTTCGTTAGTGCACTGCGATATATGAGCTACTTGGTGGCTCTAGCTAGATCTCAGAAGATGGCAAGCGCCGTTGTCCATCTCCAACAAGCGGAAATAGAGTTCATATCTCTGTCTCTCCATGGCTACATTCCGCCGCCTCACAACCGGTACTACGCTAACCCTCGCCTTAAGGCATGCGCTTTTCACCAATTGCTCCAGGAAGAGGTGTCAAGTCAGTATCGAATCTTGGTGACCGCTACGCTCATCGTCCGGGAGTGCCAAGAAAATTCGGACCAACTGAGAAGAAAGCTCTCATAACTGCATCTTGCGATTCTTACGGCACGTGCAGCGACTGTGCTGTTCCAGAAACAGCACGACAACAATACCATCGCTGAACTATGGGCAAAACTCAGTAGAATTTGTGGCCGGAAGCTCGAACAACATGCTCTACTGGTGTCTGCGAAGTCCGAACCGGTAACCGCCGCGGCTGCCATGAGAACGCTGGACCCGCCCATTGCCCGGGCTCAGGTGGCCCCTCATCCGGGGTTCACAAAAGAGCGCATGCACTCGTTCAGGGAGCTAGCGTAGGCCTACAGAGCCTAGCGCCAGCTCTACCTCCCCTCTCGCCCCTCCTTCCCTAGACAATAAATAAGCAACAACGATTTTGCTAGGCCCTGTTAAGGGTTTAACCTGATTAGACCGATGATACCATATGAGATCATTACTAAAATTACCCATGCCAGGAGACGTCGACTGTGACCTCATTATCTGGCAGGTCAATCAAGAATTAGGCACAAGCAAAATAGGCTGCTAGACTCTGACAATCGTATGACTGTTCTCGCACTCATAATTTCAACGAAAACATAAATTGGATGAAGTTGTCGTCAAGAGTCTCTTTAAGCTCTTAATATACCCTGCCAAATGAGCCATCAGGCGATGGTCATTCAAAATCCCGAATTTCTTTTTTTTTTTTTTGCGCAGTATTTTGCTCTATTTATTTGTCTCCTGCTACATGCATTTGGGGTTCTCGCGCCTCGGTGTCAAAAGGAGTGCATCAACTGAACGACGCGTCATCTTGTTTCAACCGACGTTGAGGTTCTGCGTAATGAGCGAAAGATGGCAGCTGAAGCTTACGCCACGGGAGCAAGTCCTAAACATTCTCTCGAGCAGTCGTGCGAAAAACGGAAAGCACATGGGAAATTGAAAATATGTTTAAGAAAACGGAAATGAAGGCAGAAAAGGAGATTCGAAGGCAAAGAAAAAGAACACCTGAAACGCACTCTTTTAAGACTGTTTCGAGACAGCAGCTTTTTATAAGTCGCTCTTCCCTCTCCCCAAAATCGCCATTTTTCTTGCGCTGCTGCTTATTTTCACACCTAATGGAATCCTCATTTCAAGAGAGTAGGACGATTTCGTCGAATATCGTGCCGTGCATTTCACCGCGGGCTCTGCTGCGCCTAGCTCCGCTAGTTCTGGTGGCGTAATTCAGGTGCTGTCAGTGCAGCTTGTCAGCGCATTGCATTCCAAGTCGACCCCACCATTGTTGCTCTTGGTCAGAGTGTGTCTTTAAATACGCGTTATCTGTCGCCCACCCAACGTGTCTCAACAAAGTGCTCTTAAGAGCCTTAAAAAAAATTTATTTTGCTTTACTGATCTAAATCTGTAGTTAGTTTGAAAAGAAAAAAAAAAGCAACTAACGCTGTGAAAATCGATTCTTTAAAGATAACCGAAGCAGTCGACTAACCAGCTTAAAGAGGTATTGTGTTGTTGTTGTTTTTTTAGGTTTGAGTTATCTATACTTCAACTCCATACCTTCGGTTACTTTTTTTTATGAGTAATTACTCTCTTATTAAAATTTGAGCAACTTAGATTTATAAGATGCAGGCAATGTTTAGTTAGGTAAAAGACAACGCGACGGCAGTTGTTTCTGTGAACAAACTCAAGAAGCTTAACTCGCCATGTGTAAGGAAGTTTTTTGTGGTTGTGGTTGTGGTTGTGGTTGTGGTTGTGGTTGTGGTTGTGGTTGTGGTTGTGGTTGTGGTTGTGGTTGCTGTTGTGGTTGCGGTTGTTGTTGTGGTTGTGGTTGTTGTGGTTGTTGTGGTTGTGGTTGTGGTTGCTGTTGTGGTTGCGGTTGTTGTTGTGGTTGTGGTTGTTGTTGTTGTTGTGGTTGTGGTTGTTGTTGTTGTTGTGGTTGTGGTTGTTGTTGTTGTTGTGGTTGTGGTTGTTGTGGTTGCGGTTGTGGTTGTTGTGGTTGCGGTTGTGGTTGTTGTGGTTGCGGTTGTGGTTGTTGTGGTTGCGGTTGTGGTTGTTGTGGTTGCGGTTGTGGTTGTTGTGGTTGTGGTTGTTGTGGTTGTGGTTGTTGTGGTTGTTGTGGTTGTTGTGGTTGTTGTGGTTGTTGTGGTTGTTGTGGTTGTTGTGGTTGTTGTTGTTGTTGTGGTTGTTGTTGTTGTTGTGGTTGTTGTTGTTGTTGTTGTTGTTGTTGTTGTTGTTGTTGTTGTTGTTGTTGTTGTTGTTGTTGTTGTTGTTGTTGTTGTTGTTGTTGTTGTTGTTGTTGTTGTTGTTGTTGTTGTTGTGGTTGTTGTGGTTGTGGTCGTGGTTGTTATGGTTGTGGTTGTTATGGTTGTGGTTGTGGTTGTTATGGTTGTGGTTGTGGTTGTTGTGGTTGTGGTTGTGGTTGTTGTGGTTGTGGTTGTGGTTGTTGTTGCTGTTGTTGTTGTCGTATGCTGTGCTCTAGACTTTATTCTTTGAGCTTATTTCTGAAGGTAAACTTCCTTTTTATCGTACACTCTCCGTCTGTCTCTCAGGAATACAGCCTTGACGATTACGCCTATTTACCTTACATTCATTGCTTAATATTCACGACGCACTCTACAGTTCTCGTGCTAAAACGTAGACTGCCTACTTTTACTTCTTGCTGTGTGGAACCGCCGCAGAGAATTTCACATTTTTCGTTATTATCAGATTCGGTAAACGTTTCGCAACACTGTCATTTTATAATTTTCTTGATTAAAAAGTTAGTTCGCTGGGTTTGAGTTTCCCTATACTAGTAAAGGGTTTATGCGCGTCCATCAAAGCACAAAACTTTCGCAAAGTGATGAAAACCCGCTGTTTTCCGTTACGTTTGTCACTCTAAAATGCCAATATTTGGCACTGAACCTTGGAGGCTTCCATCCCAGGCTTTTTTGTTTTCGCTGCATACTTGTCAAAAGACTGAAACCGGCCCTCTGCTAACCCATTTAGAGTCACTCTCAAGGAGTACGTCTACTTTGTGATTGATTCTCTGGATATTTATTTCACTGTTCCTCACAATCAACTGTCTCAATTGTTAGTTGAATAACGGCCCCACCACGTTTGTCCGAAGCTATACATAAAACCTTTTTACCCAATTTCTCGGCTAGGTTTCCCAGGTCGCCAGATTGCTCAACTGCAAACGTCCAAGTTCGCATAAATGTATGCTTTTAACAAAGATACTTTATTGTCCTCTTTCTTCCTTCACTCTCTCTTTCTTTATGCTACACCTCCATTTCGCACTGCGGCTTTTCTATAAATGTAATATTTTACTCGCCTTGGCTTGCGCCTCACTTCGGAACTCCGAGTTCACCGCGCGTTAGCTACAAATGCTAATATCCACAGCCTTTTTTATTTCAAGGTAAACCGGCTGCATGTTTTTTCGATTTGCAATGCCAAACGCATGCAACACATGTCAGGTCTGTCAAACTGCGGCACATGGTGTGCGCGGTAAGCGAACTAAGAATCTGAAAGTGAGCAGCTCCGAAAATGCAATAGGTAGGAGACAACTTTGAGCCCACGGAGAGTATGCACATGCATAAGTAGCCGGCGCCACGACAAGCAGTCCGCTCAAGGACAAGGCAGAATTTTCGCCTATCATGCACTTCAATGTATTCTAGAGTCTCTTTTCTCTTACATGGTTGAGGACTTGTGCCAAACTATGCAAACCTTGGAGGCCACTGGAACCAGTAGTTGACATCTGCTCTCAAGGCCACGGCTGGTCAAAGATAAGAATTCGATAGGTCATACACTAGTGAGCGCGAGTCTCTACTAAACATCTGTACCAGACTTAGAAGTCAGCAGAGATAATTATTATATCGTGGGCAACGTCAATACAGCAAAACAACAGAAGGAAAAGGAAACAAAATTGGGTTTATTTTGTTCAAGACGAATGTGCGATTGCATCAAGCGACTCCGAGAATCACACGGACCCCAATGGGTTTACGTGGCGTCTATCGCCCTTTATTTGCAAACTGGTGAACTGCAGAGCAATATATATTTCCGCTCTTCGCCTTCAGAACCTACCCACATCGTTTACATTCGCACTTACCTGCAATACTTGCTATATATATATATATATATATATATATAATACAGGCGAACTTCGTATGAAGGACGGACACACACGGCTCAGAAAACCCCGGATCAGTCTGCGCGCGCCTCGCTTCCTCGGCTTCTTCTTCTGCTGCTTCTGCAGCTTCTCAGTGCGCCACTACGCGGCGTAACAATATATATATAAACGACTAGATGGATAACGTGATGAATTAAAGCAGTAAACAATCGTTGCAACATTGCTTTACACTACGACGAATACTATTTTGTTTCAAGACAGTTGTCCGTATCAATATACATGCTAGTAACACAGTCAAACAACGTGCAGTAAAATTATATTTTTAACTCTAATCCGCTATGACTGCGATTGCTGTTTATAACGGAATATTCCTTCACTAAAGAGCTGGTTAATACGTGGCTGCGTGATGTCACACGTCGATTTTGTGATCCTAGAGAACAAGTGACGGGTATGGGTAATTCTGCAAGATAATCTCAGAGCATTATATGAGGAGCGTGTGCACGTGAGACTCCACGCCTGCTTAGCAATGAATTTCTCTTCTAACCGGTCTATTGCGTTGCCAAATGAGGACTAACTGCAACTTTAGAGTCTTTAAAACTGAATGTATAAGCAGCTTATTTCCCGCTACAGAAGCTAGTTCTTATAAGTGCGCTTGCAGAACTAGGTGTTATTATAACTTAGAGAATTAAACACTTCAAATGCAATAAATACTGCAGAAATTAGATTCTCTTCTGGCTTTATAGAGCAATGCCTTTATTGAACCATATCTTCAAAAAGCCATAGATTTATTCTGGTTCCACACTTCGGAATCTTAATTCTCGAAGCAAACAGTTCGAGTAGAATTTTGTTGTGTGCTAATTGGTTCATTTTCGACAAGGACGAGAGACAAAAGATCTGACTGCCTTTCCTTTTACCTCATTTCTTGATTGGCATTGCTGCATTTATTATTTGCCATTTCAGTGCACACGTTCTCTGAACTTCTTGCCCTTCTTTCGCTTCCATTGCCGACGGGAAACTCAAACGTCGACCTCGCAGGTACCGTTCATTTTACTTCCATTTCCAGTAGCTTTGATCTTGCCCAAACTTCTCTTGAAATACGAAGCACGCTGGAGAGAGATTCAGTCAAGCGCTAACGAACTTAACAAGTCTGAAGAAGTTAGCGTCGCGTCCGTAATCTGTCTCCATCTATTTTTTTTTTTTTCCTTCATTAGCGCGCCTCCCAAGGAGCGTTTGCAATTTGGCTTCGAATTTATTTTGCCTCCATTTTCACCTAATGTATCCTACCCGCGCGACCTTGAAAGGTAGGAAGTGTCTTATAATCTATTTAGCTAGTCGATTGCTTTCAGGATCATACCGACGCAGTTAGAATAAGTTTGCATAAAAGAAATAATATATATATATATATATATATATATATATATATATATATATATATATATATATATATATATATATATATATATATATATATATAGGACCTGTAGGAGGGAGGAAGCAGGGCGCAAATTTCGATCACGCTTTTGCTAAGTGAGACATACCAAATGCACCACGCTCCGGCACACAGAGACACAGAGGGAGCCACGCAAGGCAAGAGCATAAATGTGATGATACACTTCTTTCATTTGCTTTCCTTTCGGCATGCAAAATACAAAAGAAGCACACCGACGCGATGGAGTCACCGCCGCCTGGGGCACCGATAACGCGACGCCTTCGTCGCTCCGTGCCATCAATCGCATCCTAACTCAGCGCCTTTGGTAAGGTACCATTATTGCTTCATTTCATTTTTTTTTTATTTAGTCCTGTTGCACTTCTTTTAGAGCGTCTCTCGACCCTCTTTTCTGAATAGATCGAATGATAAATTTTTTAAAAGAACGCTCAAAACTAACTGAGATCAAGGTCATGTATCTCGGTGCGTACACCACTGCTCTTAGATTTTCGCTCACTGTTTTTTACTTGCCTATGAAGCCCGACGCAGTTAAGAAAGCCTTCCT
The DNA here is from genome assembly GCF_055883805.1 of Amblyomma maculatum. Lineage (NCBI taxonomy): Eukaryota > Metazoa > Arthropoda > Arachnida > Ixodida > Ixodidae > Amblyomma > Amblyomma maculatum. The sequence goes on from NC_139344.1 coordinate 331,423,016, forward strand.
ACTCATCTCGACGTTACGTAGAAAGGTGATTTATATAAACAAAAATATCTTCTCTTGTTACTCTCCGATTAGCTTAAAATTTTCTGTCCGTAATTGATTCAGTATTATTTTATTTTGCATTTTTCTTATTTTGTGAGTGAAAATAGGCCTCAGCCACGTTCACTGTCAGAAGAGTATTTTAAAACCCACTTCGGGAACAAAGGGGCACTTGATTCAGCTGTGTTCAGTTCACCTGCTCCTCCAAGCAAGAGAAGCAGTTTTTCCATGCGCACAAAGAAACAAAAGGTACGATATTACGTCCCACTCCTGCTCCAGTGCCAAATTCGAGGAAAACTTGTGGCTTTCTTTGATTGAGGACCAACAGAGGCTTTTTGTTTTGTTTTTTTCACCAGTCTCACTCTGAGGTGTTGGCCTTGGCAAATGAGGAGAAGTAAACTATACCATATGTTCTGCTTCTTCTTCCTTCGGCAGGCTTCCGAGCGTCGAAGAGGTACCCGTATTGCACCTTTCTTTTGTTCCTTTCTTTTGCCAGAGAGTGCAACGCGAGCCTATAACCATTCCTTTTGTGTAACCTTCATGCATGCATCGATATTTACTTCCTAGCACTGCTCGGGCCGTACACGGAGTGCCATCATCATATCTCCTCGACGCCTACGCATCGACCCTCCTTAGAGTTCCAGGAAAAACGACGTCCATCCTCCTCAGAAGGACGTTGATCTTCTTAATACAATTAAAGAAAGCAAGTTGAAATGAAAAGCCACCTCATGCTGGGAACAATCTGTGCCAAGCGAAGGCCATTTGTAACGGGACACCGTTTGTCTCAATTTCAAAAACTTAAGGCTGCCCAGACCCATCGCTGTCCTGTGCGATTCCCTTTTTGCTTCTGAGACCTTTTGCGACTGGCTGTTCATCTATAAATCAATTTATTTCCCTGGAAACGCTTTCCTGCTTCGTTCCCCCGATCAGCTTCCGGGTCCTTCCTGCTGCCTCACCTAACTTCACGGTAACCAATCATCCACTTCAGTTGCTTGTTAATCAGTGCCGCACTTTTTTTTTTGTATGTTGCTGCAATACCCCCTACTTCATGGTGATATTTTTTTTTAAACGAGAATGATGGACGTCTCGTTAGAGGTCATTAATAATTGGTTCCAGCAAACGACGTAGTGAAAATAGCAACGTCCTGGTTATTGCAATTCTTTTATTTTGACCAATGATAGTGCGAGAATAGAGCAATCGCTGCGCGCACATACGTTGAAGGTAATAAATATAGAAATTCGTATGAATAACACCGCCAGAAAAAAAAAAAAAAACAAGGAAAGCATAGGCGAACGTAACTTAGTGGTTGTATACAAGAATGCATAGCATGTGGTGTCCTTGGTTTTAATAGCTGTTGTTTCTTTCATATCTCATAGGAAGACCTGCACATCTTTCCTGCTAAATCTAGCAAATTGAGGCAAGGCAACAAGGTTTTATCCCCGTTCTTAGAACAACCTACTTTAAAACAGTCGTTGTTCTAGATTACATAATTGCCACTTTTTATGCCAGTGCTGTGTATGCTTGTTTGGCTCTCTGTTGGTTCTCTTGCTTTGTCTTTCTACAATATGAGAAGTGTGTAAGCGAACATCAATTAACCTGGCGCATACTGCCCGTGAGGATACTAATTTGTTCTAAGCTGAAGTTGTGTTGTGCCTTCGGAAAGCACACAACATAGGGTCCGCTTCTTTTAAATGCACCTCTCCCTTCAATAAGAACGAGGACCAAATTTGAGTCTTAAATGAATTACTAATTCATTCTGCCGTGTGAAAAGTAAACTTCTCGCTATTTGCTAACTCGTTTTCTTCTTGGCGTGCAATACAAGAGCCATTTTCCACTTTAGTACACAATTTGCCAACTGAATTGTCGTTTTGTATTATTCGCTTTCGCATCAAAGGGGCCCGCGAAATGTTCACAATTCTATTACAAAACCTGATCTCAATCGGTTCATACAGAAAAAGAAATAGAGTGCGGTTCATCTGTCAAATAAACAGAACGGATAGATTCTTGGATCTTGGCACCAAAATCTCGACGCAGCCTGCCCATTAAAAACCCGAAGATCAACGTGTTACGAAGCAAATAAGAGACCATTAGGTATAGAACACTGTTCTATCAACACAGACAAACAGAGCCAGTGACGCCTCGCTTATGAGGATCAGTGTCGAACAAGCTGTCAAAAACATCCGGCGCTGACGCTGCAAGCGCTCACAGCCACCCACTTGCGAACAAAGACTGGAGCCTCCATTCGGTAAACCACGGCTGCGATGGCGAACGAACGATGTCGCCCCCCTTTTTCGCTTTCAGTAGAAAAGCAATCAAAGAGGCTGAAAGGAAAAGGGCTCCTAACGGGGAGAGCTGGAGGAAGGTAAGGTTGAACTGCGCGCTGAAGCCACGAGGCTTCGCTGCACTCTACTCAAGAACACCAAGCTCTTTACACTTTGCTTCGTTAAAACTACGCAGTGATGCGGGAGATAGAGAGATAGAAGAAGGCCTCGGGCACTGATAAGAAGCGTTGCCGACTTTCGAATCAACATCTACAGAGATTCCCGCCGACAGCTGAATTTAAAAATTTTAGAGGACGTTCTCTGCAACATGTCTAAGTCGAAACTTTTTACGTCATTGTCAAGTCAGCGAAACTAAAATTGCCTACAATGAAACTACAATAGTATATACTATGTTCTAAAAACATTTGACCAGCCCACTACATGTAATATGTGGGTTCGAATTTGGTCGGTAATAAGGAGTGTCTCTTGTGTGTTCTCATCATCCCTCCAATCGTGCGTATCGTTGTGTGTGTGTGTGGGGGGGGGGGGGGGGGGAGGGGGGGCAGTACTCTGTCCCGTGTATGCCTAAGATGAGAGTGAGAACTGTGAAAGTTTTGTTAATTAATAGACTTGACAAATCGCTCCAGCCTCTTCTTGAGCCCACGCAGTATCGTCTGCTTTCATTCTGAAAAGCAGACGACGCGGAACGATCGCGTCGTGAAGTGGTGTGCAATAGGTTTCCTGGTCTCGTCAAGAGTGGTCCGCCTTTCACGACGCTGCATGGTTTTGTAGTGAGAAAACAAAAAAAAACGTACAGTTTCATTCTGCTCTCCAGCGCATAGCGGTGCGTCGGAAAAGAAATAAAAGAAGAGAACGGAACGGGAACCACGGCGTAGCGTCGCTGCGAAAACAGAGCGGCCAATTTCATCTCGCGAACTTCGCGGGGCTTATGAAAGTAATCTGCCTTTAACAAGAAAGCTACGATCGATAAACCTCATAACTCAGCTCCGCTTTCCTTCGGTTTCTTTCCTTTGCTGGGCGCCAACGGATATTGTGAATGTTCTACGCCTCCGATTTCATCCATCCTTGCGTTCCTACTCTTCTTCGCTCCTTGTCCCTCGGTGCACAGGTCAGCTGCCTCGCGTCTTTTCGGGGAACTTGAGATTGTCAGCAAATAAGCTGAGCAAGCGTAACTCTATAGCGAATTGCCAGTGTTTCCTTTCTTGTTTTCGTCAGAGCCAAACACGTAACCTCTAATGAAACAAGAAAAATCTCTGAAGAATCATACGTATGTACAAAGACTCAAACAAAGATAAAAAAACACCTTTTGTCTGGAATCGACAGCCTGACAGTAGGCACAGGTAGCAGGCAGGTCCAATCTCTAAAGGTTTCGCTAAAAATGAAAGAGGAGAACGGTACTTCGACATTGTGACGACGTCCGCGTTTACAATGAACTTTTGTTGAAACGGAGCAGTTGTCGAAGAGGAAACAAACACAGCGAAAATAACCCAGCTAAATCATGCTCCTTCTTAGCAGAGGGAAGTGTCCAAAAAGTCGTTTCTTTCCAGTCAAGAGAAGCGATGGAGCAGAAAATGGGCACACAACTTCTGAAAGCAACTCAATCCAGAAAGCTGATTGCGTTGTGTTTGCCGGCGTTAAGAACCATTCCAAACATTGCAACCTTGTCAACTTAATAAAAACACGCACCTGACCACCACTTCGCGCTCTATGTTGCTGATGACGATAGTCTTATCAGCGATTTGACATTCCTTATCGGGTAATGCCCTTAGTTAGACCCCAAATTCTCTATTTAAGGCCATTTTGGCCAGCAGCAGTTTGAGAACTCCGTCAATGTGAGCCAGCAGCTCAAACAATAATGAAACGTAGATGCAACGACAGACAATAGGTAACTATTGCTAACCGGCAAAATTTCAGCTTTAATAAGTGTTAAAACGAAAATTAAAAAACAAAAGTTAGTTTTTTTCGACTCTTGAAATTGCAATATTCCTCACAACTTCTAAATATTTCACTGTTCTAAAATTTAATCACTCAAGATCCTTGAAGAGCAAAAAGTTCTCCGAATGGAACATCACGGAAAGCGATCACAGGTGCACCGAGATCTTTAGAGTATTGAAAGACTAAGTCTTCCGATGAACTATCAAAATAGCCGTACAGAAAGGACGTGCAGGCCTTACAGTCTTGCAAGACTTTAGGGTTTCAAGAGACTTAAGAGCACTCAAGAAGTTTGCGAATCTGACAATGTTCAACATTCCTTGCTCTATAAATGAGCAGCACGGAAACGCAAAACGGATTTACACTGTATACCGCCTGAGTACCGTATAAACAAACTTGCGGAGCGCTAGTTTAGGATCCTTATCACTGCCCTTCTCACGCACTGTGCTCCCCGCCTGTCCCTCGCATGACTGCAGCCTCTCATGATTATAACCACTGCCTCTGATAGGATGTCCCCTCCCCTTCTTTTGTACTAGCCGCGCAATTTTTCTCTACTGTGTATGTGCATGTGCGAGCGTGTGTGCGTGCGGGCGTACGTGCTTACTTGAGTGTTTGTGCGAGCATGCGTACGTGTGTGTGAGTGTTTGTGCGAGCATGCGTACGTGTGTGTGAGTGTTTGTGCGAGCATGCGTACGTGTGTGTGAGTGTGTGTGCGAGTGTGTGTGCGAGTGTGCGAGTGTGTGTGTGTGTGTGTGTGTGGGGGGGGGGGGGGGGGGGGCGTGCGTGCATGCGTGCGCAAGCACGCGAAGCTATTCCGATCAGAAGGATCGCAAGTTGAACTTGTTCGTGCCCATGCGAGAACATGGTGATTATCGGTCATAATGGCCGATGGTCCTGTACAGCCGCGAAGAAATAAGAGTTGGGGCACCAAAGTCTCGATTACATCAGTAAGCCGTCCTTACATGCTCCATGTAATCTTTACTGACCCTGGGTTATGCTATGAGGCGTAGCGTTTCTTTGTAGCCATCCATCAAGCTTGCCACAACCCGCTGACAACTAAGCTAGTAGCTTCGAACACGCTTTCTGGATATTCGATTAATCTCGGACAGTCTATTAATTGCGGACCACGATAATTTCAAAACTCCTTCGATTTGAATTCAGATAATTATAATTTCTAGTTTACTGCAATTACCGCAGAAGTTACCCTATTATCAAGGCCATCAAAAAAGCTACAGTCAATTTCAACCACACCGAGATTCAACATATTTCCCGATATATTTTCCTGAAATTATCAGAAGTCCCCAGTATCAACATACCTAAACAAAAATCCGACAATAAAAGCAGGGATGATAAAGCAGTTTATTCCTAAAATTCTGATCTGGCCAATAACAAAAGCAGAAGAGCCAAACCCTCGTCCTCCAGTGGAGTCGACGAGAGTGACCCCTGCCCTAAACCGAGCGAATGATGAGCCACCCTTCCTGGTCTTCTCCTCGCGCCATGGCTGCTTCCTGTCTCCCACCCCTTCGGGCCCTGAGGGAACGATGGCACCGTCAACGCGACACCGAGCTTCTCTGCACGCATGACGACGAGGCGTGCGCACTGTAAGCATACGAGGCTGCCCAAACGACGTCGGCGCATCGGATAAGTCCTAATGAGATTAATGGCCTCATCGGACAGAGCTTGAGCGCAGGCGCAATCCGCCGGAGTCTTCGACAAACAAGCGCCCTTGGACCGTGGCTCGGCCGTTCGAGGGGCTCTTTTCAGTGGTGCCATACGCTACAGCCTTTTGTTTACGCTCCGCTCCGTGTAATGAAAACAAAAACGTGTGTGACGCGCGTTTTTTGTCCTTTAGCCCGACTACACGGGTGCGCTGCAGCCGTTCGGTTGGCAGCTGTAATTAGCTTGGATACTACTGGTGGACCTCATATGAGGAACTGAAAGACAGCGTACAAAGCGCGCGCGTGGCAATTGCACGTAGAAAGCGCCCAGTGCACGTAAACGAGCCAGGTTAATCGTGCGAGCCGCGATGAGGTCCAGATCACATCCAGGCTGCGACATTGCTTGACGAGACGTTCAAAAAGGAAGCACGTAATTAGAACAAAGAGGAAAGTGGGATGGTAGAAGGAGAGTAGTCGTTGCAAACCCTTTCACGGGAGTCCTAAGCTTTGAATATGCAACATGGAACTGGCCAAAGTATATGGTAAAATAAGTAGATAAATACTTGCGTCCAACTCTGGAGCAACAAGATTAGCACACTGTAAGAAAGCATGCATGTTTCTCAAAGTTCTGTTTGAAACAATATACGCAAGGACCAGCACAAAACGCCTGTCACTACAGGCATCTTTCTGCATTCTATTCATTGCGCATCTTGTAAACACTCACATGACAGCAGTGATGACATAGCGCAGCTTGCACGACATATAATCCTCGCCTGTTATTAGCGTCTAGGCACAACCAGTTGTCTTTATTTATTTTACTATACCGAAGTACCACGTGTTTCAGGCAAACACGTCTGGCGGATGCAAGCAATGACGTCGCTATAGCGTTGCTGTAGAGATACTCATGGTTTGGTCTGGTTTATGAGGTTTAACGTCCCAAAGCGGCTATGAAAGGCGCCGCAGTGGAGAGCGCCGGCAATTTCGACCATCTGGGGTTCTTTAACGTGCACTGAAATCGCACAGCAAATGGACGCCTTGCTTTTCGCCTCCATCAAAAAGCGGCTGCCACGGCCGGGATTCAATCCCGTATTCTTGGGCCCAGTAGCATGAGCGACCTAACCACTTTAAAAGAGAGTTTTAGTTTACCCTGATCCGCCACCGCGGGTTCCACTGCGCATGCCCAGATCACTTTGATGCCAATAGATGGCGCCACATACTCGATGTTGGCACATAGACCTGCGGCGTAGGGACCAATCAGCTTGTGCTAGGGAAGTACGGTGGCGGATCGCGGATCACGGTAAGCTAAATTTCTCTATTATGAACATCTGCTCGCGGTGAGCCCACCAGGCAGAAACAGCAATGACACACCAAGAAGACATCTCAGAATAACAGCTTGAGGGACGAGTTGGTGCTGCATAGTACCCAGAACTTCGACGCAACGTATACAAACACATGGATAGAGACACAACACAGGCGCACACTACCAACTGTAATAAGAAACGGACCACGCACTTCCTCTTCAACACTCAGCCCCAACTTCCTTTTCTACTCCCAAGCAGATGTCTAGCCAACACTGAATGTTAGCAGCACAATCATCCCAGTCCATCAGTCATATCGTCCAAGCATGACAGCCACAACTTCCACCACATAGACACAAAACAAGACAAGCCACCACACATCTGCAGCTAATACAATTCACGTTCACTCCTAGAACATTTAAATAACGAGCCGAGTTCTTGAGATTTTAACGGCCAAAACACATCAAGGCAACCCTTCATTCAAGCACTGGAAACCTTGGCCAATCTGACCAGTAGCAGACATATGCTTGGGAAAGAAGAGGTGCGAGTGAGATGTACTTGGAAGTAGAATAGGAAGTTGTGGCTGAGTGTTGAAGAGGAAGTGTATGGTCCGCTTTATATTACAGTTGGTAGTGTGCGCCCGTGTTGTGTCTATATCCACGTGCTTGTGTACGTTGCGCCGCAGTTCTGGGTACTACACACCAAGAATACAAACGCGCCCACTGTAAGCACAGTTACACGCGTGAGGGAGGTTACGAGAACATGGTTAATCGTGATAGAGAACGTATGATAAAACAATTCAAAATTATAAAAAACAACGTTTTGAAGAAGTCTCTGTGTGGTCAATTCGCCATGATATCGCGCATTCATAAACGTACAACCTTTATGTGCCATGTGGTGCCTTTTTCGCGTTCGCGTTATTGGGCCCCTGCCGTTCACGTCACGCATTCACCAGGTCCACCATTATTATGCTGGATCCACCAAGCATTTTGGTTTATGCATTATGGATAGAGTGAGCGTTTTGCAATCAGGAGGGCCTGGATTTGATTCCCTCCCACCCAATTTAAAACTATTTTCTTTCCAGATCAATTACTCTGCTTTGCTTACAGGAGCCTGTCATGAAACTGGCGTATTTTAAAATATACTTTTCCCACGCTCCTCAATTTCTATGAACTAGCTGAGACAGCAACTTTCCAGCGATGTGGATGGATAAATGTAAGAAGTACGCTGAAAGTGTAATGGTTTAATGCATTCCTGCACCGAAAAGCATTGCTATAAAAACGACGTAATGGGCAAGAGAAATTCGGGCCGATCAAAAAAAAAAAAAGATTTTTACCTTTCGCGCTGGAAGAAAGAGAAGGGGATAATTTTTACCCTAACCCAGTTTTCTTTTTCTTTTTACCGCCAAAGCTGCAACAGCGCCCCGGACAAAGGATGCCGGGACGAGAAGTCAGAAATTATAATTCACAAAGAAGGTACGATCTTTGGCCTACACGACCCTATATTTAAAGCTATAATCACATTTAAGCACAGTGAGCTCCTGAGCTGGCCTCAGCTGAAACCAGAAATTGTTTTTACAAATTTTGTAGGAAAGTGCCAAAGATATCCATACTTATGCGATGCCCACGATTTGTCGGACCGTGATAGCCATCGACATATATATGCAGCCGACGTTGTTACCAGCCAGAAACCTGCGGTCACATGTGACCAAAGCTTGCTAGGTGAAAGGCAGTCTCAAGCTGTGCCAAGTCATACCTTATAAAGCGAGGCCTAAGTTTAGTGAGATGAACTAGCACCTGTCGAGTATTTCTAATCATTTTCAAGACGAGGTCCCAGCATCGTAATTTTGCTTGATTGTAGTCGAATTTCGATAGTATCCTTTCTGTTCTTTTCCAGCTTCCAGTTTCTCATCGCAATCTTACGGAACCTTTTTCAGCCATACACATACTGCGTAGGGAAACAGAATTGAAACAAGTAGCACTGAGCTTAGACACGTCATACAAAAAGAATAAACTAGAAAGTAATCTCTCGATCGGGGAGTTTCGGAGTTCCCCTCTTACAGTCCCAACCCACACTCTTCGGAGAAATTGGGAACTCGGGGGGCCTTCTATGAGTCGCGCCTTGCAATGCGTGCGAAGACTTGGAGAGCTTCTTTGCATAGGCAACTACTTTTGTTATGTTTAGATCCGCGTACGTTCAAATTATGCACAAACCCCTGCCTCAATCACGCGAAATCTCGTGAGCCTCGAAGAATTCTGTATTGCCGCTATATATGCGCGGATTAGGGGCTTATGTTGTTGCTCACAGACTTTCCTCGTCAGCACTTAGTGAGTGTCCTTAGCTAGGTTAACAAGGGTTTTTGTGTTGGTACCTGGTTAGCTTGAGCATTGCATTACACTTAGTCGCTGCATGCTAAGCCGCCTGTGAGACATAATAATTCTAAGGCAAACTTCTCCGGTGAGCGCTAGGGAATCTCCTTCTATTTCTCCATGTTCATTCAGGCCACAAAAAGTGAATCTGAGCCGTTTCGACGACGCGTGTGTGAAGTCAGCCGACGCCTCACTCACCAGTCTAGAGATCGCCGTAAATTGTATAAAAAATTCTTGCAGCAGCCGCTGTCCTTGTAAAATGCAGAGCTTGTCAAGTGTTTGTCGCAGAGTGAGGTTCCCTTACTCAAAATTTACAGTAGCTATTTGTGCTTTTTACTGAAGCCCAAGAATTTTTTTTGTCCCTTTCCAAATAAGGAGAGTGGCAAACATAATTCTGACTTCCCTTGTGTGCTTGTGTCCGCTGGATGTGATTATTAGAAGCATATATGACACGCTTCCCAGAGCGGTTTTATATTATCATATTATTGTTCTTCCTGCTAAATCTTCCCCATCATGCCAATTATACCTATTCGCGCTGTGAAATCTCTGTTCATGATCATATACAGATTATTGTGTTCTATCCAACAGTCGCCAAAAGTGCGACTACAGCCAGTGTTCTTGTGAAACTCGTAGTCGGCACTTGGGTATACACCTCAGAAACTGAAGTATATGAGGCACACAGAAATTCATTTTCAGGTTTCCGGCAGCCGTGTGTGGTTCGTCTGACTGCAGCAGATAAAGTAAGTTCCCAGCTCTGGCACGATCAGAATGGATCATTTCGACACATGGACATTGTGCAGGAGTCAGCAAGTGGTGCCATCAAAGAGATGTGGTTGAAAGCAGCGCTCTTTATTTACCATTCCCCGTGTTTCTTCACAAAGTCCTCCTCACTGTTCAAAACGCTAATGAAAATGATTTGTTGGATCTGTAGAAAAACAGGCTTCATTCAATGGTTAGAAACACTGCGAAGATTATAATGTGACAGCCTGGCTCGTCTTTACATATTTGTTTTTTATACAGGTTTCTTCCGCCCATGTAACCAAAAACACACAAAACTCGCACGGTGTCGCATGCAAATTAACTAAAAAAAAAGAGAACAAAACAAAAATGTGCCCATCAGCAGAGAAAAAAAAAGGATGGAGGAAAAGAGCGTGTACATTTACAAACAGATGTGTGAAATTCCTCGCAGGTACAAACCTTGAACCGCACGCTTTTCTGTGTGCACAGCACGACTATTTTGTCCTTGTTTATGAATATGATTGAGTTGTCAGTTCACAGAGCGTATTTCTTACTCTTGCTTCTTTCGCGCATATTGTGTGTCACGCTATTTTTATATTATTTTTGGAAGAAGGTCGTTTTCTCAGAAATCTTCGCTCCTCCCATCTCTTTCAACCGCCTTTGAAGAAACTAACATCCCGCTTGTACACAACTGCGCACACTAGAGATGCGTTATCCCATGCGGAGAACCCCGCCGAAAATTAAAAAAAAAAAAGAAGATAAGAAGGAATGAGGTAGGAGAAAGACTCCGTCAGCGCAAAAGGGGCGAGAAAACGCGAATCTATTTATGAGCAAGATTATGACGCTAAACGGAAAAAATCCGTGCCCAACAGCAGCAACGGCGGCAGTAGCAGAGCGACCAGAGGAGCCACTTTGAGCTCGGCGTAAATGAAATGCAGATTAGGCGCAGGACCGCCATTGCAGCTTCGCGGTTTTGTGCAGCATTACGCTTGGTCTGACTGATAGAAAAAAAAAAGAAGAAAAAAGCCACTCCCGACCAGTGAAATGAAAGAAATCAGCGAACACGTAGGAACTCGGGGGAACTGAAATGCATTATTGGGTTTCGCCGTTGCAATACGTCAAGACGAATGGGAATGAAAATGAAGCAAAAGCAATACAATAACGTACACATGGGTGGGCGCTACGCTGAGGCGGAGAAGAGTAGGAGGCTGGGGGGTTGTGGTGTGCGCGTTACGCCACCCGAAGAGGAAATGAATCAAGTGCGGACAATCGGGGGAAACACGACTGACACGCGTTCTTCGACAAGGCGTGCTGTATGCAAATGTTTCTTCGTTTTGTTTCCTTGTCATTGGTTTTTGAGCATTCTTTGACGTTTCCCCCTGGGTTAATTTTTATTTTGTTTGCTTCGCATATAATAATCTTTTTTCCTTCATCTGCGCCTATTGCTCCTCGTGCAAGGATGTACAGACTTTGGAATCACGCGACACGTTTTCATCCGCGGCGTTTTATGCTTGCAGTAGCGCTTGTACACTCGAATGAGTGAAAATAAAAGAGCCCCAGAAAGCAATAACAATTCAGCAACCGGAGAACGAGAGAACTGAGGAAAGGTTTCGTTCAATTCGTTGGACACGTGGAGTGAATTTCTGCCTTGTGGAATTGCGAACTAAAACTGGGTCGGTCTTCACTGTCTCTCCGCTTTTCTCACAATGCTGATTGTACGACCGTGTCAACAAAAGTAGAAAAGGAATTCTTTTTTTTTTTTTTTTTTGGGGGGGGGGGAATTTCTTCGTGTGTTTGTTTCTGCTGCTCTTCTTGGTGTGAACCCGCTGTGATGAACAGCTGCATGTGTTGTGCAAAATAAAAATAAATACCTCGAACCGAAGAAGACAGCCTTTACTTTTACTTACAGTACGGTACCTCATTTTAACCTTTTTCGTCTAGGCTACAGTAATTGGAAAGGTAAAGGTAAATGATTAAAGTAAAGGTAATCGAAAGGAATTTATTCACTCGGTGCGTTTCCATTCGTAAGAGTGTGGAAGAATGGTGAACCCAAGCAGAGCCCTGACGATGTTTAATAACAAGCCCTACAAGCATTTCTGAATTTATTCACGCACATACACTTTCATTCTTAAGTTTAAAAGTAAATATTGCGGATAGAAGTTATTATCGTTTCATTGCAAAATGCGTGAGGGATATTCTTGGCTTCCACTGAGTACTGCAAGTTTTTCATCGGGCTATGTGCTCAAGTAATTGATTGCAATAAAAATGTGCAGAACATTTGAAGTGGTTTAGGAGTTGGTAACCATTGTCGTTTTGTGTTTTAAATTTTCTGCAAGTTTTTCATCGGGCTATGTGCTCAAGTAATTCATTGCAATAAAAATGTGCAGAACATTTGAAGTGGTTTAGGAGTTGGTAACCATTGTCGTTTTGTGTTTTAAATTTTCTGCAAGTTTTTCATCGGGCTATGTGCTCAAGTAATTCATTGCAATAAAAATGTGCAGAACATTTGAAGTGGTTTAGGAGTTGGTAACCATTGTCGTTTTGTGTTTTAAATTTTCTGCAAGTTTTTCATCGGGCTATGTGCTCAAGTAATTCATTGCAATAAAAATGTGCAGAACATTTGAAGTGGTTTAGGAGTTGGTAACCATTGTCGTTTTGTGTTTTAAATTTTCTGCAAGTTTTTCATCGGGCTATGTGCTCAAGTAATTCATTGCAATAAAAATGTGCAGAACATTTGAAGTGGTTTAGGAGTTGGTAACCATTGTCGTTTTGTGTTTTAAATTTTCTGCAAGTTTTTCATCGGGCTATGTGCTCAAGTAATTCATTGCAATAAAAATGTGCAGAACATTTGAAGTGGTTTAGGAGTTGGTAACCATTGTCGTTTTGTGTTTTAAATTTTCTGCAAGTTTTTCATCGGGCTATGTGCTCAAGTAATTCATTGCAATAAAAATGTGCAGAACATTTGAAGTGGTTTAGGAGTTGGTAACCATTGTCGTTTTGTGTTTTAAATTTTCTGCAAGTTTTTCATCGGGCTATGTGCTCAAGTAATTCATTGCAATAAAAATGTGCAGAACATTTGAAGTGGTTTAGGAGTTGGTAACCATTGTCGTTTTGTGTTTTAAATTTTCTGCAAGTTTTTCATCGGGCTATGTGCTCAAGTAATTCATTGCAATAAAAATGTGCAGAACATTTGAAGTGGTTTAGGAGTTGGTAACCATTGTCGTTTTGTGTTTTAAATTTTCTGCAAGTTTTTCATCGGGCTATGTGCTCAAGTAATTCATTGCAATAAAAATGTGCAGAACATTTGAAGTGGTTTAGGAGTTGGTAACCATTGTCGTTTTGTGTTTTAAATTTTCTGCAAGTTTTTCATCGGGCTATGTGCTCAAGTAATTCATTGCAATAAAAATGTGCAGAACATTTGAAGTGGTTTAGGAGTTGGTAACCATTGTCGTTTTGTGTTTTAAATTTTCTGCAAGTTTTTCATCGGGCTATGTGCTCAAGTAATTCATTGCAATAAAAATGTGCAGAACATTTGAAGTGGTTTAGGAGTTGGTAACCATTGTCGTTTTGTGTTTTAAATTTTCTGCAAGTTTTTCATCGGGCTATGTGCTCAAGTAATTCATTGCAATAAAAATGTGCAGAACATTTGAAGTGGTTTAGGAGTTGGTAACCATTGTCGTTTTGTGTTTTAAATTTTCTGCAAGTTTTTCATCGGGCTATGTGCTCAAGTAATTCATTGCAATAAAAATGTGCAGAACATTTGAAGTGGTTTAGGAGTTGGTAACCATTGTCGTTTTGTGTTTTAAATTTTCTGCAAGTTTTTCATCGGGCTATGTGCTCAAGTAATTCATTGCAATAAAAATGTGCAGAACATTTGAAGTGGTTTAGGAGTTGGTAACCATTGTCGTTTTGTGTTTTAAATTTTCTGCAAGTTTTTCATCGGGCTATGTGCTCAAGTAATTCATTGCAATAAAAATGTGCAGAACATTTGAAGTGGTTTAGGAGTTGGTAACCATTGTCGTTTTGTGTTTTAAATTTTCTGCAAGTTTTTCATCGGGCTATGTGCTCAAGTAATTCATTGCAATAAAAATGTGCAGAACATTTGAAGTGGTTTAGGAGTTGGTAACCATTGTCGTTTTGTGTTTTAAATTTTCTGCAAGTTTTTCATCGGGCTATGTGCTCAAGTAATTCATTGCAATAAAAATGTGCAGAACATTTGAAGTGGTTTAGGAGTTGGTAACCATTGTCGTTTTGTGTTTTAAATTTTCTGCAAGTTTTTCATCGGGCTATGTGCTCAAGTAATTCATTGCAATAAAAATGTGCAGAACATTTGAAGTGGTTTAGGAGTTGGTAACCATTGTCGTTTTGTGTTTTAAATTTTCTGCAAGTTTTTCATCGGGCTATGTGCTCAAGTAATTCATTGCAATAAAAATGTGCAGAACATTTGAAGTGGTTTAGGAGTTGGTAACCATTGTCGTTTTGTGTTTTAAATTTTCTGCAAGTTTTTCATCGGGCTATGTGCTCAAGTAATTCATTGCAATAAAAATGTGCAAAACATTTGAAGTGGTTTAGGAGTTGGTAACCATTGTCGTTTTGTGTTTTAAATTTTCTGCAAGTTTTTCATCGGGCTATGTGCTCAAGTAATTCATTGCAATAAAAATGTGCAGAACATTTGAAGTGGTTTAGGAGTTGGTAACCATTGTCGTTTTGTGTTTTAAATTTTCTGCAAGTTTTTCATCGGGCTATGTGCTCAAGTAATTCATTGCAATAAAAATGTGCAGAACATTTGAAGTGGTTTAGGAGTTGGTAACCATTGTCGTTTTGTGTTTTAAATTTTCTGCAAGTTTTTCATCGGGCTATGTGCTCAAGTAATTCATTGCAATAAAAATGTGCAGAACATTTGAAGTGGTTTAGGAGTTGGTAACCATTGTCGTTTTGTGTTTTAAATTTTCTGCAAGTTTTTCATCGGGCTATGTGCTCAAGTAATTCATTGCAATAAAAATGTGCAGAACATTTGAAGTGGTTTAGGAGTTGGTAACCATTGTCGTTTTGTGTTTTAAATTTTCTGCAAGTTTTTCATCGGGCTATGTGCTCAAGTAATTCATTGCAATAAAAATGTGCAGAACATTTGAAGTGGTTTAGGAGTTGGTAACCATTGTCGTTTTGTGTTTTAAATTTTCTGCAAGTTTTTCATCGGGCTATGTGCTCAAGTAATTCATTGCAATAAAAATGTGCAGAACATTTGAAGTGGTTTAGGAGTTGGTAACCATTGTCGTTTTGTGTTTTAAATTTTCTGCAAGTTTTTCATCGGGCTATGTGCTCAAGTAATTCATTGCAATAAAAATGTGCAGAACATTTGAAGTGGTTTAGGAGTTGGTAACCATTGTCGTTTTGTGTTTTAAATTTTCTGCAAGTTTTTCATCGGGCTATGTGCTCAAGTAATTCATTGCAATAAAAATGTGCAGAACATTTGAAGTGGTTTAGGAGTTGGTAACCATTGTCGTTTTGTGTTTTAAATTTTCTGCAAGTTTTTCATCGGGCTATGTGCTCAAGTAATTCATTGCAATAAAAATGTGCAGAACATTTGAAGTGGTTTAGGAGTTGGTAACCATTGTCGTTTTGTGTTTTAAATTTTCTGCAAGTTTTTCATCGGGCTATGTGCTCAAGTAATTCATTGCAATAAAAATGTGCAGAACATTTGAAGTGGTTTAGGAGTTGGTAACCATTGTCGTTTTGTGTTTTAAATTTTCTGCAAGTTTTTCATCGGGCTATGTGCTCAAGTAATTCATTGCAATAAAAATGTGCAGAACATTTGAAGTGGTTTAGGAGTTGGTAACCATTGTCGTTTTGTGTTTTAAATTTTCTGCAAGTTTTTCATCGGGCTATGTGCTCAAGTAATTCATTGCAATAAAAATGTGCAGAACATTTGAAGTGGTTTAGGAGTTGGTAACCATTGTCGTTTTGTGTTTTAAATTTTCTGCAAGTTTTTCATCGGGCTATGTGCTCAAGTAATTCATTGCAATAAAAATGTGCAGAACATTTGAAGTGGTTTAGGAGTTGGTAACCATTGTCGTTTTGTGTTTTAAATTTTCTGCAAGTTTTTCATCGGGCTATGTGCTCAAGTAATTCATTGCAATAAAAATGTGCAGAACATTTGAAGTGGTTTAGGAGTTGGTAACCATTGTCGTTTTGTGTTTTAAATTTTCTGCAAGTTTTTCATCGGGCTATGTGCTCAAGTAATTCATTGCAATAAAAATGTGCAGAACATTTGAAGTGGTTTAGGAGTTGGTAACCATTGTCGTTTTGTGTTTTAAATTTTCTGCAAGTTTTTCATCGGGCTATGTGCTCAAGTAATTCATTGCAATAAAAATGTGCAGAACATTTGAAGTGGTTTAGGAGTTGGTAACCATTGTCGTTTTGTGTTTTAAATTTTCTGCAAGTTTTTCATCGGGCTATGTGCTCAAGTAATTCATTGCAATAAAAATGTGCAGAACATTTGAAGTGGTTTAGGAGTTGGTAACCATTGTCGTTTTGTGTTTTAAATTTTCTGCAAGTTTTTCATCGGGCTATGTGCTCAAGTAATTCATTGCAATAAAAATGTGCAGAACATTTGAAGTGGTTTAGGAGTTGGTAACCATTGTCGTTTTGTGTTTTAAATTTTCTGCAAGTTTTTCATCGGGCTATGTGCTCAAGTAATTCATTGCAATAAAAATGTGCAGAACATTTGAAGTGGTTTAGGAGTTGGTAACCATTGTCGTTTTGTGTTTTAAATTTTCACTTTAGAAAGTGCTCAACTGTCTGCGAATATATGGTTCCTAATTTTTCATTACGTACCGCTCTCTATTATGTCTCTAGAGAACTAATATTAAGAATACTATTGTCAAAAGCTTACTTTCTTACCGTCGTCACAAAATCACGCATCCCGTATGCTCAAGCCGCACTAAGTGCAAGACAATACCGCACATAACGAATATTACCGATAGACGTTTTTAATACAATTAAACGAAGAAAGCAAAAGGGAGCGGGCAGGGGAACTCTTAAGATCGGTCTTTAAGGGTATGATATGAAAGCATTAATGGCTCCCGTTTGCTCCTTTCCCATGCGTTTCCCCGATCGCGTTCGTTGACACTGCTATTCGTTGAATCAGTCGCCTCTTATCTGTACCTCTGTTATGCCACACATCATGTTTATTATACAGTCGTACGATATACCACGTTATACGAAGGACCACCCGATATATAGGTATAAAGCCGCGCTTTAACCAGGCCGTGCGAATTTGCCTAGGGACAGCACGATTCACTGGTCCTGGAAGGCAGCATAGCGGTGTCGAACACCCATATCCATGACCAAGCCAGATTTCACAGCCCCTGCAAACTCGGCCACGCCATGCGGTCTCCTAACTCGACGACCAGTCAGTGCTCGGCTATGCAACCTGCCAACTACCACCTGCCAACTACCACCTGCCAAAGCCATGCCCGTGACTTTTTGCTTAGAACGCTTGCAACACCGACGCCGGATTTTCTTGGGGACGGGGCCTTTAATAAAGCTCAAGAGTTGAGGGAAACACAATCGGCAAAGACAGGTGCGATCCGATTCTGAGCGGTGCATTCCGCGTGTCACGCTAAAGAAGGCAGCGCATACTATTTAGTTTGTAATTTCACACCTTCGATGAAATTATGCGTTTTGTGATATCGCCGTTTCAGAACCTATCTGGGCACCTGCCCCATTACATTAGTACTGCAAACGGCTAATTGCCTTCCATTATTCGGGCTGACGGGCCTCGCCAAGTTTCTCCCTGATGCCGAAAAATACGGTACTACTACACGCATTTCTTGCCTTAGGACGTTAGCTCCATAACAGCCCCACGTGTTTTTTGTCTTTCTTTACAATCAGTGCTAGTATAAGTACTGTGACCTAATGTGACAGTGGTGTGCGCCTTTAATGCATGACGTCGGCTCGCAAGCTATTCTTTGCTTGCAACGTTCACTCTGAACTTGTTGAAAAGGCAGCTGCCGTTGCAACACGCTGAAAGTGAACAGTGTAGCACCACTCGACGTAACACGATAACGAACAGCGGGGCAGATGTAAATCACCTCGCCCATATTCCCCACCTGCAGGACGTGAATAAACAAGGAGCCTCTATGTCAAAACCACGAAATTTAGGCAAACATTCCGTAAAAGCCAAAGAAATCGAGCCAAGAAGTAAATGTGTTTTCGACGTTGAAATATTTACAAGCAAGAATGCAACCAACAGCAAAATGCGCACGTAATGCCTCGGCACCCCGAATAAAGTGGATTCAAGACAAAGCCGAAGAAATTCGTTTCGTAACCATCGGGTTTTTTCGACGTTTCCGCCCACGTGCAAAGGCGTCCACAGCGCGAGAGTTGGCGGCGCGCCCTCCCTTCTCGCTGTCCGTTGTTCCTCATTCTTTATCGCCGGCCCCAACAACGGCAGCGGCGACGGCAACAACCAGCAATACAAATCGCTCGCGAATTCTCGAACGCGCGTCTGGCAATCTGGGTGAAATACGCGGCAACGCAGCGCAGGTCTGCATCGCTGCTCGCACTCGGCACACCCCGGCTCTCTGGAGCTCGTGTATGAAATATATCTCGCCAGCGTCGTACGAGAGAGCGAGCGCAGATTTGCGAAACCACCACTCTCTAAGTCAAGTAGCGTGGCGCGCACCAAACACGTGCGAAAGCAAAGTAATGGCGAACAAAAAAAAGAAACCTGTACGAAAGTGGAATATAAGTGACACATCTGGACGACCCTTCTTGAAAAACGTCACGGGCCTAGAAGCTAGCGATTTCGTAACCCCGACAACGGGAAAAAGCCTACAGATTGATTTCCTTTTAGGCGTCCTATATGAAAAACCAAATAAGGTCTCCATAACGCCTCAATAGCACGTATACGCTTCCCTGTGTCACCGTGGTAATGCGGACTTTATATCTTAAACAAACAAACGGTAGTGTGACAAACTTGAAAAGATCACGACCTTTGAACTTAGGCGTGCAAAGACGAGTAGGTTGCTCACGTGCTCACGTATGCCTGCAGCCATTGTGCAGTATAACGCACGACAGGGAAATGGTATGAAGCTTAAATACCCCTTTTTCCTGTCGCCTACGAACGTCGCATTGCAGATCAACGTACTACATCTATGAGGGCGTAATTTCATGTGTAACTTTATTCCCCCATCGACATGGTTAGAGGAAGGTCAGGGTAACAACCACTGCGCACCCCTTTTTCTGCTTGTGGGTATCTCATGGATTTGTCTAAAGCTAATACGCTACTAGATATTTCAAAAGATGCAATGTGCCTAGGTCTCATTTCAAGGCCACTGGGGTCTTGAAATGAAGACTCCACTCACTGCCCCCCCCCCCCGCTCTTTTTTTTTCTTTTTTCCTTTCTCTTTTCTTTTTGTTTTTGAAATAAAGTTTTCTCTCTCTCTCTCTCTCTCTCTGGTCTCATTCTCAAGCAACCACTGGCGAGGTAAATAGCACAAACAGAAGTGGCACGTGTCAGGAACATCATATTACGCAAATAGCATCTATGAAAATTAATACTGCCAAAGTATGCGTCGTGTTTATCAGGCATGTCAACGCGATATATCCGGGAGAAACAATTAGGAAAAAGAACGCCTCCAGTTTGTTTTTGTGTTTCGACACGCTGCTAGGAAGAATGCAGAAGAATGCCCAACTGTTAATGGCGTCAACAAGCTGCCGACGTTTCTACGCATTAGAAAGTCTTTTTCACAGTGAGTTTAGTTGGTGAAACGCTTCTACCGCCAACTCCGGTCGCTTTCACTCGGGTCTGTTTTGAAGTGAGCAAATTGGCAGCTGCGTTGTGCAGCGGCAGTGCTTCAGCCATCAAACTCCGGTTATCCCCCAGAAGCTTCCTTAATCTCGGCGCACCCATGGAGATCCCAGACAGGCATGCCTAACCATAGTAGGCGATATCCTTCCGGATCTCCTGGCCCCGCATGCTGGCATATATATGGACTCGCCACACGCAAAGCGACAATATCGAAGGTGCAAGCTGGGAGTTTCAGCAAATGAACCACAGGCTCGCTCCCGCCCGGCGAATCACCCAAAGCGCGCTCGCTGAAACGGGGAATGCATTTCAAGCGATTATATACATATATAATGAAAAGCGGAGCCGAAATCGCGAGAGTCCATTACGGCTCGTTAGGGAATCAAGCGCTGCCGCGGAACTTTTCAGCCCTACAGGCGCTTCTGAAACACGTGAACTCGGCAAAGCCTACCTCCCGTTCAACGTACTACGTGCTCTAAAAATTTCGATATCTTTTTCCGCACTTTTTGCTCGCTTGTCTCGCTGTTTTCGGTGAGTATATTTTATTCAGCAGGGAGATTACGGAAGAAAACAGAGTTTCTTTCGAGCACGCCTGCAAAGTAGGCCTACCGCATTTCACATTCACTATTGCACTGAGTGAATGTGACGGAGTGCATCCTAATGACGCTGTCCACGTGACTCAGGGCGCACCGCAAATTATTTGGTTTGGTTTGTGGGGTTTAACTTCCCAAAGCTAATCAGGCTATGAGAGACATCGCAGTGGAGGGCTCCGAAAATTTTGACTACCTGGGGCTCTTTGACGTGCACTGACATCGCACGCCTTGCTTTTCGCCTTCACCAATAAGCGGCCGCCGTGGTCGGGATTCGATCCCGCTTTCTTGGGCACAGCAGTCCAGCGCCTTAACCACAGAGCTACCACGGCGGTAAACAGTTTACGTGTACTATGGGTGGACAGATTGACGGCGAGAGGCTAGGTATGATCGAGCTTCGTGCTCCTCTGTTTAAGTTATCTGCGTGAATCCTTGCTCATCTGCTCTTCTACGTAACTTCGTTTCGCCATTTTTCTAGATGATTTCTCGCATTTATGCTTTCAATGTGGCATCACTACATATAGTTAACGCGATAAAACCCAACCACAAGTCTCATTTGAAACCTCTAGTGAGCTCATGATCTCATGGAGAAAATAAAATGGCGGATATCACGTGCTTTTCTTCGTCTTACTTGTTCTAACTCGGCGTAGCTGCTCTCTTTACACGATACTTACCTCATAGAAACTTTCTGAGGCTGAGGGCTTTGTGCGCTGCAGTCTGAGCTGTACATTTGGTGTCATATGGGAGCCGGAACGTCAAATTGCAGAGGTTTTTTCCCTGACCTCCCGGATCCGCTACGGTGCAATGCAGCCCTTGATGGCGGAGGTCATGAGTTTAACCCTAGTTGAGGAGCTTTCTGGAAGCCGCCGCATCAAATGGAGGAGTTTTCACCTTACCTAATGGCTGTTATAGCTGCGAAAATCGCCCGCTATTGTGGCCCAGTGGTTAAGATGCTCGGCTACTCAAACCAGGAACCCGGCTTCAAACAAGACCGACTAGAATCCCCTGCAATTGTATCCTTTTTTTTTTTCTTTTTTACTGCGAAAGCACTGTAAAAGATAAGGTAAGGACGAGTGATTGCTGAGCAAGTCACTCTGTTGGCAGGCGAACTTGAAAGACCTGTCGGGGAGACCTGCCCCTTGGAGTCACTATACCGGACATAGTTTGAAATATGTGCGCCGGGCCACGTGGACAGCACAAATAAGATCGGACAAGATTCTTGGTGGGTAGTGGTGAGCGTATGAATTCCTTCCCATTGAAAAAATCGCCCGAATGGGCAGCGGCTTTGATTTCGAGCACTTTTCGTGAGAATCGAATACGGAACCCTCGTAGCTATCGCTACAGCCGATTATGACGTGTATGTGTGTGCAATTGCCACCCACTCGTGCTATGTACAATGCAAGTCGTCATCATGACATCAGCCTTCATGCGTGTGCAATGTGTACAAACATGAAACTCTGGCATTATATCCTCTTAAAGGCCCACTGTCCACACTCCGGTCGAAAATATTTTCTTCCCCGGTGACTGTGAGACTTCGCCCCTAGAACGCAAGGCCGCAAAATGTTTTTGAAAAGAGTAACTAATAACGCAGTTACAGCCACCGCAATCACCCGATTCTGTCATGCTTCTCTCCTTCCGTTCCCTCGCAAAGGTTTTTCACTCTCCTGCCCGAGGTCGTCTAGCCTCCGCAAGACAAATTCCCCTTCCTCCTCCGCGTTTGGCGGGAGGTGGGGCGTGGCACTCCGCGAGCGCGAAAAAAAAAAAGAAAAAAAAAATCGGCCGAGGGAGCGCGCGCCGCTGGATTCAGTCTGGCCGTGGCGAGGGAAAAGCGCTGCGGTAGACATCTATCCTTCTCCCGTCAGTCAGCGAGACGGACCAATGGACGTCGTTCGCGGCACGTACGTCATTACTGTGGCCCGTCGGGCCAGCGCAGGAAACGGGGAAGCTGGCTTCTTAAAGGAGACCATGAGAGAACTTTGAATTGTATTTTCGATGCTTTGCGGCGCGCGTGTCACTGTAGCATTTTGCACAGACTATCTCCGGTACCTGATCAAAACACTGGGCTCCTTTGCTTAAAAGGGCCTTCCCTGGACAGTGGCCCTTTAAGGCGAGTTAATAAAGGTGAGAGACAGTGTAACTGATGAACTTCGTCCATACAAAAAACCTGGGTGATCGCCCCCAAAAATCACTTATACAATTCGAATATTGTCTTGAACAACGTCCAAAAGACATTAATTGCCCCATCCCTTAAATTGTACACCACATGTGCTGTACAACCTATTTTCTTTTATTTTTTATGCTTGGAGAAAATCAATAAAAATTTTCTCACTATTGTGCCGTCCCTTCATACCTTTCGCGCGCTATCACGCGCTGCACT
Source organism: Amblyomma maculatum (assembly GCF_055883805.1). Taxonomy (NCBI): domain Eukaryota; kingdom Metazoa; phylum Arthropoda; class Arachnida; order Ixodida; family Ixodidae; genus Amblyomma; species Amblyomma maculatum. Next base: position 331,446,107 of record NC_139344.1, read on the forward strand.
GATAATGGTTTCGAGCTATCTTATTATGCTTTAAGTTAGAACTATGTAGAGTAGTACTGGCAGGAAATAATAATTATGCACATTCCTTCTTGAGGAATGTCAGCCTCTTCACAACCTGCTAGTCCTCGCCAAATGCTCCTCCATCTAGTTTTATTCCCTTCAAACTTTAGTTTTCTCAAGCTCCAAATGGGACGTCAATGCTTGGCCTGAGCAGGTGCACGCCCTTGGTACTGCCAACAACCCGTTTCTTATCACGAACATAATTTATTCTCAAAGTGACGGTCATTATATTGTTTTCTTAGCATTATTCAACACGCGTTCTGTAAGTTAAAATAGCTTGGCTGTGAGCCAGTTGGTGGGACATCGAAGTTTACAGGCATCTGATCCATACAAAAAAAAATTCCTGATAAGAGATTGACAGTATCTCAAAATAAATAAATAAATAACTCGGGTGTGTTTCCAATAAGTGTTCCTTGTCAGCACCGCCCTGTGTTGTCTCCTTGACCCCACCTTGTCATTTTTGCGCTTTTAATTTTACAATACGTTCTGTTCTGTGCTTATTATCGCAATTATGCGTCTCTTTTTTTTTTTTTTTTTTTTTCTGCTAAGGTACTAAGTGGTGCAATGTCATCAGCCAACCAGAGCTTACTAACAAACTCTCAATCAACTATTATAATCAGCTCCCGATACTGAAAAAGCAGAGTATGAAGCAGTTATTAAGTTGTGAGATACAGTGTTTAAGTATGACTGGAGTTTTACCATTCGGTCCCTTCAAGCGCAGGTCCCTAGTGCTCGAGGTATGATACCAAATGTGTCGCGATTAAAATAACATGCAGTCTTTCTCTTCAAAACACTGCGAAAATATTGGTCTCTTGTTGTTTCATTCATTTTTTAGAGATGTGCAAGAAATTCTCATCTTATATTTTCGGACGGCAACGCCTCACTTGCAAGGTGCCAGCAGACAGTACTCGATATAGCTTTGCACACTCCAAATACAACAAGAAATGAATGCACATTTTTAAGAACAATTACGTAAATTGTATTCACAGAGAAAGGCTGAACAATGTCATGCTATAAAGCATCAGTTGACGCCTAACGGTTCCTAAAAAAAGAAATAACTTCTATTGGAAGCTTCATTATCATGTGTGTGCCTCACCGTCAGCAATTTTTTTTTTTTTTTACAAAAAAAAACATTTCGTGATCAAAGACATTTTTTTTTTATTCATACTATGCGAATAAATATAAAAGAAGTTTAGCAGAGAAATAAATGTGAATGCTTCGTATTCATTTTTTTAACTTCGAACCCAGGCAGAAGTTTTCACAGTATTATTTTTGAAGTATCATTGACAAGTTGTTTCAGTTTGACAAAAAAAAAAAAAAAGATATTCATCTTGGAAGAATGCTTAGTCAGCCTCCAAAAGTATCACCTTGTGGATCAAAATCCTCAAACCTATCAGCTCTTTCCATTGTACGTACACCACTAGGCCTTTTCGGAGCGACTCCGACACTCGCCTTTACGGGGACGTTTGCGCGACAAGGCCTAAACGTTCGACAAAACTGGACGGGTCGCTTTTCACGCCCAAATAAAAACGTCTGAACTGAGGCTGCGATGATCACAGCACAATGAGAATGAAGAAATGTAAAAATAGTTTCTTTTCACTCGGACACTTACTGCTGTGCACGTTTACCTCTTCAGTATAGAGGTGTTATCCGGTCGTTACAAAACTGACTTTGTTTAGGCCCTCCGTCTTGTCATAAACACTTGTCTATGGTGTTCTGCGACAAACTATGGAGTTCAGCTTTCATTGTGAAGCGTGCAAAAACACTCTCATAAAGCTCCGAACAAACGTCATACTAAGACGAGCTTGAGTCACGTGACTATGTAACAGTGTGAGACCTCGACGCAACAACATTATTTGGGGTAACAAGCAGTGAAGTAGTCGACTTCACAACGCATTTCATTGTTTCGGACCTGAGATAAACAAAATAAGTTCAAACCACATTTATTCTCTACAGTGTAGCGACTGGACATGGTTTCTGCCGGCATGGATGAACAATCAAACAGCATGTGTACTCCGCAAACACGACACCTTCCGCTCAACATGTAGTTAGGAGCAGCAAAGATGTTCCAGTGCTGTACTTCCCTTCCCAGCTGAATTCCCAGGACTCGTATATTACGGGACCAAATAAATTGAAATCAAATGGCTTCACTATCCATGCGACTACATATTCTACATACAAAGCAGAAAAAATTAGTCAAATTAAATTAGCAGTCACAAAAAGAATACAAATTATCTAAGACGAGGAGAAGACAAGCAGCCTGGACCCGACAAAAACAAACCTTAGGCTCGATACATGGAAGTTGTGATAGCCCTTCAAGTGCAAAATAGTGTTGTAGGTGGAGAAGAGTTGATCTGCTGAAATCTAACGCAAACCACCTCAACGTAATGGCGAACGAAAATTCTGGAAAAGGCTAACGCAACTAAAGCGCGTAAAATCCGTATCGGCCAGTAGTTTCAGACCCTGCTTCTTGACGTGAAAATTTGACGAGTACATGTTTATTAGAAAAATAAGTCAATTCTTCGTTCATTTCATACTTCCAGTTCTACTTCGACGGGTGAGTGTTAAAGGCAAAGGGAACGGCATCAAACCCCCGCAAAGCAATAGCGTAGAAATGATCCAACTTTGAGAGAGATATTCATTGTCTCCTCTCTAGTGCTGTAGCCAAGACCAAGCACTTCCTTTGTTCGGACGTTCGGATTTGCACCAACCAAGCGTACTGTTCGGATTCTCTATCATTTTAGCCTTCTCTCTCTCATCTTGATTTCTTTTTCTTTATTTCTGTGCATCAGTCGCCCGCAGCTCGTGCAGGGGGCACGATTTCAGTTACGTAAGATTCCAGCACAACCCGAAGCAGCATGGTTCTGGCCAACCTGCGTCGCGTGCATCGTGCGAGCAAAGCGCGGTGAAAGGCACAGACTCACCAATTTTGATGACGGGCCTCGCCGGTGTGGTAGCGTCGGCTCGCAGCGCGAGCGGGTCGGCCAGCAGCAAGAGTGTGGGCAAGGAGTTCCAGGCGGCCAGGACTATCCACAGGGGCTGCCAGCCGAAGAAGCGCGCTCCGCTCATCGCTCGACCTCCGCCAGCCCCCCACCCCTCCTTCAGCACGTCATCACGTCCGGAGCTGCAGCAGCCGCCTCGCAGGCGTCTCCCGGCTCGAAGACTGCGACGGTGACGAGGATAGTGCAGAGTACAGAACGCCCGCCACCACGTGTTCCTTTTTCCTTACTTGCGTGGTCCCGTACACAAATAACGTCACTAGTCCATCCCCACGGGCACCGCAACGGTCGCTGCGGAATAGTTGGCAGATCCCAGTTTGTTCGATGTACTCTGGAAATGATCCAGCTGCGGAAGAGTCAGTAGAGCACGACTTGCACGATGTCTCTATTATCCTCGAAGTCCAGAGACAATGGGCCACTATTCCTCCTGTGCTTCCACTAGATCCAGCCACCACGGCGGCAGTGCTGTTAGCAGTTGAAGCGTGCAGTATTTTTTGTCCAACCACATAGCAATCAGTCAAGTGAAGCAACTACATTCACTTATATATCTTCGCAGCTAGTGTGCACTCTTTTACCAAAAGTTTCTCCTCTCTATAGTTCACTTTTGCGTCTCGACCCACTGGCTAGTGATCCAAGTTGCATGAGGAGATAACGGTGACCATTAGGCGGCCGCATTTCCTGGATCACGGTAAATTATTTTCTTTTGGAAAGCTTTGGTTCTAAACAAGCTTCTAGAAAACACAACGGTACCTGTGCTAACGGGCATGCACTGCGGAGCTGTCAGCTTCTAGGAAATTCTAGGCGCAGTCCCACGACGATACCTGACGCTTGGTGTCGTAATCGTACGTCTTGCAATGCGCGAACGGCCTATAGAGCGCAAGCATGAGCCACGCAAAAAAACAAAAAACAAATAACACTTAGTTACTCGGGACGCAGAGAAACATATGCGACTGTCCGATCTGATCCGCTTTTGGTTCGGCACGCGTCGCTCTCGAAGGAAGCAAATTCGATGTCGGAGTTGAAGCAGGCAGGCGTTTCGAGACAATCCGAGCCCGGTGAAGTGGCGAGCTTTTCAGAGAACTTTTACCTTTGTGGTCTCTGTTCCGCAACCAATAAGCGGCTCTTTTTTGGCGTCGCCCAGAATTCACTGTGTAACGAGACTGGCTTTATAACATTCGCGAAACTTTCCTTGCAGAAAAGCTCTCTGTTTGCACAGTGAATGCGAACGCGGAGAGCTCCCCTTTTAGTCTCTCTGAGAGTGTTTGGCGATTCTGAGAAAAACAGGCTTTCCCTGAAGCTCCAGACAGTATTCTTCAAAGCACTTCGAAGATGGCGGCAAGTGTCGACTGGTTTGGACTGACCTCCGCCTGTAAAAGAGAAAATATTGTCACTTATTTGTAGTCGTCATATAGACACTGTCTGAGGAACAAATAAAAGAAAAAAAAATAATCAACACACTCATCGCGGTACTGGGAAACTGTTTTACTATGTTCAGTACGGTTGTGGCTTAAAAAGATATAAAACTGTATCACAAAATGTTAACTAAGTAAAATTGCTCTTAATAAATACATGCAATGCGGCGGCGGAGACTTATAAGGTTCATTTACTTAAAACGTACAAAGAATGGTTGTAGTTTCTTGTTGATAACATCATGTTCGATACTGCTTTAAGATATTGCAGCTACTAATTCCGAAAACAACTTTACCATCTGCTCGGCTTAAAAGTACGACCGGGCTGTAGGTAGCAGTTGCAGCCGCAATGAACGTCTGTTACTGCTGCACGTTCTTTAAACTTCCTCAACTCGGTATAAGTGACAGCTCGTGTGCATTGACACCTCTTTGAAGCATAAATGGCTGCGTTATACCAATGTATTTTTTTTTCTTTCTGGTTTCGCTTCCTCTACAAGAACTAAAGCTGCGCTTGGGCATTTCTTTTCTTATGCGCAATTTTAATATTCTAGAGGAAGACTGTAGGGCTGGGAGCATCTGTATTGTTTTCTTTGTTTGTGTTCACTGAACTGATCTCTTTACCTACTGCAATGGAAATATTATTACGGTCTGTGTTCGCTTAGATGTTGAAGTAAAAAAGCCACAGATAATAAAGCGCATTTTAACGGGGATAGAATTTAGTAAAGAAAAAAAACGCCTTCTCAAAGATCAGCTACTAGTCACATCATTGCACTGTTCCTTTGTCAACACAGTGCGGTTAATTAACCTCCCAATCAGCACAGCACCTCATTAGCTCTCCTTCTGATCCATCAATAAATGGTCCTATAATGATTCAACAATGTAGCCACAGCCGACGCAGGACAATGTACGGCAAAGCAGATAGTCTGGTGCACCACCGTGGTCTGTTGTGGGGTGATGTTTAAATTGCAACAGTCGGTTACGGAAACTTTACCTAGATCCAATAAATCGGTAAACACCATGCTCGAAATCTATTGGGATGATCGCGGCAGGATAAAAAATAAAGAATTGCTCAGGAGCAATACCTAAAAACATCCTACGACAACAGAACTAATGCATGTGTCACAGCAGTAATAAATTTCAATAAAATCTGCTGCTCATAACTGTATGAAATAACTGCCCCAGATTCGTTTGGCTAAACTGGTTCGCTCACTGGAACTAGAATTTCAGTTCATGAGCAAAAGTGCTGAAGCCTACGGGCAGTGACATTCTAAGCACGCAAATGAACAGCGGCCTGAGATACAAGGAGCGAATTATTCTGCACCCATCATATATGAGCAGAGATTAAATAACAATAGTCTAACAACATTTTTCTCACTGAATCCTACGCATTCAAGTCCAGATTCGTTAGACATCACTTTCAAGTGTGACGCAACTTTCGAATACTGTGTAATATTCCATAGTTAAGGCTAACAGGGGGTCTACCCTTCCAATGCGCCGAAAAATTTCGCTTTTTAACGTATAATGCCCGAGTAGCTAAATATGCAATAATAATAAAATAAAAACAAGGTGCATTTTTGGTCAACAATTGAGAAACGCATATAGAATACTATAAAATGCTGCTATAAAGATACTGTTGAGAATGGTATAATCTTGCAATGCATGGCAAAAGCTCTTCAAAGTAGCTTATGCACTCGCCTCTGGTAGTTAAAACTGCCGTAGTAAGCCAAACGGGGCGTGTTTCGGCGGTAAATATCAGGAACTTGCAAGTGCCCCGAGGAACCATATGCTTTATGGCATGTATGGATTTCTGTGATGCAATTGTGATATGTGTGCCAAAATTGCATTTTTAAACAATTTATTTTTGAAAGAACTGCGTTGTTCAGAATTACAAAATATACCAATTAAAAATAAATAAAAACTATGTAACAACATGTATCTTAGCATTCTGCCAGCAGAGCTTATATTTTCACATAGAATATCCAAATGGAGTCTTCACATCGTCTATGCTCATATCATATATATTGGAGTGTCCTTTGGTGCTCCAGTATAGCACTTCAACTCACTTTCTATGGTTCTTCAACTGTTCGTACATAATATGGACAGCGATGCAGAGAGTTTCACGTTAACTGTGAAAAGCATAGAATACATTTTTGGCATTGGGTAAATTCGAACATGCATCAAATCCCTACATTATTGGAAACAGTGACTCGGCATGCATCGCTGTGTGTCGAAAGCCCACCAAAACCGCGCAGATATTTAGGCGAGTTGGTATGTCCGTGTTTATGCGTTCATGTTAGCTATGAACCCACCAAAACAAATTGTCCTCTTCATCTTATGGGCTGAGTTCTCGAAACTTAAGGAGAACTCAAGGCTTGTTGCGGTGCTTTTCTGACAGAGCTTCGACGAGAAAACTTAGAAATCGTGACGAATGTACGGCCACTTTTACTGCATCTTTAAAGCGGGGAAAAGAACAAACGAACTTTAAATAGTGCTTAGTGGGCTGAAAGCTGCGAGAAAGCAATGCGTAAGCTCCAATGGCAGCGTCATGTCAGCGAGCCTGAAAAAAATTGAATGGCTATTCTAATGACAACATGCCACATTTTCTTCAACTGCCGTATTTACTCGTGTAATGACCGCACCCCCTACTTTGCCTGGCAGAAAGTACTTTCCCTTGCGTAAAAAGCGCAGCTTTTTCTCTAAGCGTTAAATCTGATGATAATGATGGTAAACGCCTTTGTTTATAAAGTCTAAACAAACAGACATTCATGTAACGACTCATTTCTTGAATTTCAGCACTATTAAACGCCCTATGCTAGGACGAGCACCCAATAGAAAGAGTCGGTGAGAAATTGGGCACCGATGGAAACCACTCATTGTTGTTTGGAGTCGAGCTGAATGCTGTGCGTAGTGCAACAGTAAACTCCGAATTAGGTCTCTTTGAAGTGCTATGTTACGTTATTTATGTATTGGTGGGTTTAGGATAAGTGCTTCTAAAGGCGTTTCCAAGTACAGAAACTGTGATGAAGACTGCATTTAAATATATTTAGACACTTATTTGTGCTGAACGAAATATTTTTGTACAGGAACTACTAACAGCATCCATTTCTTCGCTGGAAGTTCTGCCTATGTCAGAAAAGAGGTCCCAAACCCTCAGTTATTTTCTGGTGCAAAAATGCGTTGATTGTGACAGTACATAATATCTTCACTGTTAAAACGGCAGCAGGTCGATTGACGGCATTTCTGCACAGTCAGGTGCATCACGTAGTTAAAATTATCAATTTCGCTCTGTTTCAGCCCAAATACATTTCTCCTCACAGAGCTGCAGAAAAACATATGCTTTTAGAAGGTATCTTAAATCTTAGATTCGCATATGATTTGCACGAAACTGTTCCAAGTTAACAGTGATAATGTGTAGCTCGCTGTTCTAGAAGGAATATATATTCGCATGTGCATTGTCTTATTAACCTTGCAACCAAACTGCTCCCGTGTTCACTTGTTAAGAGCTTTTTAGTACTAAATTTCACGCGCGAATAGACGCTTGTGATTATGTACGCAGTGAAAAAAAATGAATCAGAAGCGCAAGAATACATTTTGAAGCATATACACTTTTTCGTAAGGTCCCTTAATGATACAAGACATTCACTTCAGCCAGAATGGAACCTTATTTCCCCTTTCCAGAAGGAAGTGTATAGAAATCTACCTGAACTCGACTGCATGCCCATTGCATCCTAGAAAATCGAAATAAACAAGAATACAGGTTTTGCTCGAAAAATTAGTATCGCGCCTGTAAACACATCGCTTTTTTAAACGTCCGAATGCATGGACTGTGATGGCAGTACAGGGGTCGGCATAGACCTAATTATCGTGACGTAAAACGACAGAGCAGATGCATTTGGTCGCACACCGTTATGGTGGAAGAACGAGTCGTCCAAAATGCACGACAGCGTCAAAAATAATTCAGTAATATTTATCCCATTTCTCATACGATGCATAGTTTGTGATATCGCCAATACATTTTCTCCCCTTCAAAACGTCTCATTACTTTCAATTCGCATTTTTGTGTCTCAGTTTATAAGAAAAAGCCTCTAAATATTTGTTGACACTAGAGCAGATTCCGCAAAATCGTTTCAGTTAAATTTAACAATAATTAAAGTGCAACGCACCAGGAATAAACACAAACAGGAAAGAGGGAGAAACCCTCAACTTACAACTAAATTTTATTCAGGAGCGTTTCAGAATAAATATAGTGCAATACCGATACAATACAAGCAAGCTCGGGTAAGTTCTATTGTGCAGTTGCACCATATTTATTTTGACACGTTCCTGAATAAACTTTAGCTGTAATTTCAGCACTTGTCCCTTCTTGTCAGTCATCGTTCCTGGTGCACTGCTCCTTAAGTAGCGAAAAAACAACTAGCCCCAATCTTCCATTTCACTAATTTTACAAACCCATCTGTTAGCACTGGTGTACGAAATGTCTCACTCTAATGATCTCTACTTAGACCAACACATTCCTTGGAACAATCTCCCGGAACAGAGACATCCTAAGCTAGAACAGCTAGAAATGAAAAAGAAAGGCGGCGTTATTCTGGCCGCATGACATTCCGACTAGAAGGCACTCCTGATGGCTGAAGATAAAAATAGGCCTTGCTAGCATCAGCATCGTGACGGTCATTAGACATTAAACATGCATTCAGTATTTTGCCAACTGATGTAAAAACAATTTCTGACTATTCATTACCCCCCACTGTCTTTGCTTTTGGCGCTATCAGCCGGAAAGAAATTTTAAAAGATGCGAGTTTGCGAGAAAGGCTTTTTTTTTCCCGCAGAGTCGCCACATACAACCACCTCAAACGACGCAAGTACAAGACAACACATTTCTTTTCTTCGCTCCTCTCATTATCAAGTGATTGGCATCCGGAGCAGTGCCGCAACAAATTTGCCTTCGTGTGAACGCATCCCGCAAAATATTTGGTGTGTTATACAGATGTAGCGGAGACAGCATTAGTATTCACAACGTCTAGCAGTTGTTGTCCGTATATGTCATTTCCATCACATAGAGTTGCACCGATAATTTTGCAGTAAGAATTCGCGAATTAAACATTAAAAAATTCTTTTTTAAAAGCACACTCACGTCGTCCTGTAACCGATGGCTCGCTTCGAAAGCTCTCTGGAACACAGAAGCGGAAGTGCCACTACCACTACATCACAAAAACTGGAGTCACCGGACGAAGTCCAACGCAGCGCAGTCCGATCCGAGCGAAACAGCCCCCACTCCACAGGTGGCTGCGGCGCCGAAAAGGCAAAAATTGAGCGCGCTGCTCCAAAACGTACTCTGAAAAAGGTCGCGGAGAGACAAAGATGGCAGATATACAAAAAGTAAAAAAATAGACAAGAATGGAAAGTTTCTTCCTTCAGTCCGACAGTGGAGATAAACGAGAACTGAGATGCCGAAAGGTCCGAACACGCTTCCTTTTTTTTTTTCTTCTTCAGCGCTCCGTCTACAAGTTGAGAACTGTAGATACGAAAGAGTCTTCGTCGGAAGTGTCGTCTTCTTCGTCCTCAGTGACGTTGGAGCACGGAATATGAATCGAGAACCAAACCTGGCCTATCACCGCGAGGCAAGCTAGTTGGCGGGGAGCCATACTCGATCGACGCCTGTTCGCCAACAACAGTCGCTAAAAATATTTTCCTGTGTGTTAAAGCGAAAAGCTTTACGTCGATAGACTGCAATGCAGAAACAGGATTGAACTATGAGAAGTAAAGAGTTCGCAAGCCGACAGGCTAAACAACAAATCCTCCACAATTCCCTATCCAAGCTCTCAGCGTGATACTTCTACCGCAGATGGAGGGGCCCAATGTACATTAAGAAACTTTGAAGGGTCAAATTTCTAATAAAGTCCGCGCAACTAGAACAACAACAATATTCGAGGACTGAAGTAAGTGAAACAGCTTCACTGCAGTAACAGAAATCAGATTGTAGAGGCTAATAAGCAGTGGGTAGGATTACACCACGCGAACCAGCCGCGATCAAGCAAGCATTGAGCGAGAGCATTATACACTGTAGTGGGGGAGGAAATGTCACAGAACTAAGCCAACTAAGGGAAGCCGAACGCCGACCACATAAGAATGAAGTGGGGAAGCGAAGGTGCGTGTCCAGAGCGGAGCGAAGAGTAGCGGAGGCCACAAACAACCGTTTCCCGTCCCAGAGGAGGCAGCGGCAGCGGCGGCGGTGGCGGCGGCGGCGTTCGGCGCGGTACGTCGACGAGACCCTCCTCCGAAGAGGCGTCCGGAGTCCCTGGCACACGAGCGGCTCCCGGAAAACTCGCCGGATCAAAACCGGGACGCCTCCCGTGGCAGCGTCCGGATGAGGCTAGTTCAGGGATCGGCCGCCAGGGGTTACGTCTGGGATGTGCCGTTAGCGGCGGCGGCGGCCTGACCAGCACTAGAAAACGACACGTGGCGGAGCGCCGCCGCTGCTCTCTCACGCACACACGCCCACCCAGTCAGCCGCTGTCGGCGACGACCCGCAATGCGCATGCGTGGAAGAGGAGAGAGGGAGTAGAGAAGGATGGTGTTCAGAAGGCTAGGGCTCCTTTCCTCCCTCGCCTTCCCGGCAGTGTGAGGAATATAACTCCCGGTAGAGCTCTTCCGAAGTTCGCTTTACTTTTGCAGGGTGGAGTGCGAGAGCAATCGTGTATTGTGCGCACCATCCTCTTTTCGCTGCTAGCCGTAGAAAGCGTCCAGTTTGGCTGTATTGCTTGATTTTCTGCTCTACGTCCAGTGCATTTACTTGTATTTTGCTTTAGATTTTTATAGGTAATGAAATGTGCTCCTTTTATGAATGTGCATTCTGTTTTTCCTCTACTCCTATAATAGCCTGCAAAGGCTGAGAGTATTAAATAGTTTATTTATTCAGGTTACCCCTAAAGGCCCTTCAAAGGAGGGTATTACATAAGGGAGGCGGGGAGGGGATGATGCAATTGTAAAAAACACAATGCAATTATCAACAACAATTACAATAAAAAACATTAACTAAATATTACGTATAACATCAAAACAAAGAACAGCAAATTATTCTAGACATTTCCGTCCCAGCGAAGAAGCTCATTAATTTTTTTTATGTTAGTTTCTGTAGCGATGTGCGATGGCTAGTTATTCCATACCATGATAGTGCGAGGTATGAATCAATTGGCATAAGATGATAAATGACACCTTGTGCATTTAACTTTGAAGGCATGATCAAGTCGTGGAAATATGACATCAGGTGACTGAAACAAATCACTCCGCCGTAGTGGATGGTGATAAAGATGAATGAATGAATGAATGAATGAATGAATGAATGAATGAATGAATGAATGAATGAATGAATGAATGAATGAATGAATGAATGAATGAATGAGTTCCTTCTTAATGACTGCTATTGGTCCCTTCTCGCCAGCTCCTAAAGTGCGTTTCCCTGTCGAGTCCGAATTGTCAAGTAGGGTATGGGTCATATATACGTCAGCAGTCTTCGCTAATGTTCGCGAAATAAATACAAACCACATTTTTTTCTTATAACGGTCAAGGTGTCCACTCCTAGATATGTGCATGGCGTGCTGTGACATCGATGACCGCACAATGTAGCGCTTCTGGTAAAACTAAACTATCAAAGACTGCGCTGAAACGAACAACGGTTAGCATCGTTATGAATATATTTATGGCACACATTTGAGTATGTACACATTTTTAAGTGCACTGTACATGTAGATGCCCTAATACAAACCAACCAACTTATATTTGATACCTTAATTACACGGGTTTTTCATGCTTCTCTGGAGTCGGGATAAGTAAACGAAAATTCATAAATATTCAGAACATTCACCTGATGTTTTCGTTGCCTGGACCAGAGGGGAATTAGTTGCGCTGGCTTTTGTGGATTCGTAATCGCCGTCAGTCCGGTTACTGCCCCCCAAAGAACAAATGCCTCTCCCATTATGTCTAATATTCGCTGTCCTGCGTTCAGTTACATCTTTTTTCCCCGCATACTTTGTGACCACCTCCGACCAATAACTCTCTCCGCTTACCTCACCTCGTACTTAGTCGGTAATCCTAAGTGACGATCGGTTACATAATCGCCACAGTACAAGGCTTACTCCATAATGGATAAATTATTACCGCATTATACGTGTTTGGTTAGTTATGTTAGTTGGTTAGTTGGTTCATAGGAAGGGAAAGGCGCAGTATCTGTCACACGTGCTCTGTGGACACCTGAACCTCGCCGTAAAGGAAGGGAGGAAGGTGGGAGTGAAAGTGGAAAGAGAGAAAGGGGAGCCGTAGTGGAGGGCTACGGAGTAATTTCGACCACCTGGGGATCTTTAACGTGCGCTGACATCGCACAGCACACGGACGCCACTTCGTTTCGCCTCCATCGAAACGCAGCCGCCGAGGTCGGGTTCGAACCCGGGAACTCCGGCACAGTAGTCGGGCGTCTTACCACTGCGCCACCCCGGCGGGGCTACGTGTTTGGTCAGAACCCCGATTTTGCAGTCGTTAGTGCTTGTCGATTTCGGTTATGCCCATTCCAACTATGAACCTTTTAAAAAAGGTGTATTAGTATACGGTTTCTAGAAGTCTAAAAAAGTTACAGCCGATTTGCATAAAATGCGGAGTAGGCGTGTACCACTGCTTACCCCTACTATGCTTTCATAAGCACTTTTACACCTTGTTATGCTTCGGCATTAAAGGTTGCCATGCAGATGATTCGACTCTCTGTACATGTTTCATCTGACGCCAATCAAAAGCGCGGCTCAGCCTCTTTCCGAGATCTCTCAACACCACCCGCAGTGGATATCGAAGCGTATGTGCGTGCGTCCGTGTGTGCTAACTTGAGTGAGTGAGTGAGTGAGTGAGTGAGTGAGTGAGTGAGTGAGTGAGTGAGTGAGTGAGTGAGTGAGTGAGTGAGTGAGTGAGTGAGTGAGTGAGTGAGTGCGTGCGTGCGTGTGCGTGTGCGTGCGTGCGTGTGCGTGTGCGTGCGTGCGTGTGCGTGTGCGCGCGTGCGCGCGTGCGCGCGTGTGCGCGTGTGCGCGTGTGCGCGTGTGCGTGTGTGTGTGTGTGTGTGTGTGTGTGTGTGTGTGTGTGTGTGTGTGTGTGTGTGTAAAAGAATCGGTTCAAGCTCGATCAGAGCAACGTTGTCAACTTGGGAATACACAACTGCTTAAGCGCCGGCAGACCGTTAGATGCATAAGCATCGTATTTACGTATCACCGATGTAGAAAAATAGCCCTCGCAGAAGAGACTATAGCACCGCAAATTATCTTCTCGGATATTATCGATGCATAGAAGAAAGAAAACAAGTGATAATAAAAGTAAACCTCAGAGATGAATGAATTTTGTGATTCAGTGTGCCCACCCCACAAAGACGTATACTAGAACAATGAAATTTGAACGAGGTGCGGACCAGTAAACAACAAAGTTCGAGCAGACATTCAGAAGGGTCTGCTCCTGTATTGATCGTTGTCATTGCTGCTCGTTGTTCTATACATAACGCCAAATGAAAGAAGACTAACACAATAAAGTATGACCAGAGTTTTGTTCTGTGTATGAAGTCACAAAGAAGGGTACACTTGTCGAAACCTTGGCTCAGCTTGAGAACTGAGGCTCCAACTCTTGTTCAGTGCTCTTTGACACTGTGTAGCCATCTTGTTCGTCTCGTTTTGCCCTGGATCCTAAAACAAACCGAGCAATATCTGAACGAAACCGGTTGGCAGAATCGAAGAAGACGTACAGGGAGAAGTTACAAAAGCGTGAGAATTATACCGGAAGGGCCTGCTTTCAATAGGAGTGAAACCCAGAAGGAAATACATTTCAAAAGACACTACAGATATTTGGAACCGAATATAAATCTGAAGAAAAGATAATTCGCCTTACACAAAAACCGCAAATTGAGAAGTATGTAAGCAAAAATGTATCGTAATGAAGGCGAGAACGTAATAGAAGGTCAGAAATGTCAAAAGAATTCACGAGAAAAATACGATGGGAGACAAATCTATTATAGACAGCCTTGTACATGTTGCAGAAAATAAGCAACCGATTACAGACCCAATTACTCCGTTTCAATAGTAACTGCATGCAGAAATCAATCACAGCCCCAGAAAAGAAACTGAATAACAGCAGAACCGTAATCGAGTACCATATTGCGTTACTTTTGTTCGAACTTTATTGCCATGACACAAACTCGCTAAATCTTCGGCAAACGGTATAGTGCGGCTTGCTTGTAATCTTTTACAAGTCGTCATTTTTTAACAGAGGTTGTTTGCGAAAGTAGTCCTCGCTGATTTCGCAACGTTCCTTCATTCGGGCACCAGTCGCTACATTGAACACTCTGTATTGCAGGCGCTAGAAAATGCATTGCAGTTAAGGCCACTGAAAAAGCTGAAAACTTCGTATTTAGATGCTTTGTCGAGAACATTACACGCTGCTTACCATGATAAACATACTCTATTTTCTATATTCATAAATTAGGATATACAGAAGTGTCTCGTTAATACAATTTCCGATATTGTGGAAGACTCGTAATATGGACAGTATTTTGGTGGACGAAACATCTGCAGTGTAGGCCTCATTTCACATCGTTAGTATGGAAACTCGCTCTCCGAACAATGGACAAAAAATAATATGCACGGAACCCATTGAGTCCCACATATTTTCATTTTAATTGAGTTAATATGGACAGCTATAACAGCATCCCTAGATGAACGCAGTGAAACACCGAAAAAAAAAAACTGATATATAAATCTTTTTCTTGCTGTATTTACATTGCAAAGTTGCCCAAACAATACAGCTGAGCAGTTTCCGTATTACCTCAATGGTTTCGAACCAAACTGTCTGCAGCTTTGATACAAGGAAAGCAGCTTTAAGCCGACACGTGGTGCTATATAACAGCGATTCCTGGGATGTGAACATCTGTAGTAAAGATAAGGTCATTATTCAATATGCACCATGAAGGATATCACAAACCAATACATTTCTCCACTTGCACAACTTTATTCAAACAAAATGGCGATGGCCATATTTATTTTATAGATTCAAAACATATTACTGTGGATTGTTCAGAAAGTTGGCCAGCACACATGATGAAACCATTTACTGACCGCTACTAGCATAATAACAGACTTTATTTATAGCGTGTTCTTTTTTTTTTTACATTTTTCTTCATGAATCTTTACTTCGGATGACTGGGTTTATGCATAGTTCTGCAAAGGAGTCAAAGTGTCGATACTAAAGAAGCTCGACTGCATTTCTAATACAACTGCAAACAAGACACGTTCAAGGTCAAGAAAAGAAGAACGCTCTTTTCATATTACAACAAATTAGGTAGGCACTACATATTTCAAGAAGCATCCATAAACGGCGCCAGCTGCACCAAGAACGAAGACAGTGGAGAGCGCAAAATACCTGACAGCCATGCGCACCGCCGTGCAGCCGAACAGTTCGACGTAATCACGCCGACAGGGACGCTCCGATGTTGCAGCCTTGTTTTGTAAACAAGCAACTGGTTACAGACAGTACATTATAGAAAAACGAATTAAATTACCTAAAACGTTACTGCTGTAAAAAGTAATCAATTTATTCCGCAATTACAGAAATATGTAATAAATTACAAAAACTCAATTACGCGAAACCCTAAATTATGGACGTATACGAAAAGGCGAATAAAAAGGAACAACGAAAACGTTTTTTAATAACACAAACCACGCCATGTCCTTCTGCCTTAGACCAAACTCCTTCAGAACCTGAAACTATGGGAGGTTATTCCCTTTGAATAAATATTCATGCACAGCTTCCGGAATCAGGATGCAACTAACGAATAAAGTGTCTTAGGATGTCGCTCCGCCTATAAGTGTAGAACCCATTCAATGTAGACGCGGCCATAGCCTTAAAAAGAGACAGCCTTTAAGGAAAGCAAAAACAGGGTTTAAGGAAAGCATAAAAATTTCCGGATGTTTATCCCAGTTAGGCTTGCTTATCCGGGTGCATGCTCTATTGATCATGGCTGCACACCAGTCTGACTGACCCGTTGACACAATCGGACTGTCACGCCTTTTATTCATGGCGAGACTGAGCAACCAAACGCTGCCGAAACGGTTATATCCCCACCAAGTCACGTGGTCAATACACATTAAAGAGCCCCAGCTGGTCAAAATTTTCAAAAGACCTCCACTACAACATTTAACGAAAGGTCAAACACGCGAGTGAATGACATTGGGAGTTGCACTGCGAAGAGTACAGCTCACTCTTTAAAATACTAAAATAATAATATCAATTGATTCCCGTCACAGAGTTGAAGGCGGCTGCAAAAAGAAACTGTGCGAAGAACTGCAGCTTGACAGGGGCCCAAACCGCCTCTACAAAACGGCATAAGTTGTAGGAGAGAAAGCACACACTGTATATCGTTTGTTTCCTCTGAAAAATATTCGAAATAGTTACTCTTTTGACCCAAGTGCGTATCCTTTGCATATTCTCGGTGCTTTGCTTAGGGACAGCTCCTTGTTGTTTTGTTTTCTTGCTTTTGAGAGTTTTCTAACGTCTATCACACGCTGCATAGAGAATGTGCCACGCGAGTAGTTCTCGACTGGCTACCACAATGGTCTACTCTATGTGACGGCAGTGCAACGACGGCATATTGATGGCAGGCTGCCGTGGATTACCAGCAGGCGCTGGCCGAATTTCTCGTTGGACACGTCGATGTTCCAGGCTATGCACATTAAGATAAATAAGGCGCATGAGTTTCGATTCCTGAAATACCGTCCCTTCCTCTATTCGTTCGTTTTTACCTGCCGCCGAAATTCGATTACCTCGTGCACAACAGTGTGGCGTTCGATAGAAACAGTCAACTTCTCTGCTCTTTTCCTCTGTTTTCCTTTCACTTCAACGCCCTCGCTTCATTCTTTTCTCTTCCTGACTTTCGAGAAGTAAAATAAAGTTCAGCTATGTTTTTCTCTTTCTCAACTTGTCTGGGCAAACCAAAACAGTCAAGTTTCGCAACATTTCCACCGTTGTTTTCGTATCACATTCTTTTCGTCACCAATCAATATCTGTAACCCAAAAAACTTGGTCCCTCGCTCTTACACTGGCTTCCGCGTCTCTAGTGAATGTCGATCTCGTGGCGGAAACTGTAGAGGGCGCCCTTTTCGATTATTGGGCGCGCGGCAAAACAAGAAAGAATCGCTTCGAATAATGGCCCCAGGCGTTGCGGGGACGCAAACCCTTTCGTTGGGGCACACCGCGGTCTACAGCACGCGCTGCAGCAGCATCTCGCTACAAGGAAACAAAGGACATCTATTTTTTGTCGTTTCGAGGTTGGGCTGGCGTTGCTGCAGCCATTGCGTCCCTTCAACCAACGAAATGATTCGGGCGCCCAGCCATCCGGTCGCTTTACACAACTGCCCAATAAAGGTCATCACCAGTCGAGAAATGTTCTGTGTCCTGAAGGGACACGAAGAGAAATCCATGATGGTTTATTTTCCAAGATAACCATTTCGTAGCGGTAAATACGCTGCACTAAAGAAAGTTCGAAGAATTGCCTATGGTTTAGCTTGATTAAATAGCTAAAGATTCATTATTAATGGTTGCTCATGGTAAATCTCTTTATTTACAGAAGAACAAGTCGATCAAATGGAGCAAGAAGATTCGGAAGACGCCAGAAAGAAGAAGCCAAAAAAAGGAAGGAGAAGAAGACGTGAAGAAAGAAGATTCGGATGACCACAAGAAAAATAAGACGGTAGAAGAAGCGAGGAAGAAGAAGAAGAAGGTGGGGAGCATGTCAAGTTGTGGCCTGCGCTGGGCACGATGACTTTGGTTTTACATGCAACAGTGAACCTTTCGTTTCAAAAATGAAATGCCGTTCAGTTTTCTGGGATATCTCCTAATTCTGAGGTAACGACTGGATATTACATGATAGTGTTCTACACATGTTGATGGGAATTATCTAAGGTACCGAGAGGTAGCGAGGATTTTCCTCTTCATTTTTTTTCTGCACTCGCCCATAGTAGCTAAATCTGCCATGAAAAACCGACGGTGTGCATTTCCGAAAATATTTCCGAGTTAACTATAGAATATTGTAAGACACTTTTATAAACAACAAAAATTGTCTAAGCTTTCGATGCCTGTCAAACCTTTGTGAAGTTCGGTACGAGTAACGAGTAAATCGAGTAATTATTGCAAAAAAACGAACTCAGCGTATCTTAATTGACTAAAAATTGAACGAATAACATTGGCCTTTCAATTATCATTTTTTGTTAGTGTTCATTGATGTGTAGATGATGTGTCGACATATGTACTTCAATGTTATATTATAGCTTTTTCTTTTCCTTTGGGAGTACTACATGTCGTTTTTGTTGTTATTATATTGTACCAATTCTGACATTATTATTATTTACAAATACTGCTGTCTCTCTTGTTAGAGACATAGCAGGAGTGGATTGTACAGCATTTCAATACAATATCAAGTAACATGATTAGGCAGTTCTATCTGAAATTGATTAGTTGGCGGTAAACGGAGAGAACCATCTAAGCTATTCCATAATGCAATCGTCTGCGGAAAAAAAAAAAAACTTAAAGCAATCTAAAAATGGAAGGAACTATGTTCAGTGGGTGAGCCCGTCGGGTAACCCGTGCTGTGAGTGCGATCAATGTGCGTTTCAATGTTAGTTGATCCATATACAATTTTATGCAGCATGATTAGGCGGTCACACGTGGCAAGGTGTTAGTGACAACGAAAAAGGAGGTTAATACCATCGTCCGGACAAAATACCGACTGGAAATAATTATTGAAGGCTTCTGAAATAATCTGAGGATTAGAAGAAGGATGATCGTTAATAGTGAATGAAGAAGTGTCATGAGCAGTTGGAAGTACCGTTTTCCAAAACTTTTTTCGGTTTTCTGTCATGAATGTTGATAATGTTCTATTGAAATAAACTTTTCTGGCTTCGTGCAATTTGGTTTTTAGTTCACTTTGAAGTTTTTGCATTAAAGAGCAGCGACTACTCTGGCTTATGTTTCTGCGTTTCCGGAGTCTTTTGATGCGCCTAATCAGATTTATAATGTCCCTGTTGTACCACGGGTGCTTCGCGCCGCACTTTATACACTTTTGGGGAACGAATTGTGAGAGGCATTCTTCGATAATGTTGCACAATTTGTCAAACAACTCATGAACACCGCAAATGCCACTACGGTGAAGAAACGAGTCATAAGAAGACGCTAAAACATTCACAATAGAACTGTCATCAGCACGAGCTAAATCTTTAACAATCTGGAAATCAGGTCTTTTGGGCTCACAAGTGACACCAAACTTCAGCAGAACACCCTTGTGATCGGACAGGCCCTCCACGATTTGACAGTTGTAACCATTTTGTAATACCTTTTCATTTACAAAAATGAGGTCGAGAATTGAGTTCTCACGGGTAGCGCTGCCAACAACCTGTGTCAAATCTAGAGACAAGGCCATGCCAATAAGGGCGTCACAAACGGGCCTGTCGCGACCGTTTGGAGACAACGTATTCCAGCCAATACAAGGTGAATTGAAATCACCAGCAAGGATCAATTTGCAGTCATGAGGCATGTGCTTTAGTATATAATCACAACAATCGGGAAAAACATTACCAGAATTGGGAGACCGGTATAAAGCGCCTACAGCCACAACAAAACCATCCATCACCAATTTGCGCCAAACCGACTCGATGTTAGGAATGCACACTTAGTTTTTGTAATGTGCCTCTCAGCACAGCAATGTTGATGTATAAATAAAGATTGATTGATTGATTGATTGATTGATTGATTGATTGATTGATTGATTGATTGATTGATTGATTGATTGATTGATTGATTGAGCTGAAAAATGAAGGCACAACAAACTTACCGTCCCGTAGGATGCGGAAGAAGCTTGTTTCGGGATTCTTCTGGATAGTGCTGTTGTTATGGCACGAAGGCACACAACAGTGGTTGCCACTCCCACCGGGTGACATCAGCTGAACAGCGTAAATGACCGGCGCGTGACATGCTGGTAAAACTTGTGCCGAAACTGCGTAGACAGGTCAAGCATGATAAAACGGGGAAGTGAACAAGGTACGAAAAGGAACAATATATTTTAGAAACATATGCGTCCGCAACACCAATGCATCACCTACGTCGCCATACATGCTATACACAGCGAACTCATCTCCCAATGGTTTCCAAGTATTCCTCCATTGTCCAAAGGGCACCTGGAAGCCCGAATACACGGTCGACTGAGCATTTGGATCGGCAAAAGTTTCATTACAGGGGTGGCTACAACACGGGCTCCCAACCAGACTAACACAGAGCACCTCCTAGGAACACTGAGAGTAAATGCGTGGGCGCTTTAGTGCTTACAGTAGCGAAAAGGACGGAATATCCCACGCACAAGCTCCTATACTGTTTTTTTTTTTAGATTTTATGCTACGTGTTACATCTCTTCCCACAATTTTGAAGAGCGCGCTCCTGTACTGTCCCTGCGAGAACGCTTGCCTTCGACCCGTTTACCAACTTTTTCAAGTTGACCGCATTTTCCCCACCGTCAACAAATCGCTTGAAAGAAATTGCGTGTTGTAGGCGTCCAAAAAGAAAAAAATAATAAGTGACGTCCTCGTAAGAGTCAGCGCGAAATGCTGCGAGACTAACCGCGCCAAAATAGTCCATGCGCCATGGTGCGCGCTTCACTAACTGCGAGCCGGCCTGCGCGATCAGCCTAAATTGCTTGAGATTCGACGCAGTGTAACAAAAAACGCATTTATTGCGTTGCCGCTGTATTAACCCTCAGGAGTGGAGCGTCGAAGAACAGCAAAGATGCAAAAACAGGCAGGCAGGCAGGCAGGCACGCACGCACGCACACACACGCACGCGCGCGCGCGCGCGCGCGCGAGCGAAGCTGGCGCGAACAAAACAAAAAAGGCATGACGGCGTAAGTTCAAGTTCGCAGACGACGATCACGTCCTGTCTTCGTCTGCTTCTGTACCGCGCCTGCGCTCTGGCGGAGTTACCTTGCGATAACTAAATCGTGACGTGTTTCGTGTGGCCAGTTTTCGCCGAGTGTCCACTCCTTATCGAAGTAACTTTCTCTACCTAGCAACCTTATGCCGACCGAACTTAATCCCGCACAATGGTTGGGCTGCACTCGACGTATACCCACTCGCGTCTGGTATACCGCATTACGCTCGGTTCCGTAGCCACAATGCGTGCCGCTGGTGGACGTTCTCGGCAAAGTCAGGAAGGATGGCGCTCACCCCAGCGTGGTCCGCGAATGTCTCGGCAGCTGCGACCGGCCGCCGCACTACGATGATCACCGTCAGCATGACCATGCTTCTGCAGCGTTCACGGACTCTCCTTTCGGCGGCTGCTTGCACCGTGCTTATCAAGCATCGCCACAGCGACGAGCGCTACGCCACACAGCGATGAACCGACCGAGCATGCGCCGTCGTGTCGTATACATCTGGAAGCATATTATGAGGGAAAACGAGAGCACGTGGCCTTCGCATTTCGCAAAGCGTTGCCACCAACAGAAGACGAGAATGAATAACATCAGTGGCACGATCAGAAAGGGCAGCCGACCAAACTTATTTTGCACGCGCTTTTATCGGTGATTCTCACCAAATGTTATTGGCATCGCTTTGCAAAGTGCGGAGGTCATGCGCTCACGTGTTCCCTCTTATATTGCTTCTAGCTGTACCTGAGTGCATTCGCTTTCATTAAAGAAAGAGACGCGCGCGATGCACAGGCTTCTGTGCTGAGGTACCTGATGGAGGGAGGTCAGCCCTTTTATTGGCCAGTCCCAGAAGTCAGCCTTCACGTAGGGTCAATTTCGTCCTTCTCGGTTAAAGAAAGGAGAAAGGAACGACTTTAGGAGCGGATTGCAGCTAATGCAGCTCTCGTAATGCGAAACTCCATGTAAAGTTCTCTTTTTTGTTTCTTGAAGTATACCTATCGCACTCGTCCTGATCATAACCGCCCGGGTTTGAATGTCGGTGTGACCAGCCCGTATTTTATAAGACGATGCGGGTCTCGACACTGGTCCAGAAAATCCAAGAAGGGAAACGCTGCTCAGGTAAGGTAATAAATGCGTTCGATAAAGGACTGGATACACGGACGCAGGCGCCTCTGGTTTCATTCACAGCAAAATGACAACACGAATTTGAAAAAGTAACGAGGCTGCAGCGACGTACTGTACAGGTGCAACTAGATTAAAGATAAGAATATTTTGGTTCAAGGTGACATATCCGCTGCTACGCCGAGACCGCAGATGGATTACTACGAACAAAATCTGATACAATTACTCTACATGTATACGTTTTAAGGCCCTTGAGTCACTCGTGCAAAAGCAGAAAGCAACAATTTGTTTTTCTTGTGAACAGGTCCCACCAAAAGTAAGCCGTCGCCGTTTCAAAATCCAGTATATATGACCGGCTCTTCGAGTGGCAAGGCGATATGTTTTGCGGAAGAAACAATTAACAGAATTCAGAATTCTCTAAGTGATAGTGGCTAATAATGTATGTCTACCCTATCGAAGGAGAGGAACGAAATTAATAATACCAATGGCTAAATTGTGATTTAAATACTAACCCAGTAAACATCCAACCGCAACGAAATCCTCGAAACATGACAGAAATCAGTAGAAACTGTGAAGAAGAATGTGTAACGCAGACAGTTGTTTTTCATAAGTCTGACAGCTTCAAAGCAATCGGAAAATAATATGCATGCTCTAAAAATAGCCGAAGAAAATCACCGCTCATATTTGCGGGATGATATAATAGAATAATGATGAACGATCTTTCTCCGTAAAAACAGAAAAAGGTGGTTTACACGGAAATTGAGAAATTGAGGATGAAACATATAACAAAGAGAAGGAAAGACAGCAGGTCTAAAAGGCAAGAAAAATAAAAATAGAATACAGCCAGCGTTTAAATCCACTCACATATCTGCGTGTGTAAGACATTTGGGAAACAGAGGCAGAAAAACAAAGGTGCACGAAGTGCTAAAGGCTTAAAGATAGATAACAACATAGATAAAGCAAAAGTCACCATGAAGTTTGAAGTGATAGGTATCAAAGTGGCACTCTTTGCCAGCTTGCACGGCTTGGCCAAAGTAGGTGTTTATGAGGGCGATGTGAAGCCGAGAGAAAGTGCTTTTTTTTCCTCGCAGCACTTCCAGGAGACGGGTAGCACAGTTTCCTGGAGCTGCACATCTCCACTCTCATACGAGAAATGGAGACGCACGTGGCACAGACACACGCGGCACTAACAGTGGGTCAAGTATGCGACCGCCTTGCTGGAAATCTAGGACTGAAGAATATGTGACTATTTCTACGATGTCTCCTTTAATCCGTCCACAACAAGAATGTACAGCAGCGCAACGTGACTAGTCTTGTCTACGGCCTAGACATGGACAGCGTCAAAATGATCGAAGTGCTAAAAGACACATATCTGACAACCGCGCCAAAGACACTCATACCGCAGTATTTTTGAACCCAAAATCCTGGACAGGACGAACGCATCACAAAGTGGAAAGTCAGAGAAGGAATGCTCCAGCTCCGAAATACGTCTGCTCCAGGAGCAAATCACATCACGAACAACACACTCAGATACCTTGATTTGAAAATTCTATCCAGGCAATACCGGAACTATTTAACAAACGCCGGCAAGTAGCCACATTTCTCTCAGAGTGGACGCATGCTCAGGTCATCTTCATTCCCAAACCCGGCAAACCACTTGACCTGTTGAACCTTAGACCCATCTCGCTAACTTCGTGTTTTCGTAAACATTTTGAACACGTTATCTTGAATCGGCTACATACTCACATGCAAACCGGCGGCCTTTTTTCTCACACAATTTTTGGTTTCTGCTGTAACATATGCACCCGAGAAGTCATTCTACAGATATCCGAACACACCCTCCATCGCCGACAATGGAAATGCACTACAGCATTGCTGGCCTTAGACTTGCGGAAGGCTTTTGACGATATGTACCAAACCGCTTTATTGCATATATTATCCAATCTGGATGTGGGGAAGCGAACATGCCTTTACATCTCTGCATTTCTCTGGGATCACGCCGTGGAAAATCAGTTGGACCCCTTGATGTTCCCCACCTTTAACCCTTGGCCATAGGAGCACAAAGCAGGGATCAGTCTTTTCCCCTTTTCATTTAACATAGCACTCATCCCCATGGCTCAAAAACTCTCTCCCAAACCTCTCCCATTCTCTTCATGCAGATGCTCTCACATTGTGGACCACCACTAAGGATAGCGGTCGGAGGGAAGAAACTCTTCAGGAGGGGGCGAGATGCGCTACCTCAATATACCTGCATGTTCCTCCACCAATTCCGAGCCCCTGATACTCCACCTAACCGCGCGGAAGCATCTCCACCCTCTATGCTCCTCAGTATACAGGTGGTCAGCCAGATCTAATGGTTCACAGGCTTCGAATATTAGGTATGTTCACGTAGGCCAATGGCCTTTTCATGCAAGTTAACGACCTTAACACAAAGACACTCAGCAGGCTCACTACCACTACGCATCAGACTATCCGTCTGGTCAAGCGTATAGCTAACAAGCACCGTGGAATGCGCGAGCATGACCTCGGACGCCTAGTTCAGGCATTTATCATAAGCCGCATTCTCTATTAGCGACCGTACTTATATCTAACAAAAACGGACAGACAAGGTAGATGCTCTCATCAGACAGGCCTATAAGGCAGCCCTCGACTTACTCAAAACGCACCCCGACTGCTCGACTGTTAGAATAGGAGTCCACAATGCCCTCAGCGAAATGGCGGAAGCCCACAACATTGCCCAACTAGAACGGCTCTCCACTACCACAACTGGTCGGCACATTCTTCCCTCTCTCCAACTTAAGCCGTTCGGTGCCTCTCCAGTAGAAACTTACGCAGTTACGAAGACAGTCCGTGATAACCTCACTGTCCACCAACTTCTTAAAAAGAGCGAAAGAGCAGTGGCTTACCTCTGGTTAAGCCTGGCAAATTGCGCTAGCAATGGCCGCATTGCTACGCTTGTGTGTTCGCTTGTGGCGTAGCTTGTGTGGTTCGATAGTTTGGCGATAGAATAACACATGACACACAGTGATTACGACTGTTCTTACGGCGATTCTTCAGCGCGCTGTCTTCGCTTGGTGGCATTGCGGCGTTCCTGAGCAGTCATGTGTTATCAGTAGCCGACGAGTTGGAAGCACTCGGAGAGCTAGAGCGTAGTCGCCAAGCTTCAGCTTGTGCACGACGCTTAGCACGACGTTTTTCTCGTTCTTCCACTGTCTCTTCTGCATGTTGTCTCTCCCTTGCCGCAGTTTGTCGCTGCGACCTCTCTTTAGCAGCCTGCATAGCAAAAAAATCACGCCAAGGCCGAAGCAACGGCGAACCATCTGTCGCGCCGACGGCGCCGCCATCTGGCGGAGCTCAACTGAAGCGGTTGCTAGGCAACGGCGAACCACCTGCTCGGCTGTTCTGTGTCAAGCATGATCTCCGCCGGGGATACGCGACGGCTCAAAACTTGGCGCAGTATTGCTATACTGGCTAGTGAGACGAGCGCCCGCGCTTCCCTATGGGCGAGGATGGCGCTATTTGCAATGAAAGCCAATCGTTAGCGGCAGAGGGCGCTGCTTGTCGGGAGGGTGCCACCTGAGCAGACGACGCAGTTTTCTCTCTTCAGAATATGGCAATCTGTTGGTGTTGTGCGTGCGTGTTAAACCTGCTTCTGCGCGTCTTTTGCTTTCACGAAAGTGCAGTAGTTTATTTACGGTGTAGGTGTTTGCTCATGCGAGTCGTTCCGCACTTCTACCTGCTCGGCGACGATTGCATCGGTTTTTTTTCTCTCGTTTTGTGCGCGCGTTCTGTGCTCGCCTGTATCCCTTCTTTTTTTACTGTGTCGCCAGTGGTGAAGCGCGGTTCCCGATTGTTGTTTCCCCAGTGCCTCTCACTAGACTGCAGAGAAAAATGCCAAAGAGAAAGCGGTGGTGCACAGAGAAGACTTGCTTTTTTTGGCAAACGGCGCTACCGCTAGAACAAGGAGCGTACGTATTACTGCGCTATATGATGCTACGTAACTACGCATTCTGTACAATGGGAACGAAGCATCGATAGAAATGACGGAAGGTAAACGGCAACTGCTTTTGTTGGCGAGAAACATTTTTAGAGCACGCAGTTATATTCACAGGATGCAAACCTGGGCGAGTCGGTAACGGGGCTCCATGGCAGTGTGTAGCACAAAGAGTGTACACAGGCGCTACAGACAGCACCTGTTTTGTGTACCTTTTCTGTGTCCCTCGATTGTCTTTTTGCGCTACACATATGTCATATGGATGCGGTTATATATTAGGCGCATGTTTCACCGTAAGCGCGGCATTACCAACGAGCTTCATCGCGATTAACCGGCCGCGTCTCGTGCATATTGTGTATCTGAGAAAGAAAAAAAAGCTTCGTCAGCTTCTTCATTCAAAAGATGGTGACTTCGGCAAAACCTTGTGCAATCGCAGGCCGCGATGTACCTTAATTAGCCGCTGTAAGTAAAGGATCCTCGTTTGTGTTCTGCTGTTTTTTTATTTATTTATTTTTATTCAAATACCTCACGGGCTCCGATTGGAGTATTATGCGAGGGGGGTTACATAACTGGGGTGCGAAACAGAAGCATGTAGAAGATGGTTATTTTAACATCGTTATTTTCAAAACGTTAACATTATACCCTCCACACCTTGTGCCCAAGACGGCACCGAAAAGGAAGGAAAGAAACATATGCGAGCAGCAACCAGCTCGTAAACGCCATAAGCGGGACGCAGGGACTGGACCCGGCGATTCGAGCTCGGAAATCAACGAGGGCTCCTGTTTTCTCGAAGCTGGCTTTCAAGACTGCACCGACTCCTCCGGCTCCAGTGAAGCGGGCATTGTGGGTGAACAGAGTGGCAGCCAGGCTACACTGCAGACACCTAACCACCACGGAGGCCGTCATCCGTTTGAGGACATTCTCATTCCGGTTACATGGATGCGGATACCTTCCGTGGATGACAGCCTAGCTTATGCTTAAGACCCAATAACTTTGAAAAGATGAAGGTTGACCTTACATTCCAACTTTTTGGAGATGAGGTTATTAAAGGACTTTTTTTGCACCGGCGGCATGTGGAGACTATATACACTCGGGTGCAACCAACAGAAGACTTCGTCAAGCTAATCAGTCGCCTGATACGAGTAATGACCTCCAGGATAACCAAGCGTGCACTTAAGCCGGGTAGCCCAGACATGCGTTTCTTGGAAGACTTTTTAGGATATCTGGACAAGTGGGAAGAACATGCCAGCATTGCCTTCCACTCGCATTGTCACCTTTGATTAAACATGCTGCCTTCGTTCTATTAAACCGAATCTGTGTTTCGTGACTTGTATTCTTTGAGTTTGAATTCCTCCAAACGCGAAAGCTCTCATGTGCGTTTACCGGGTTAGGGTGTGGCTCACGTACCGATTGAACTTTCAAGTTCGAGCAATCTGCACAAAGCAATTCGATATTAACATTAGCATGTTAAAACGTTATATCAATCCTAAGCTCCTGAAAGAGCTCTAAAACAAAGTATTAAACGTGAGCCAAAGCAACGCGCAGCTCTCTTTCCAACTCTCAGCAGCGCGGCGCAATGTGCGCGAGAAACCGGCTCGCACCCTCTCGCACCACAGCGCCGCTATGCGGCCGCCGGCGGCTTTCATTGCTATACGAGCCATCCCAGCCGGCGCGCTCGACACACTATAGTATTGCTATGGCAATAAAACATGCACCCCTTCATAGCCTGGCCAGACGGGAGGCCACAGCACGCGCCCTACACAGAGCACACGTGAACGAACCCCACACGGTTTACGTGAATGCCGCAGAATATGCACATTGCTCAGCCTATGCGATGTGCGCGTTATCCAGGCGCTTCGAACACATCACATCAGTATAGAACTAGTTGTTGGACTAGTTGCTGCATCGAATTAAGTTAGGATGAACCAGCCAGAAAGATGCACACAGAAAAAACAAAGCAGGCAGAAAAGCCGGAAAAGCAGGAAAGCTGGCGCAGCTTCCACTGAGCCTTCGCGTCAGTGGCGAGCAAGAAACCCTAAATATATCTGCATCAAGTTCGCGCAAGTATCTCGCTTCAAATATCTTTGACGAGTCGCTACCAGGAAACAACGACGGAAAATGGGTTCGCCTTGCAGTCATCTGTTACAATGACGACGACTGCGCTGGCCCACCTTGAGTTGACAGTTGTTGTTGCGACTGGAGGAAGAAGAAAAAGGAAATGCACAGGCCTGCTACTGGCTCTGTAGCTGAGCCACCTCCGCTGCCTCGTACGGACAGAAGAAAAAATTAAGATAAAGAATATGGAGAGCAAGACGCGCGTCGCAACAGCCGTCGTCCACCACCAAAGGGGTGGCGGATGCAATGACGGCCTACAACAGATACAAGTCCGGTGGCAGACTAGCCACTGCCGCAAGCGGCGCTGACCTACCAGTCCCAGCCCTGTAGGGCCAGAAGCAGCCACCCCTACCCTCGAGATGACAGTCACGGCGCGATTGTATTCGTGTCTTTAGGCCATGGACTCTGTCTTAGTGATTTAAGTTCATTGGGACGTGCTCAAGGTGTTCCGGTGTTTCCGCCGCTCGTTTCTCTTTAGTCTCTTTCCTTCCCCTCGTAAACCAATTATAATTACCTGCACCAGCCCCACCGCTGTGGTGCAGTGGTACGACGCCCGACCACTTTGCCGGGAGGGTAAGGTGGTGAAGGGTGGCTGTTCCTGGCCCTACGGGACTGGGACTGGTAGGTCAACGCCGCTTGAGGCGGGAGCTACCCTGCCACCAAATTTTTATCTGTTGTAAGCCGTCACTGCACCCGCCACCCCTTCGGTGGTGGCCGACGGCTGTTGCGACGCGCGTCTTTCTCTCCCTCTACTTTTTCTTTCTTGCCTGTCCGCACGAGGCAGCGGAGGTGGCTCACCTAAAGAGCGAGTAGCAGGCCTGTGCATTTTCTTTTCCTTCTTTCTACAGTCGCAACAACAGCAACTACTGTGCCGGAGTTCCCGGGTTTGATCCCGACAGCTAGCATCTGCGTTTCAATGGAGGCGAAACGAAGTAGCGTCCGTGTGCTGTGCGATGTCTGTGCATGTTAAAGATTCCCAGGTGGTCGAAATTACTCCGGAGCCTTCCACTAAGGCATCCCTTTGTCTCTCTTCGCTTTCACTCCCACCTTCCTCCCTTCCGTTATTACGCGGTTAAGGTGTCTACAGAACAAGAGTGACGTATACTGCTCCTTTCCTTTCCTGTGAACCAAATAACGAAGGCCGATAAGAGGCAATCAATAGCAGAGGAAAAAATAGGCTTATGCCATTTTCCTTTTGAAAGGCATCTATGAGGCCCTCTAATTTTTTTCTTTCACCTATTGCTTATTCTTTCCGATTAGAGCCCTAAAATTCATTTGCCTTTGTATCCTAAATTCATCCCATCAATGTTAAAAAATAGATGCCTTATCCCATAGGAAATGTGAAGGTAGTGTTTTGACGGTGTCTGATTTGACTGCGTGAAGATCTCTGAAACATATCACAGCCTTTCTCCAGAAGATTATGCAAGTCTTGAAATTTGACAAGCGAACACAATTACCGTACAGATGATTTAGTTGGCGGTGTAGGCGTGAAACCATCCTTCGCGAGCTTTACGCGTTTCGCTTTCTGACAGTGCTGAAAATGAATGGGACACGCTCAAATCAATTTGGCGCATGCACAGTTCGGTAGAGGGTCGTTCCCTACGTCGTCGAGTGTCTCAAGAGCTGGTAGACACGGCTGCGAAGATCCGCATCGCACACAGAGCGGGTTGGCATACCCCTCTGAGGCGCGCCTGGTGCGAGGAGTTACATAGCCGGCATGAGTGCCTTGTTGGAGCCTCGTCCCTTTCGGCGGCGGCCTGGCGTGGAAGGCGTAGTCCATCTGCACATCCTGAGTTGCTTCGATTTGGGTGGAGAATTTACATCTATAGCTCAGCTT
Source organism: Amblyomma maculatum (assembly GCF_055883805.1). NCBI lineage: Eukaryota > Metazoa > Arthropoda > Arachnida > Ixodida > Ixodidae > Amblyomma > Amblyomma maculatum. The sequence continues at coordinate 331,476,621 of NC_139344.1, forward strand.
TGAGCGGAGTGCCCCACTTTGCGTCCTATCAAACTAGAGATTGTATGCGTTTCTTGACGCACTTCAAACTAATGGCGTGTTCAGATGCTACGATTAATGTAGGAGCTGTAAAGACGCATCAAATGTTAGCTGGGTTGCCGCTGGTCAGCCCGGAGATGCATGATGTGCTTTGTGCTCTTCCCTCTTTAGAAGAGGTAAAGACAGCTTTAGAGTTAATGAAACGCGGGTCAGCGCCTGGGCCTGATGGGCTTCCTGTGGAATTTTATTTGGGTTTCTGGGACGTTGTCGGTCCAGCACTGACCAATGTCCTTCGACAATGCTCTGAGCATTTAGATTTTCCGGCTAGTTTTTGAAAAGGGAGAATAATTTTGATCCCAAAACGTGATCCTGGGTCATATCGTCCAGAAGAGTGGAGGCCGATCACCCTTCTAAACGTAGACTACAAAGCTCTCGCAGCCATCGTGGTTCAGCGCTTCAGGGGTGTGATGGCCTCCCTTATTGGTTGTCATCAGGTGTGCTCAGTCCCTGGCAAGGAACTACATAGGTTGCCCCGTATGCCACTCGAGACATTATTGATTACACACAGAGACGCTTAGCTAGTGGTATCCTTGTTTCTTTAGATCAAGAAAAAGCTTTTTACCGGCTAGAACATGGCTACATATTCGGCGTTTTGAATGCTTTTCAGTTTCCGCAAAATTTCATATGTTTAATTAAAAGCATGTATGATGGCATTCAAAGCACACTGACGATGGATACGTGGGGAAGTGCCCCTTTCCCTGTGGCCCGACATGTCAGGCAAGGTTGTCCCCTCTCGCCTCTTTTGTTTGCTCTCAGCTTATAGTCTTATTTGAGGGCAATAACTACAGACCAAAGTATCCGTGGCCTCCCTCTCCCAGGCTGTCAGACGCTGCGTGTGACTGCTTACGCGGATGATATTACGTTGTATATACGTGATGAAGCGAGCCTGCTGCGCTGCCTTCATCTTTTTGGCAGATACGGCAAGGTGTCTGGGGCTGCTCTCAATTTTGAAAAAAGTAAATATCTTTTAATTGGCAGGCCAGAAGCACGCCTTAATGGTGCCCTACCAATTATGCACAGTGACACCATCCACATACTTGGGATTGATTATGAGGCACGTGGGATAGCAGCTTCGGTGTGGACTACCGTCTTAAATGAGGTGTGCAGCAAGGTAACTACAGCCAGTGCCTTTGAACTACCCATGCTGGAGAAACGCTACCTTGTCCACACTGTTTTCCGCGGGCGAATATGGTACCTCGCACATGTAGCGCATCCACCTCTAAGAATTTTACGTTCTCTTCAGTCTCCTGTAAGTTCATTTTTTGAGGAAGGTCGCACGGACTAGTATACCGTGCGGAACTCGGCCAGCCACGTTCTAAGGGTGGGTTTGCCGTCCCTTCTTTGTCAGTCTGCTGTCGGCTGCTGGCTCTACGCTACCTTCTTCGTTTACTGCAGGATGATGAGTGCCCAGCACGAGTGCTTGCTTTCGATTTTTTTTTGGCACAAGTGTGAGGGAGCTTGTCCCTAGCCCTGTATACATGGACTCGACAGAGTCGGGTCGAGTAAGCCTGTCGAGTAAAAAACCAGTTGTCGGGTTCATGTATACGCAGTCGGGTCGAGTAAAATAGCCGCGGAGCGGGTCGCGTTAACTCGCTTGACCCGCTTGTCTAAAAGCATGTAGACGATGTCGAGTCAGGGAGTCGAGTTATGGCGAACTCTGGGATTAAAAAGCAACCGGAGCAGCGAGGAGCGTCAGCGAAGTTGAATGCTTTTTAGCCCTCATCAACGACAAAAAATAATAATCGAAGCTCTCAATAGTAAAAGGCAACGGAATCAAATACGAGTAAGAAACTTGCACAATAACTTCAAATCTCGACGCTACGCGCCGCTGCGATACTTACTCGCTAGAAAGCGAGTTCTTGTAGACACCAATCGGGTCGAGTAATGGTGACCTCGCTTACTCGACGCTTACCCGACCCGGTGCTGTCGAGTCCATGTATACAGGGCTCCTTACATACCACTCAACAGGGGCCCTCAGGCTTTCCGAATGCCTGTTTTTTATTCGTGTATAGTGGCATTTCGTCGCCACGCCCGCCGCATGAGCCCTGACTTAGACATCTCGGCTAACAGAGTAGTGGAGTCAATGGGAACGTCACTACTTCCGCTGGTGCCTGCGGAACGTAGGCGAAGGGCGGACTCCACTTGTTGGTTACCACTCACAGCGTCGTTTCTTCCAGGGCATTTAAGTTTCTTTATGTGGCTTTTGGAGTGGGGGGGGGGGGGGGGGGGGTGCCTACACGAGATCGACTGCAACGATGGGGCATTGTGCGGACCGCGCAGTGCCCCAACTGCCCACTTCAGGAATCCAATCGTCACATGGCCCAGCAATATGCGTCGTTGCTCGTGTTTTTTGGAGGGCAGTTCATGCCGGTTTCAGAAGTCTAGGTATTAACCGATTTCAGATAAATGGTACATGTCCTGCCGGTCGCTTTGAACGATTGCTGATTGCAGCTGGCGTTTTCGCGTTATGGCGCAATCGTTGTGAGGTTGTCGCATCGAGCCGGCGCCGGCGTGCGCTTTTCCCTGTCCTGGTGCGTCAGCGAAAGGAGATCGCAAGCTTTCTGGCTGAGGAACTTTTCTAACTTGGGGAGCGAGTGTTCCTTCGTCAATGGTCATGCCCTTTTGTTTCCGTGTCGGATGGACGTGTCCGAGTGGTTTTTAACCCACCTTGGTACCTGTAATATAAGGTAAATATTTATGTTCACATCGCAACCCACATGTGCAATACATACTGTACATGCGATTGCTGTATATGTTTATATCCATTTTACATGGCAAATTATTGTACGCTGTTTATACCTTCTTGTATATTACCATTCATTGTTGTATATGTCATCATCACGAACTGCCAAATTTTATTCTGAATGTAAATACTGACTTGTGATGTATTCGTTCCTTAGGATGTATCTTATGTGCAATTTCATTTATTGTTAATCATGTGTATTTCCTGTTTTGGTCATTTGTCGCCGCTCATGTGAATGTCTACTGTGAACGTCTAATGTCTAATAAAACTTTTTCTAAACACTCAATAAAACTTTGTGTTGGATCAGTGGACACAACTATCAGAATTTTCTGAAATGGCAAATGCACCAATGAAAATGGACACGGGTATCTGATCTGCCCCCTCTGGAATACATGCAGAAGGCTCTCCCCATGAACAGAAGGCCCAATACCAACCTAGCGAGACATACATAAAGAGAGCCAAAGAGAATTTTTCTGAACGGTGCCACTCACTTGTGGCCTTTGTTTCTGTTTGGTTTGGCTCCGCGAGAATAGAATGCTTCTTAACTGCACGTACATGAATACAAGCATGGTTCAAATTCTCTGCAGCAATATATCGCAAAGACGCTAAAGAGCTGTGCTCAAACTTAGCATTAATGAGCACCATAATCATTGTAGCAATTTGTCATCACAACAACTAATTTGTGGTAATTACGAACTGTAGTTAGTTCGGTGCAGTTACACTCGTCATAAGTTACTCAATAATATATATGACAAAGCTGTAGCATGAAGAATGATTTTTTTCACTATTAACGCTGAATAATTACGGCATGTATTTAGGAAAGCATAGTTATACTCCCCCGATATAGCCTGCCCAAAAATATAAAACATGTGTTCCTATTATACTTGACACAAGGTAAAAATGATATAACACGATTTTCTGCGATTGCTTGGAAGTTTAACACTGAGACTGAGATGAAAATCAAATGGACGCAGCCTGCCGGTGCTCTAATTTTGCATTTAGTAGAGCCTTCGCTCTAAAACCATCGCTATTGGAGCTGAAAGCGCAAAATTGTAAGGGGCACTTTGGGCCACTAAACTGAGATGAGGCGAAAGCCTCTATCGCACGGTGGTCCAAAGCCCTCCACTACGGTACCTCTTTCTCTGCTTTTGTAGAGAAAGCTACATTGGCAACCAACGAGGAGTTTCGCGTGGCGGAAGGCACAGAGCTGTTACCTAGCAATCGCCTACGTTGGCGACCTCCGCGCGGTCGCCGCGCCATCTGGCAATCGTCTTTAATGCAACAACATAGCTAGACATAGTTCTAGCCACTGTAACATAGTGAGTAGCGCATCTTAATTATCTCTCTCTAGCGTGAGGATGATAGTAGTGGTTATGATAGGCTAGTCAGCGGCGCATTTCGGACGAGCGTACACTCCGCATTGGACAGGATTGAATTGGACTCGATTGGAATGGTTTGGATTGGACAGGTTTGTATTTAAGTGGACAGGATTAGTTCGATTGTATTTCATTAAAATGACCTGCACTTCATTAAACTGGATTTCATTAGATGGACTGGACTGGTTTGGATTGAATTAGATAACACTGTATTGGATTAGATTGGATTGGAGAGGAGTAAGCAGCCCAGTGCCAGGCACACATGGCCTAGCTGAGCTAAGCCACGACCAATTTTTTAACTCCCACCTCCCTCATTTTCCTTGCGGCACATTAAGGTGGTGGTGGTGGTGGTGATCCCCTTCATGGATCACTGCCTTGTCCTGGCGGAGGGGCTTGCGAAACTCGATGAAGTCGTGAGCTCTGCTGTGTAGGGCCACCCAAGATAGACAGGTCACGACAGAGAGTTCTGACAAAATGTGATTCACTGGAGAAGGTAATGGCAACCCACTCCAGTATTTCCTGCCAAGAAAACCTTATGGCCAGTCACAATACCATTAATGATATGGCGCCGGAAGATGAGCCCCCTCCCCAGGTTGGAAGGCGTCCCACATGTTACCGGGGATGAACAAAGGGCGATTCCTAGGAGCTCCAGGACGAATGAAGCGGCTGGGCTAAAGCCAAAAGGACGCTCAGTTGTGGATGTGTCGGGAAGCGACCGGAAAGTCCGATGTTGCAAGGAGATATATCATATAGCAACATGGAATGTAAGATGTATGACGCAAGGTAAACTGGATGTTGTCAAGTGAGAAATAAACAGATTGAACATTGATATCTTGGGTATCAGCGAGCTCAAGTGAACCGGAATGGGAGAATTTAACTCCGGCGACTATTATGTCTTCTATTGTGGGCACGAATCCAAGAGAAGGAATGGGGTCGCTCTCATAGTAAACAGAAGAATGGGCAAAGCAGTGCTAGGGTACAACCCCAAAAACGACCGAATGATTTCACTTCGGATCCAAGGTCACCCTTTCAACATAACAGTTATCCAAGTCTATGCACCGACCACTACTGCTGAAGAAGCTGACGTTGAGAGATTTTATGCGGACATACAATGCCTTTTAGACCGCACCCCATCATCAGACGTCGTTTTTCTCATAGGAGACTGGAATGCTAAGGTCGGGAGTGAAGAAATATCCGAAATTACAGGCAAGTTCGATCTTGGCGAGCCAAATAAAGCTGGGCAGAGGCTAGTAGAGTTTTGTCAAGGAAACAACCTGACCATAGCGAATACTCATTTTCAACGGCACAAGAGGCGCCTGTGCACATGGACTTCACCGGACGGTCTGTACAGGAATCAGATCGATTATATTCTTTGCCGGCAGAGATGGAGAAGCGCTATAAAGCAGTAAAAACAAGGCCTGGGGCCGATTGTGGCACCGATCATCAGCTTCTTGTTGCCATAATTAAGCTTCGATTGAGGAAAACGCAGAAAACTAGAAGGCTTTTCAGGTATGATCTGGATCAAAATCCATTAGAATATGCTGTGGAAGTGAGGAATCGATTTCAGGAATTAGATCTAGAAGACAGAGAACCCGAAGAGATGTGGACTGATGTTCGTGATATAATACAAGAGGTTGCTACTAATGTAGTTCCAAAGCAAAAGAAATGCAAGAAAGCAAACTGGTTATCTGAAGAGGCTTTGCAAATAGCTGAGGAAAGGAGGATGGCAAAAGTTATGGGGGAAAGAGAAAGGTACAAGGTTCTGAATGCGGATTTTCAGAAAATAGCAAGGAGAGATAAGAATGCCTTCCTGAACATACAGTGCCAAGCAGTTGAGGACAACAGCCAATTAAGGAACACAAGAGCTCTGTATAAGACAATCAAAGATACCAAAGGAAGCTTCTGTGCTAAGCTGGGCGTGATAAAGGACAAACGATGCAAGGACCTCACTGAAGCCTCAGAGATAAAGATGAGGTGGCAGGAATACACAGAACAACTGTACAAGAAGGACCCGAATGTGCAAACCCAACATAAGACTGTTGTGATTACTGATCTCGAGCCGGGCATCCTGAAAAATGAAGTTCAATGGGCCTTAGCCAGCCTTGCTAAGAACAAAGCTAGCGGAATTGATGGCATTCCAGCTGAGTTGCTTCAAAACCTCAACCATGACGCTGTTAACATCCTGCATACATTATGTCAGAAGATATGGACAACCCTGCAGTGGCCACAGGATTGGAGGAGGTCAGTTTACATCCCCATTCCAAAGAAAGGCAGTGCCAAAGATCGTTCTAATTACCGTACGATCGCGCTTATTTCGCATGCTACCAAGGTGATGTTGGAGATCCTCCAAGGTAGGCTGCAGCATTATGTGGATCGGGAGCTTCCGGACGTGCAAGCTGGGTTTCGCAAGGGCAGAGGAACTAGAGGCCAAATTGCCAACCTTCGCTGGATCATGGAAAAAGCAAGAGAGTTCCAGACACTCATCTACTTCTGCTTTATTGATTATGCGAAAGCGTTTGACCGCGTAGATCACAGCAGATTGTGGCAAGCTCTCCAAGAGATGGGAGTTCCAATTCACCTCATCTGCCTCCTCAGGAACCTGTATGAAGGACAAGAGGTCACAGTCAGAATTGGGCATGGTCTTACTGATTGGTTTCCGATTGAGAAAGGAGTGAGGCAAGGCTGCATACTGTCGCCCTGCCTATTTAACCTATATGCAGAGTGCATCATGAGGAAGGCCGGTCTGGACGAGTCTTCAGCTGGAGTGAAGATTGCTGGAAAACGTATAAACAAGCTTAGATATGCGGATGATATCACTTTAATGGCAGAAAGCGAAGTGGAACTCAAGAGACTTCTGATGCGCGTACAAGAAGAGAGTGAGAAGTTTGGGCTTAAACTGAACATCAAAAAGACCAAGATCATGGCGTCTTGCCCTATCAAGTCCTGGAGCATCAATGAACAAGAAGTGGAAGCTGTGACAGATTTTCTCTTCTTGGGCTCCAAGATTACCACGGAAGGAGACTGCAGCCATGAAATTAGGAGACGCCTGCTTCTGGGAAAGAGAGCAATGGTTAGCCTTGACCGCCTAGTAAAGAGCAGAGACATTAGTCTGCCAACCAAGATCCGTACAACTCGTGCTATGGTGTTTCCAGTTGTGATGTATGGATACGAGAGTTGGACTGTGAAAAAGGCTGACCGCCGAAGAATTGACGCGTTTGAATTGTGGTGCTGGCGAAGACTCTTGAGAGTTCCTTGGACTGCCAGAAGATCAAATCAGTCGATATTGCCGACCATAAACTCTGACTGCTCATTGGAAGGTCAAATTCTAAAGTTAAAGCTGAGCTAATTTGGTCATCTGATGAGAAGAGAGGAGTCGCTGGAGAAAGATTTGATGTTGGGAAAGGTTGAGGGTCGCCGGAGAAGGGGTAGGCAGCGAACGCGATGGTTACATGGCATCTTCGAGGCACTGCAGATGAAGTTATGTGATGTTAGGAAGATAGTGAGAGACCGGAAAGCGTAGCGTGACATGGTCCATAGAGTCACGAAGAGTCGGGCACGACTGAACGACTGAACTGAACTGGTGGTGGTGATAAACATTTATTTATTCCTTTGTATAAGGAGGTGTTTGGACCGAGGCCCTATTGGCCCAGGCCCTCACAAATCTAGGTGGAGCTCATATTCCGGAGCCCCAATGGCGTCTAATGCCGCTCGCGCCCTGGCGACCAAGGTCCGCTGAGACTGTGAGTCATGGCAGCTGAGCAGCGCCGCCTCACAGGGGCAGAAGGGGGAGGTGGGTGGCTGCTCCTGGCCCTACGGGGCTGGGACTGGTAGGTCAACGCCGCTTGCGGCGGGGGCTAGCCTGCCACCAAACTTTTACCTGTTGTAGGCCATCATTGCACCCGCCACCGCTTAGGTGGTGAACGACGGCTGTTGCGGCTCACCGTTTTTCTCTCCCTCTTCTTTTTCTTTCTTCTCTACTTTCTCTCTTCTGTCCGCACGAGGCAGAAGAGGTGGCTCAGCTACAGTCAGTAGCAGGCCCGTACATTTTCTTTTCCTTCTTCCAACAGCCACAAACACGTTGCACAAAAGAGGGCCTGTGATTTTTCAAGGTGTAGCCGTACCTATTGTAAAGCTGCGTTGCTTCCCCAACATATTCCAATGCAGAAAAACTTCAGAATCCACGTGTGACCATTTAGGCAATAATATATCAGTGGCAAATTCGAACATAACTGATCCAAAATATACATAACTCTCCTACCTTGACGTCGACTTCAAGAAAGTGAGCGGTGAGTCTCCTTGCAGAGACGACGCCTTGCTGGCTAATTTACTCTTATAGGCCGTCGTTTTGGTGCTTAGTATTCATTCTTATTTTTTTTTTAATAATTAGTCAAGTATGGATAAGGAATACATCTCAACAGCTACTCTGGCCACAGCTACTACTCCGCAGCTATACCAGCAGGCACAGTTCTTGAGAGCAGGCAGTATGCGGAGCGCAGTGCTGACACTGACACCATGAAGCTTGCATCCTTATTAATTCATTGGCTGAGAAATTTCTGTTCAGCCGACTGTACTACAGGCCCCGCCAATATGCTGGGGTTTGCTTATCGTAGGTCTCTTTTTGCCATCGTAAGCCTGAAGAGCATGGGATCAGGAACAACTGTCTCTTTCTTGTTGGTACAACTCTGAAGGGTCCCTTTCCCTTCTTCTCGGTATTATCACTCAATGACTCGCGGGTGGCTGATTCTTCCTGCCCTCTTCTTCCTTGGGCCTTGGTCTGTGGCCTAATCTTCAATGGCCACCGAAGCTGTGGTTGCTACTGCTGCCATGGCGGCAGCATGAAGTGTAGCCGACAGAGATGTCCCTTGACGAGTGCGGTGTCGAAAACCAGGCGGTCGATCTACGCGCTTCACACGGTGGCCGAGGGTTCTCAAGTAGTCGTAGCACTGCGAGTACACCATAGAAAGAATCTCGAGTCACACTCAAAAAAAAAAAAAAAAAATAAAGCCGAAAATTGGGGCTGGACTCAGCCAGCCAGTTTTCTAACCGTCCAACACACTTCGTATTGTGCAGACACTGCAGCACAATATGCGATACGAAGACGTGGTAGGCATGGTAAGATGCCAAGAGCATCAAATCGCACTAAGATTAGAGTATATTAAGAAAGGGATAAAGGAAGGAAGCTCTGTAATATCCAGGGCATCTTATGCGCCTGGCAGAGTCTCAGAGAACGATTGTAATTCGCATAAAAGCAAAAGGAAATAATTAACATTATCCTCGCCTAGGATATAACGCTCAGGACCCACCTGAATTAATGGTATAATTACACTAGTCACCATACTGGCACATTCTGATGAACGCAATGCTCTTAGGAGGTCATAAGAGCTGTTTTTGTCTACACGCATATGCTTTAATGCATTCTTTCGCCACGGAAGAAACTCCACACTGCATCAACTATGGAAGTAAAGTGCATATACTATTCACGGAAATCAGTTTTCCTTAATGATATGTCGAACGAAAGTAGTACTTTAACACCTACGTGCCAATACGTACCCGTAGGCTTGAGAAAAACAATAAGCTGCACGCTTGCAAAGCCAGTCAATGAAGGTTTGACTGCATAAACCTACAAACATTATGCTAGTGTCAATCATGTTCGACAGAACAAGTTATAGTTGGAATTTGAAAATAAATGTACTGTATAGTCCGCATAGCTCACAATTATCGGGAAAAAGAAGGCGGCAAAAAGCACAAATGAAAATCATGTCCGTAGAAAAGAATTTAATAGAAAAAAGAATATTGTTTAGCCTAGGAAGACTGCAAAAATAGAAGTCCCAATAAATACTAACGTCAGCAAAAAAAATTTAATAAAAGTATGCGACAAGGTGACCAAGTGTAAAAGTAAAAATTACACGATCTATTAAGATGAACCACAATCATATTTAATATTCGAACGCAACACGCCTGCTAAAATGAGAAAACTTATTCACAAACTATGTATAAGTAAAAAACAACAAAAAGTGCCCCACGGACAAGAAAGAGCAGGCATCGAGGAAAAAACTTGAAATTCACAAGAATAAAAGCAGACTTTGGACGAGGCCTGACTGACTCAGTAAAAGGCAAGCCAGATGATGCTCTTAGAAATGCTCAGAAGATTGTTAAATAAATATAATATATAGGTTGTCTGCAATAGATTGTACAAACGCTGAAATAAAGGACTGTTTCCCAAAAACGCTGGAAGAAATATGCACAAAAGTTTGATTGCATTTCACAGACATGAAAAGAATAAGGAGTTTAACGGCACACAGCGCTAGCTTACAGTTAATTCTAAAGAATGTGGTTATCAAAAGTTTGGAAGACTACAAACTAATTTAGATCAAAGGCCGTAAAAAATCAGTAGATGCTACGAGCTTCGGAACTTGCCTTGCGGAATAGACAACGTTGCTGATGCAAGAAGAAGACACGTGAAGATCATTAAGCAAGGCCTTCTTTCAGTAGTCGACGCAGACAGTGTTAAAATGACGGTACTGATCAACATGATTCGTCATAGTAAGACAAAAAAAAAAAACACTATAGCAAGTAGGCTCACTACATTCTTGCGTGAGAAAATATTGTTTTTAACACAACCTCCCAGCAACTTTATAGAAGGCTTGTTCTCGGATTCGTATCTGTCATATTATTGCAGCCTACCACCATTTTGTTTTTCCGAGAAGCACTACTTTCTTAGGCGTGGACCATGGACAAGAATAAAAGGAAATCAAAACATTCTAGGCTCGCCTGCCGCAAGATGTTCGTCGAAAAAAGATATAGAACAAGCCCCGAGCGGGGGCACAGAGGGGCATCTCATTAGCGCGTATATCCAAGCAGACGAATGACCCCAGGGATCGCAGATGGCACGGGAATAAAAGCAGACGAACGAAGCTGAGAACACATCCCTATCAGGGGAAAGACACGGAGGGGCGAGGAGAACAAGGAGGCCGATGTGATTCCACCTTAGAATCTCATGAAAGGTCGGTACCACGACCTGGAGCTTGATACGGACCCATGCGGAGCATAAATCTATGTCTCGATGCGCGATGATAGTGTCGTCCCGCTAGGCGACCACCGCTTTGCGAGTGTTTATGGGTGTCGTTGAGGGTGCGATCAGCCACTATGCATCGTGTCCGACGACTAACCTGCCGCTGTGGAGATGCTAGGACGTTTTGTTTCTTGCCTCAGAAAGAGCGAAGCCTTGATACCTCTCTCAAATTATACTTACGGTGGTGCCGACCCAGAGACTGCTCGAGAAAGACGCAATGATTCGGACGATGAAAGATCTGCAAAGTTCCAGTGCAGATTGTCGTCCATTTGGCAGGGGCGGTGAGCGGAAAGGAAATTCCTATATAGTGCGCTGTACACTGGCTGCTCACGAACTTAGATATAGTTGTCGCATATCGAAGCAGTGGATATAATGAAGATATAGTCGACCGGATACATCATATTACACTGGTGGCGATCTGCATTTCAGCATTTAGTTTTACTCTGATAATTTTCGTAACTGCTTCTAATGCAGCTTCAGGTTTCTTCTTGCAAGCCTTGAATGTTCACATCCTGCGCCAAGAATTATTTTCTTTAATTCCGCGAACGTTATTTTTGTATTACACATGTAAGCAATACTCGTTAATTCTAAAAACGCTTTCGACGTATATTCTTTTAATTTAATATACGTAACAGAAATGACTTTATAAGCGCTTTCACAGGGCATGAATGTGCATGAATGTGGCGAGTGGAAAGGGAGAAAGTCATTTGAAAGTTAAAAGTCTTACAAGATATTATCACTTAAAAATGGATGGATAAGTTAACTGGTTCAAATAAACTCGTCATGATTTAACTACGGAGGTATATGTAGCAGCGTGCAAACTACCGAGTGACTCGCTGTAAATTGCACACAGCGCTGTAATACAAAACGCTGTTCAGGACAGATGCAATACGTATGCAAAAAAGGGAGAACGCAGTGATATAAAAAATGTTGTACAAGAGCCTTACTAGCACGAGGCAAAGGTTGGTTCTTTTACTTAGTATTTATTGCATGAACTGAGCGCTTCTATCCACTACTGAAAGTGGAGTAATGCACCTTCGTTTATCGGACACATCAATGTGGTCTGCAGGACAAGGATTTCGTCCGCCGGACTCAACTGTAGCGAAAGACACAACAGCCAATTTTCTGCCGTCGTGATAGATCGTTTGTAGTGCTCTGGGACATGAACTAACTTATAGTGACGCAGACATTTGCCCACTAAGGACAACGCATTTTTACGCATTTAGCAGTTCATTGTCACGGCGACAAAACTAAGCAGGGCGCTCGAGTGCTGTGCCCAGGCATGCGGGATCGAATCCCGGCCGCGACAGCAGCTTTTTGATGGAGGCGAAACGAAGAAGCGCCCGTGTTCTGTACAATCTCAGTGCACGTTAAAGAAGCTCAGGTGGAGAAAACTTTCGGAACCTTCCATTACAGCGTCTCTCGTAGCAAACCAAACAACAACAAGACTAAACCAAACCTGGGCGTACCCGGGAACTTCGCTTGTGTGTAATACTATTCTCCAAAAGGCAAGACTTTCACCAACTAATGAGCCTCATTTGCAGTTATGGCTAATGAAGAACATTTATGCCCCCAGTTTATGTGATTTCTTACATATGACTGGACTGCAAACATTTTGCAACACCGCCCCTTAGTACCACCTTTTATGCCGTGTGGCAAACTTAGCGCCATAGATAATAATAATGAACCAAACCGGCTACTGCAAGGCGTCGACGTTTGCTGTATTTCAGGCGCGATTTTATCATAGTTTTCGGCTGGACAATAAGCCTATACTACGCCTCTTATCATATGTTTCAGTCCGTTTTCTTATCTCACAGCCCTTTTCGGTCAGCAGGTGACGTTTTTTTTTTTAGTGTGTGTGTGTGTGTGTGTGTGTGTGTGTGTGTGTGTGTGTGTGTGTGTGTGTGTGTGTGTGTGTGTGTGTGTGTGTGTGTGTGTGTGTGTGTGTGTGTGTGTGTGTGTGTGTGTGTGTGTGTGTGTGTGTGTGTGTGTGTGTGTGTGTGTGTGTGTGTGTGTGTGTGTGTGTGTGTGTGTGTGTGTGTGTGTGTGTGTGTGTGTGTGTGTGTGTGTGTGTGTGTGTGTGTGTGTGTGTGTGTGTGTGTGTGTGTGTGTGTGTGTGTGTGTGTGTGTGTGTGTGTGTGTGTGTGTGTGTGTGTGTGTGTGTGTGTGTGTGTGTGTGTGTGTGTGTGTGTGTGTGTGTGTGCGCGCGCGTGTGTGTGCGTGTGCGTGTGCGTGCGTGCGTGCGTGTGTGTGTGTGTGTGTGTGTGTGTGTGTGTGTGTGTGTGTGTGTGTGTGTGTGTGTGTGTGTGTGTGTGTGTGTGTGTGTGTGTGTGTGTGTGTGTGTGTGTGTGTGTGTGTGTGTGTGTGTGTGTGTGTGTGCGTGTGTGCGTGTGTGTGTGTGTGTGTGTGTGTGTGTGTGTGTGTGTGTGTGTGTGCGCGCGCGCGCGCGTTTTAGATAAGTTTTTCCTCGACACTATCTTAGTGGGCCGCAGCGTGTTTGTTTGAATAAATCTCAGACTTTATTTTGTTTCCCCTGCTTGCTAACAGCTAGTATATTATGAAACCTGCACTGATCGCTTCTTTTTCTTTCTTTTTTTTCAGGCAAACATTGAATTTTTCCATATTTCATATTTTGTTACAACATGCAATCTAATTTGGTTTTCTTTTTCTACTGCTTTCAAGTTTGAATCTAAAGGAATACTGGGTGGACATAACCGTTAATGTGTACCATTACCGTTCTACGAATAGACACAGCATCAAGAATGTAGGTTGGCATCTCAAATAAGCTGCAGACATGGCTGGAGTTATGCGTAATTTCACAGCAACAAAACAAAAACAAATTAATACGCGGCAGGAAGAAAGCATCAGCCCTTTAGCCAATGTTTCGACAAGAAGAGTTTCCTTCGCTTCATCTAGAACAATCTTTGTTCAATGGCTGCCTATTGGACTGAGGCTCCTTTTCCTGGGACTGCTTTTTTGATTATCTTGTAACCATCTTACTGCCTTCTGTGTATCGTATGTACTGCATAGGAAAGTCATCAGTTCAAGTCTTCTTTGTGTGACGGTAGTATTGGCAAAAAACTTGAGTTAATTTGAGTTCCACACACTGCAGCGCATCTGACAAATGAAGAAGAACTAATGGTGAACTACGAGTAACTCCTGAACATACACTGAGCATGTGGCGAAACTTTCTGAGGCACCGGTGAACGGATTTGTTTATTTTCTGGCAGCAGTAGTTCGAACCGGCCTCGTAAATAAGTTTATTTTTTTCCTGAATATCATCACCATAAAAGCGATAATAACCTCCAGTTGGCTTTCCTCCGGTCGCTAAAGGAGGAAACAAGCCTGAAAGCGTGAGAAATGTAAGTCTACATAATTTGGTAAGAGTTTCGGAGTGGCGATAAATGTCAAGCGTAGGGATAACGCTTAATTAAGCTGAATAAACAAGAAAATTTCCCAGGATACACATTAAGCGACGTTAGCCACAGCCGCCATGAGATAATTGTACTTTTCATAAATGCTTCGAAGGCGGTTGCAGCATGCGGAAGGAATTAATCAGTAAATCGCCCGCTACACTAGTGCTAAAATAACTCGTCAGGTGCGTTTTAATTGCAAACCAATACTCAAGTAGCACGCTGATTACTTTTCATGGTGTATAACGCACGTGTATACAACTTCCTGTCAACACCATTCGAAAACCCAGATGTCCAAGCCTTCGCCCACATGACCAAATGCAACGCCTCATTCAACCGCTTTTCAAGCGCATGATAGCCGTAGATTCCTTCTCAGGATAAGTTCTCCGGCCATGTTAGATCGAAAGGGATGCTTCTTCAGCCTTCTTATTTAAAGTGTAAAATAGTACTCTCACACTCAAAGGGGCTTTCCTCTTCACCTCTTCCCACAATTTTTTTTTTTTCAATTGCATTTGCAAAGGAACTGATTTATCTTGGCGAAAATCAGTTTAGTAAGGGAACGCACTGCGGCTCTACCGGCGTCGTCGCTCCCCGAGATAAACGATCGGGCATAGCAAGCAAATTTTTCAAAGGGCCGTTTGGTGGTCGCGACGAGCTAAACCTCGGTGGGCAGACAGCCAGCGGCAGGTTCGCCTGTGCGATCGCTAACGAATACAGATCGCACCAAGGCTGTACCCGGACTTTGCGAGGGAAGCATACTGCACTGGGCATGTGGTTTCAGCAAAGCATGTCGGCTCTCTCTTTCTCTTTCATTCTATTACAATCTCTCTCTCCCACTGCAAAGTTGCTGCCTGCATTCAGATTTCGCATGCCTGAAATGAGAATTAGAAACGTTGGTGGGGAGAGAGAGAAATAGCTTTGTTTTATATTGCTTTCGGAAAGTGGCGTTGCAATAAAGTTCGCAAAATAAATAAATGATAGTCCACGAACGCGCTTCGTTTCCAGAGTGAACTGATTTCGAGAATGCTAATCCAACGTCACTCCAATGATTAGTGACCACGTAATGAAGGAACACCCAACTCGTAAATTAAAAAAAAAAAAAACCTGTATGCATATATGTCCAAATATTGTTATTTATTATCATTCAGAAATCTACATGGTCACAAGAAATACCCGACGCCCACCTGTCAAGCACTCGCGTGCGGTTTGATGGCCAGCAGCTGCATTAGTTGAGCAGACTGCAACGTGGGGAAGCCAGGTTAACAGTTTCACAAATAATAAAAAGTCCTATCTGCTTTATTCAAACGTTTAATGTAGATAAAATTTTGCGCACTCTTTTGACCGCTACATAGTGTGCAAGAAGAACCAAATATTAAATAATTAAACCTCATGAATGGTCATTTTTTGTCTTAAGTATAAAAATGACTTGCAAAATATACACAACCCACTAAGCAGGCTTCCGGGCTGTGCAATACGAAACGCTGCGCAACATCCGTATTTCAAGTTTCTAAAAGGCATTATACACTGCCTTCCTCACGCGTACTACGCAGAGGGCTTAAAGAGCTGCTACAGGACCTCAGCACACAGCTCGGATGCAAATCGATCAGAATATGTATTTTTGGCGAAGGCTGAATGCTATAGCGCGCTGAACAAGGCTTTTCCAGTACGAGCATGCACCACCGCATCCAGCACAACTTGGTGACCTCTAACGTGGCTTCCAGGTTTCATTCCTTTGCGTTTTTAATGACAACTTTCATTCGTTATTCGCTTCCGATATGAATTTAAAAAGAAACCAATGCTGAGATATATCAACGGTTAAGGCCTCAGGAATTCCAGAATATTAATTCACAGAAAAGAGCAATAAATAACAGAATACGAGTAGGAAAAATAGATCCTCGTCTTATGTATCAATAACACGATTGTGAAATATTGTGCTAGTATTTTGTTCCTCCATCAGAATAAAAAATATGTCCTATAACTATGCTCCCATTTTATAAATTCTGAGCACGCCAGAGGTAGAAATAAAAAAATAAAGTATATTTTCGGCACTTTTTCAGCCGAGAACCCACATGGACGCTCTATCCAAGAGTAGGCGGTTCTTTGGAAACACTAGTCAAAATAAAAGCTTAGCCGACCAGAAAAGTAAACAAAAAAAAAAGCAACAGCCAAAAAACGTGCTAGGTCAATTTCTGAAGTCAACATGTATACGTCAGTTCTTCGTGCAAACTACGCGCTACTAAAAGCAAATAGACGAATTAGTGTAACCGTTTTATGCTGCACTCCCAAAGCCACGATTACATATGTAGTGCGTGTCCCCCGAACAGGGTTCTCGCTCACGCAATATCCTCAGATGATAGGATCGGCGGCGACCTTTCCCGACTCCTTCGCTGGATTTGAATGATTCCTTTTCGGGTATCGTCCTCCCTCACCTTCCTCGTGACCTGTTTCGGTTCGTACTAGAGGCCCGACGGCTTCGCTCCAGACAGCTTCTTGATCGAGTGGATCTTTATGAAAGACTGGGGCGTAGGAGGCCAGTGTTAGAGCGATCGATCCCGAACATCCGAAAGGGAAGGTCAACGGCTTGTGAGCGCTCGAAACAGGCCTTCCTTGAGCAACTTTACCGGTTTTTCAATGCCTTCAGCGAGTGCCAGGAGCTCTGCGCCCGTAGCCTGTACAAAGTGTGATAGCAAACATAATTTCTCGATGTGCCTATAATACGTCCTTTGCAAAATAATATTACCTTTTTCTAGTAAACCGCTAGGACCCGTCAATCATTCACATATTCCACTTATATTACCATGGATCGCAGTCCTTCAACAGAAGAATGTCCCTATTTAGACGAAAGCTTCTCTGACCTCTATGGCCCCAATTCAGGAACAGCTGCTATGTCTCCAAAATGATTACGGCTTTTCTCTGCGCAATTGCGCTTTTTATCCCCTGCCCATTATCACCTGCCCCCAAAATTTATGAAGGTCGTTGTGAATGAGGCGGGCGAAATGCAAAGGGGATCTGATTTTATAGTAATGAAGAGCATATTGAAGCATTTTCTTTTACACCCGAGTCTATGGTTATATCACAGTCTTCCGTTATGTCTATCTTTTTCGTTATATGCGAGTCTTCCTCATCTTCTTTACATGAGGAGAGGGAAGATGTTCCTTTCCCGTTTTTTCCAACTATTAATTCTGAAATGTGTGGGATTCGGGCTTGCTGCGGCTGCCCTTTGCGCGGCCGCCGCCCGCTTCCCAGTTGTTCTCCCCGTTCCCTTTCTCCCGCCTGAGGCGGCGGAGAGGGGCTCGAGCGACTTGTCACTGTCGTTCGGGCCACAGCTCCGCCCTGGCGTCCCAGTGGCTGTTCTCATTGGCGCCTTTTGGCGGGAACACGGCACCGCTTCGACAGCCGCGCTCGCGCGACTGTCCGAGCGGAGCCCAGAGAGAGACTCCTCCGAGACATCGCAAGGTGCGTACGCAACTGTTCTTGTCTGCCGGCCTTTGTCCGCGCAGACCAGTGTGTACTCGAGTTCGTCTGCTCCGGGTCTTACCTGAGAGCGAAGCTCGAGCCTGTCGATCGTGATCCAACGATCCGCGACAGGCGTACCTTGCGGTGGTTGCCCAATCTCTCTCAAAGGAACCCTTTGGTTACTGCGAGAGAGAGATCACAGCACGCCCTTGCGTGCTTGCGGCGCGCACTCCGCGTGTGTGTGTGTGTGTGTGTGTGTGTGTGTGTGTGTGTGTGTGTGTGTGTGTGTGTGTGTGTGTGTGTGTGTGTGTGTGTGTGTGTGTGTGTGTGTGTGTGTGTGTGTGTGTGTGTGTGTGTGTGTGTGTGTGTGTGTGTGTGTGTGTGTGTGTGTGTGTGTGTGTGTGTGTGTGTGTGTGTGTGTGTGTGTGTGTGTGTGTGTGTGTGTGTGTGTGTGTGTGTGTGTGTGTGTGTGTGTGTGTGTGTGTGTGTGTGTGTGTGTGTGTGTGTGTGTGTGTGTGTGTGTGTGTGTGTGTGTGTGTGTGTGTGTGTGTGTGTGTGTGTGTGTGTGTGTGTGTGTGTGTGTGTGTGTGTGTGTGTGTGTGTGTGTGTGTGTGTGTGTGTGTGTGTGTGTGTGTGTGTGTGTGTGTGTGTGTGTGTGTGTGTGTGTGTGTGTGTGTGTGTGTGTGTGTGTGTGTGTGTGTGTGTGTGTGTGTGTGTGTGTGTGTGTGTGTGTGTGTGTGTGTGTGTGTGTGTGTGTGTGTGTGTGTGTGTGTGTGTGTGTGTGTGTGTGTGTGTGTGTGTGTGTGTGTGTGTGTGTGTGTGTGTGTGTGTGTGTGTGTGTGTGTGTGTGTGTGTGTGTGTGTGTGTGTGTGTGTGTGTGTGTGTGTGTGTGTGTGTGTGTGTGTGTGTGTGTGTGTGTGTGTGTGTGTGTGTGTGTGTGTGTGTGTGTGTGTGTGTGTGTGTTTGTGCCGCTGGAGGATGGCGTTTCAATAAACGTCTCCTTTGTGAACTTGGAGGTTTGTGTCCTTGCAGCGCATTGCTCTCCTCCCGGTGGAGGTTGAGTGCGCGCTGCGGTGTTTCAGTGTGCGCGTGGTGACGGCTGATCGGGGCTTCGGCTCGCGCGACGCTCGAACCCGCGGTGGTTGGTGGCCTATGTCCACGTAGAAACCACAAATGTGACTCTTCGTTGTACCAACAGCGGTAGGTGGCAGGCGGCTCCTCCATCTGGCAAAAGCTTCAGACACACGCCGGTCAGTCTTCATGGCATACCCAATGATCTCGAATTCAACTAAGGGGAAGCTGCTCCAATCCACTAAACATTCCGTGTTTATTAGCCCTTTACTGCCCAGTGCAGCGAGATAAGGACATACAGTTTGCGAGCCGTGTACTCTGTTTGTGGACTTATATGTGCACACTTTGGGCATTGTTCGTTCAACGCAGCAAGTGCAAACTGCTGCTAATTAGTAATACACTGAAGTTTGAAATTTTAGCGGCGCTAACGAGATTTTATATTGGGGCTTAAATATATTTGCATTACCTACCCACCTACCGCTACGAAGAGGTAATGAGATTTTTTTTTATTTCTCTATAAATTGGAAATTAAAAGGTTAAGCAATAAGAGTTGTAATTTCTTAACAAACTATATGTGAGGCTGCCATTCAGATTCACTATCGTGAAATAAGTATAAATCGCGGCCTTAACGGTGCAGGGCGAGTTGTCACAGTTATGTTGCGTCTGCATTGCTTTTTCCCATACAAAAACAAAAACTGTTTATGTAATATCTGAGCACCTTATAACTTTTATGTATACTACATAAGTTTATAACATTTCGATTACAAAGCTGTGTTTGCCTAGAGGCCTGAAAACCATCCTGGCCTTCCAAGCTCGCGTGGCTACATTTGCGTGCGTTTTGTATCCTTTCTCTCTATCTCTTGCTTTCTTCCCTTTCCATTGCGTGGGCTAGGAAACCAGACCTAAATTTTGTAACCCTTTTGCATTTCCTTTACCTTTTCCCTCTATGCGTCAATATTTACTCCTGAGTTAATGCTCTCTAGTTTGTGCTCATTCGGATTTCATTCAGGCTATCGTGTTCGAGGACCGTGTTCGAAGGTTAAAAAGAACGCTTCTTCTTAAGCCCACCTGCACGTCCCTGTACGTCTGCACGACCCTACATCAACTCGCACTTCTGCTGCTCCTTTGGTCGCGACACTAGAAGAGGTGTCATCAATTATTCCTTTTGTAGTGGACAAAGCGACCCATAAGCCTCTCGTGATCAACCCTGCTCAATGGGTCGTGACAAATGAATACGCTAAAACCGTACGCCTCACCTTGTCTTCCACATAACGTGGTAGCTTGCCTGTGGCTATGTTGCACACGCGTGAGATGAGTATTTATGAGATAATAGAGTCACAAATTAAGGAATCACTGATATAGGGAGTAGCAACGTGCATGTAACTGAACGAGTTTCCGCAATAGAAGCAACAGGTAGGAGCCATTAACGCAATAAAAGGAGGAGGCGAATTGTACCCTAATATTTCCGATCGGTGAAATATGTTCGCGCATAACAGAAGCGCGTTCATGTCAGCCCCGCACAGCACTAGGTGATGTCGACGAGCCACAATCTCCTTTATAACAATCAAGAACTGTAAAAGGATTGAGTCAATTCAAGGATGATTATATGAGAATATTCTGAATAGGCTTTAACTGCACATATACAGAGTAGAAACGTGCTCTTTACCTGAGCATGCCGTAAAATTTAAAAAAAAAGTTAAAATACCTGAAGAACTGCACTGATATTTTGCATTACCTTGTAAAGTCATCGCCGGAATAGCTTTTTGGCTACCATGAATGTTTTGCCCACCTCACAGAATGACGTCACCGAGTGGCAAGGAAGCGCACCGATAAAAAAGGGTCTCGGCGAAATGTGAGGTGGGGGGGGGGGGGGGGGGGGTAGTCGGCGGAAGGAGTGAGGTCAGAGTGCATCTAAACGATAAAGAACAGATAATAACGGAGGTGATAACGAAAGACCGTGCGACTACTGGCGTTAGTAGGGCAGCAGTGCCAGTGTTCCCTTCGTGCCAGGGAGGAGAGTAGTGTTGGTGTCCGCTCTAGCTCTAACAAATGAATTGTAATAGAAAATGCCCCCAAAAAATTTCCTCACTGAAGAATTAAAAGAATGCCGTGAGAATGGTTGCTTTGTAACTTTTTTTTTCTCCCGACCTTGTTCCCAACGAGAACATAGGCCAATAGAAGCGGATTTTGCATTATGTGCGTATCAGCGTTGAGAAATTCGTCCGCAAATAATAACTAATAAGTGAAGAAGAACTAAACACTAGGCCTTATGTTTTCATCGATAAGTGATAATAAAACTGAAGGAAAAATGTCAAGCTGCTGCCTCAGTGACGTGCGGACTTTTCTTTCCTAGAAAGGCGTGGAGTCAATGCACCCAGGATATTTGATTCTGCACCCAGTGACGGCGAGTGTCCGCATAGCCAAAATGTTTGGACAAATCTATGGCCCCAGCAACTGAGTGAATCAGTCGCTCCTCTCAACTGTTATTTCTCCTTAGTTACTTAAGCAGAAACGAAGCATGCTTCCCCAGGCTGACCCCTCGGCCCATTAAATACCTACTGGTGCTATTCTAAGCGGTTTAGTCGTTCTCATAGAGTAATGAGACGTGTTAATAATATTCGGATAGCTCTCTTCGATGACTTCAGAATTTTGCATGAAACATTTCCTCAGTTCATGATAAACAGAACCCCAGTGCAAGCGTAACGACCTCTTTTGTCAGTAATAGACCGGTGGTTGCAACAGGTCCTAAACGAATACAGCACTTCCAATGTCCTTGACATTGCTCGCGATGTTGCTCCACAAGCGTCTGCGGAGTTCCCATTAGTCTTGCAACCTATTGTCGTCAGCCTTTCATCTCATTTCGCTCTGTTACAATGCATCTCAAGGCTGATCGCGACGAGAAAACGCAATGAGTGTCTGCGAGCAACATATATTGACACAATGAACTTAACTCAGCGCCTATACGCGTAAACGCTAGGTTACCGACCGGCTATGAGTTAATTGCCCTGCTGAATGACTGGCCCATCATTTGTTCGTTTTTTGCTTTCGCTAATTAACCATCCAATTTCGTCCACTCATTTGTTCATTAATTTATTGAACAACTGTTGGTTCACTGTTTAACCGAATTATTAACATATATGTGATTGATTGATTGATTGATTGATTGACTATTGATTGATTGATTGATTGATTGATTGATTGATTGATTGATTGATTGATTGATTGATTGATTGATTGATTGATTGATTGATTGATTGATTGATTTTCCTACTTGCGACCTGTGAACGGCTCAACTTTGCTTTCTATGCATGACTGCGAGATAGACCACTGCGTGTCAAGGCGTCGGGATTCGGGCTTGTTTAGCTGTACGTAATTAATTTGATGCGTTGTACTCGGCACAAAACTGCTGAAGACAAAGAACGTCCCTGTTATCCAAAGGGGTGAAATAACAACTATTTTCACAGTCATGAAGTCTCTCTATTTTAATGCAAATATATTATTTTGTCCTTTATCTGTATTCAAGTGTCAATCTTCGTTCTCGATTTTTTTTTTTCGTAACGTTTACAGCGCATCAAAGAAGTGCATGTGCCTAAACCTGCATACGCACCATGTGATCATCTCTCCTTCCATGATCCTAATTTTGAGAGATGTATTTTCTCGTCATTAGGTATGTGATGTGCAGTGTCCCCTCTTCTTAACCGTGTACGTTATCATATTTGGTCATTTGTTATCCCACTGATGTCTAATAAAACGTTTTCTAAACACGCGTGAAAGCGCAATAGGCCAGCCTACACCTTGGGACACCATTGAGTCGTTGCTTTTGCCTTGGAAAAGTTGAATGAGCAAAGCGAGCGTAACATTTTCCAGCAGCATTACTTATTCTTGCAGCAAGGCAAGCTTGTCTCATATTCTTGCGCTGACTTAGCGCTAGTCAGAACATAGGCAGTTATGGACACTTTTTATCTCTTCGACGGCGCAATCACCGTTCGACCGATAGTCGTGGTTCCAATCGAACTTTGACTTTCAATTACACAGTACACCTGGGGCGAGTAGAGGCCAACAGTGCCCGCTTCCATTCGAAGCGCCAGCAGAGCACTGGCACCCGGCGCGATAAGCCTATCAGGCTCCCAAGCAGAACTATGAGTAATGACACTTGTACCAACACGATGGCGTATACTATGCCCGGAAAATTGATTCTGACAGATGCAGGTAACTGCCGCAATTAGAAAATTTCAAGCTTAATTCTATTTGATGCGAACAAAGCTGCAACTTTTTCTTATATCAGTTCCGATAATTCATTATTTGAAATACGCGAAGCCAGTAAACGAAAATAGCAGGACGGGGCGGTAAGAAAATATTTGTGAGCACGTCTTCTGCAAGTAGTACTGCGTACCTTTTACATATGAAGTTGGTAAGAATGCAAAGACGGGGCAACGAGATAGCTATATAAACAGAACGTTTTGTTTTGTTTTTTTCTTTCGGAAAGGGTGTAGTATGTACTGCATCCCTCATACCAAAAACATTTAGGGGGTTTTAGCATGGCCTGAACCCAATGACAGAGCGAAAGCTGCGAGTGTTGCAGCGATAGCCTTTTGAACACCTGCTTTTCAATCTGCGGTTTCTTTTTCTTAATTTTGATTAACAACTTTTAATAACAGGTTCACAGAAAAGGCTGTCACACTTTGGACATGTGAACCGCGCTGTAAGAGAAGGGAGGAAGGAAGGAGTGAAAGCCGAGAGAGAGAAAGGGGTGCCGTAGTGGAGAGATCCGGAGTAATTTCGACCCCCTGTTGTTCTTTAACGTGCACTGACATCGCACAGCACATGGACATCTCTTCGTTTCGCCTCCAACAAAACGCAGCCGCCGGCGGTCTGGACAGTAGTTTTGCATCGTAACCACTGCACCACAGCGGCTTTATTTTTTATGCGAAGCATATTGTTAGAGGTAAACCACAGCCCTTCGTGACGGTTACCCACCGTGCAAAGAATGTGGAATGCTACGTCACACCACGTGATACGCTGACGTCACGACAGAGGAGAGACGGGGGTGCAGCTCGCGCCGTCGGCTGCGGTTGCACGCCGTGCGGACCACGTGGTATGGTGACGTCACACCACGTGATACGCTGACGTCACGACAGAGGAAAGACGGGGGACCGGCTCGCGCCGTCGGCTCAACACAACACCTTCTCTACGTTTACAAGGCCTGCTCCCATCCTCCTCTCCCCAGCGGTACGTCACGCTAGTTGTCCTTTTCTGCCAGCACCTTTGGCGTTTGGACCGTACACTATCGCTTCTGTCGCGTGGCGTTCTTTGGCGCGCGTTCAAGTGTGGGATTGCAGATGGCAGGAACGCTAGACAAAATGTGACTTCTGGTTGGTCGCTTCGATTTGGTGTCACTTCTCTGTCGACCAACCAGGTGCGCCGCTCGCCCGGATAGCTGTGTTCGACGACAGTATGAGCCAATAATGGCTTTCTCCGAACGTTCTCGGAAACAGGCTCGAGCGAAAATGTTTGAGCAACTGAATATCAGCTTTTTATTCGTCGCTGCCCACTCTCTTGATTAGGTGTGGTGCTGCACAGCTCCGCGTTGACGTTATTTTTGAGCTGCTTTCCCACGCTCAAGTGTGCTTTCAATCGTGTGCATGCATTTTTGCATGTATCAGTACGTGCAAAATATTGGTGTGACCAGAATCTCGGTGCTTGAAACGAGGATATGGCGTTGCGCAGAAGACTACACTTGACGTGGTGTAACATGGAGTGGTGTTGTGTTCCTGTGTGCCGCGGAAACTATATGACACTGGTCCCAAGGTGCGTGTTCTCGCGTTTCCAAAGGATGCCAGCAGGAATGAATCATTGTCCTCGTGTTTGTATGTTCTTCTTACGTTGTGTGTTGTTACCTGCTCCGCTGCCTTCTTCCAAGAAGTGAATCGTGGATTAGAGTCATCCCGCGGAAGTATTTCACACCCAGCGTGCATTCAATGATGAGAAACTGAAGTTTATGCCGTACTTCCCATGTCCCACGTGCTCAACCAGAAGATCAGGTAGTGCTTAAATAATGTTTGACGTGAAAAGACTGGCAATCTTAGTGAATTTGACCAGGACAGGGATAATGAACAGAAGTATGCAGTACTGTGCTGGACTGCTTAATAACACGCAAGTTATGTAATAGTGTGTCCATATACCGGCAATAAGTGACTACACATTTTTCATACGTTGCGCAAGTTTGTGAACCTCACTTCCAAGAGAAAGACCTAATGAAGAGGCTATCACACATTGATGCAGCAACAGGAAAGACTTTGACAGTTGACAGTGAAGGGTTTCATCTGGTGTCCAATGCCTTAACCACCTATTTACCCGTACTGCACAGCTTACTTAAATCAGTCCCAGCCTCTGAGGGCCATGCCGTTGTCCACTACCGAAGCGGTGGCGGGTGAAATGACGGCCTACAACATACAAATTCTGTGGCAGCCTAGCCCCGTAGGCTTTCATTTCTGCGAGATGCCGCCTTGGAAACCTGTTAAAATGGTCACACACCAGAAACTCTAGTGCGGCATGTAGTGCGTGCCGCAAGAAACGTTACCTTGAACAAATTTTGTTAAATGAGAAACGATCATATTCAAAGTGCAGCGCAAAAAAAAAAGCTGCGGACAAAAAAAATGAAGACGTCAAGCAAGAAAGCCGCTTCCAACCCTTCCTGTCAATAAAACTTTTTGTAGGAAAGCATTTGCGACTCTATTTCAGAACACTGTTTACAAGTCTAAAATCTACCTTGGACATTGGCGGTGCATACCTCGGTGGTGCGAAAAAATTTAACTCGAGACTTAGTCAAGCTCCCTTAATAATTACCGAACGCAAAAAACTTGCAACAAACGCGCACCTAGGTGTCATTTTCAACGCGAACGCTAGGCGGTCGAAAGCAGCGTCCGGGGTGGCGAGGGCAACTGGCGTGACGTCACGGCCTCCATGGAGGGGCCTTAGTCAAGAGGGTGTTGCTCAACACCGCCTGGACGCCGTGCGGACCACGTGGTATGGTGACGTCACACCACGTGATACGCTGACGTCACGACAGAGGAGAGACGGGGGTCCAGCTCGCGCCGTCGGCTGCGGTTGCACGCCGTGAACGTCGGTGTTCTAAGAGATTTTGCTTTGCGTACATATTCGCGTAGTGGCAATTGAGTATCGTTGGCCTGGGGGACGACATGTTCGTTGTGCGTGTCGGTAACACAGATTAGAGATGAACGAGTCATGCTATTACCTAGTTTTATGCGATGGGAAAACATTGTGCATTCTAAGTTTAAACCGTGTAAAAGCACGTGTAACCAAGGAAAGAAAAGTTTAGCCAAGTGTAACCATGGAAAGCCGAGTTTAGCAATCAATATGCTAAACTCAAAGGCGGAGTATCTGTCACAATTGTTTCTGTGGCCACCTTAACTGCGCCGTAAGGGAAGGGAGGAAGGTGGTGGTGAAAGTGAAAAGAGAGAAAAAAAAGAACCGTAGTGGAGGGCTGCGGAGTAATTTCGACCACCTGTGGATCTTTGACGTGCGCTGCCATATTAATAATAATAACTGGTTCAGAAGAAGGCAAAGGCGCATTATCTGTCACACTTGTTTCCATGTACACCTGAACCGCGCCGTAAAGGAAGATAGAAAAGTGGGAGAGAAAGTGGAAGAAAGAAAGAAGAGCCATAGTGGCTTAAATTAGGTCTTAGGGAAAGTAAGGAGCCCTATACTTTTGAGTCGACGCCACTGAATTGTGGACACCTACACCTAAGCAGGTCAAGATGTTTCATATTTTATTGTATATTGTACATCGCTTTATAAGAAAGGATAGGCGCGGTATCTATTACACTTGAGAGAAGGAAGATGGGAGCAGAAGCGGAGAGAAAGAAGTCCGCACAGTTGGAGGAGGAGGAGGAGGAGGAAAAAACTTTATTAAACGAGCGAGTTCAGACCCTTCAAGGGCCCAGGGCCACCGCACGGCCCTCACATTACGTGCATGTGTCCAGGTCACGTAGGGCCATGGCACTGGCACCCCGGTCCACACAGCGACGTTGTATGTCCAGGTCCTGCGACGTAAGGAGGGCCTCCCATTCCTCCCATGATCCGATGGCGGGCTGTCCCTGCGGGGGAGGATCGGCAGGGCAGCCGAAAAGAATGTGGTCCAAGGTGGCGTGCAACTCTCCACAGAGAGTGCACTCAGGGGAAACGGGTCGGTAGTAGGATAGGCGTTGAGGGGTGAGAAGCGTTCGGGTTTGAAGACGCCTCCAGAGGATTTGTTGGGAGTGCGACAGCTGGGAGTGGGGAGGGGAGTAGAGTCGACGGGCAAGGCGTGCTTGCTGTGTGAGCTCAGAAAATGTATGTGCCCGCTCCCTCGAGAAGTCCCGGCATGGGTCGCCATTTGCCCGGCTAATAAGTCCTCGGGCTATGTTATCGGCGGCCTCATTTCCGGGATTGCCAGAGTGAGCCGGCACCCATATAAGCTCAATACGCCTGTCAGAATTCAGGGTGCACATTCTCAATATTTGCCACGCGGGAGGATGGACGCGTCCGCGGGCAAAGTTAAGTATGGCTGTTTTGGAGTCGCTAAGTATGTAAGCCGCATCTGTTTGGGCGATTGCTAAGGCTATAGCCACTTCCTCTGCTTCTTCCGAGTTACAGGGAGGGTCTATGAAGTGAGTGAGTGGGGGGGCTGCTGGATTGTAGGCCACGGCTACCGAACGGTCTGAACCACATGCGGCGTCCACCCAGCGGACATCCTCTGCAGTCCCATAGTGTTTATGGAGAGCTTTGGCTCGCGCGACGCGGCGGGATTGATGGTGTTCTGGGTGGACGTTCTTAGGAAGAGGTTTGAGGATAAGCGCTGAATGCACGGCCTGAGGGAGAGGGTTTAACTCTTCAGCATGTGCGGGTATGCGAATGCCGAGAGTGTCCAGTATATGTCGTCCTGTTTGCGTGCCAGCCAACCGAAGGTACTGTGTGTACCGATGTGCCTCTATAAGTTCTTGTATATTGTTGTGCATTCCTAGTTTTAAGAGCCTGTCCGTGCTAGTGGTCTTCGGTAGGTTGAGCGCTGCTTTGGTAGCCATGCGGATTAAGGCGTTGATTTTATCTTTGTCTGCACAGGAGAGGTTCAGGTAAGGAGAGGTGTAAAGAATACGACTGAGCACAAAGGCATGTAGTACCTTTAAATTGTCAGCTTCATCTAGGCCGGCTCGTGAGTGTGAAACCCTTCTCAAAAGATGGATGACGGAGTAAGTAGACTGTTTTAGTGCCTTCAGGGTAAGGTCGTTTTTCCCCGTGTCCTGTAAGTTCATACCAAGAATGCGGAGGTTGGGGGTTTGTGGTATGGGAGTATCGTGCAAATAAATTGTTATGGGGGCGGTAGGAACACGCCGCGGCCGGAGTAGAAAGAGTGCTGACTTTGTCGGGGAGCATTCAAGGCCAATTTTTTCAGTGTGGGTAGATATAGCTGTGGCCGCTTCTTGAAGTGTAGATTCTATGTCTCCATCCGAGCCGTATGTGGTCCAAACCGTGATATCATCCGCGTAAATGGTGTGTCCCAAGTGTGGGATACTGCTTAAAGCCTTTGCCAGCGGGATCATGGTAATATTAAAAAGCAATGGCGACAACACTGCGCCTTGCGGGGTGCCAATGTTACCAAGTGTGAAAGAGGGGGTCTGTATATCATCTATATGCAGGGAGGCGGTGCGTCCGTTCAGGAAGGCCCTGATATAGTTATAGACCTTAGGCCCTAGCTGCAGCTCTTGAATGCTTTGCAGGATAGCACTGTGCGTGACCTTATCAAATGCTTTGGTGAGGTCTACTGCCAGTATTGCTCTGGTGTGGTGTGGCATATCATTGAGGATAGCATTTGAAATCTGTAGTAGGGCGTCCTGCGCCGATAAATGAGCTCGAAAACCTAGCATGCTATGGGGATACAGTCCATGGGATTCCATGTGTTGCGTAAGACGGTTGAGGATGACATGCTCAAAGAGTTTCCCCAGGCATGATGTCAGGGAGATGGGGCGGAGATTTTGGGCATTTATGGGCTTGTTTGGTTTAGGAATGAATATTATTTTACCGTGCTTCCATTCATCCGGTAGCTGCCCCGCTTCCCAGCACTCGTTAAAGTATTCAGTGAGCAGGGAAAGAGAACGGTCATCTAGGTTTCTGAGCATGACATTGGTGATTTTGTCCTCTCCAGGGGTTGAGTTGCGTAGCTTAAGGAGGGCTGATCTAACTTCGATCTCCATAATGGCGGCATCTAGGGAGGGTTGATCAGGGCCTATGTAGTTTGGATAGGATATTGCTTGGCCCACAGTAGTATAAGTTGATTGCAGTTGGGCTAAGAGCGATTGCTGACTACATCGATGTTTATGGATAAGCCTTTTGAGGGTAAGCCGAGTTTCCTTTTTAGTTTGTGTGGGGTCTATCATGTGTCGAAGAAGATGCCAGGCCCTGGAGGAGGAGAGATTACCTCGCAACCCATCGCATATTTGGTGCCAGTTATGTTTACTGAGGGCGGCGCTGTGCTCCTCTACTTGCTTTTGAATTTGCGCCAGTTTAAGTTTAAGCTTTCGATTATGCTTATGTTTTTTCCAGCGCGCAAGGATACTCTTCTGTGCTTCGAGAAGGTGCATTAACCTACTATCTGCAATGGGAGTCTCGGGGGTGGTGTCTAAAGTTTGCGTGAAAGCCTGGACATCCTCCTTGAGCTGTGTCATCCATGTGTGGAGGTTAAAGGGGGTCTTTAATGTTCTGGCCTCTCTATGCTTACGCAGATTATCCCAGCTAGTTTGCCGGACACGGTAGATTTTAGCTTTTTTGGCAAAGTCAAGCTCTATAGTTATTATATAATGGTCACTGCCCAGGGTCTCATTCGAGTTGCTCCATACCAGTGTTGGGAGGTTTCGGCCGAATGTAAGGTCTGGGCTAGTATCGGTGGTGACACTATTGCCGATTCTTGTAGGTGTGCTGAGATCATTATATATAGAGAGGCCCTGTATCTGAAGGGTGTTGTGTAATTCCGCTCCTCTCTTGTTGGTGCGCATGTAGCCCCAGTCTACATGTGCGCAGTTAAAGTCGCCTATAATAATGAGGGGGTCCTTTTTTGCCACTGTGGATGCAGCTTTAATGAGAGCAATTAATTCGGCGACCGGCTGCCTCGGAAGGAGGTAACAGTTAAGGATGAATAGGGGATAGGATTTCTGAGTAGACGGGATTAATTCTAAATATGTGTGAGCCACCGGGGAGTGTATTTCGTGACAAGTGTATGGAATTAAGTGTTGAACATACGTGGTAACCCTAGGGTTGGGAGTGATGTCAGAGGGTACCAGAGCGTAACCTGGTAGTGATACATTTGTTCCAGCATCCTGGAACGCTAATATATCGGGGTGTGTGGAAGAAGCAGATAGTAGTTGCTGCAGGGGGTCTCGTTTGCGGCGAAACCCCCTGCAGTTCCATTGCAAAATGCGTAGTCGGGGGTTACTGCCTCCTGTCGACAGGGCCATGCTGGAGGGTAGGAGGGCGAAGGATGGAAGTTGGTGTAGGGTTGTTAGCTGGGGTGTTCGAAGGCATTCCAGCTATCATTTTTGGAATCTGTTGCATAATGGCTGTGGTTACTTGTCTGATAATTGTTTCTGTAAGCCTAGCCATGGCGGTTTCAATGTACGTTTGAGTCTGAGCCAGAATCTTGGCTTCTAGGTTTTGGGCAAAGTCTTTGAATTTGGAGTCAATGTCTGCAACGTCTTCTGGTCTGCGTTTTTTTTGGGGAGGGGGTGTGAACGATTGGGGTGTTGGCGATTGAGGGGGTTGGTTGGATGTGGAAGGAATAGAGCTAACGGCTGCCCTTAAATGCCTTACCTCTTCCCGCAGGAGTGCTATCTCTTCCTCCCGCCGTGATGTTTGGGGTGTACTGCTGGCTTTGGTCCAGGCTGGCTGGCGATCCTGACGAGGCACTAGGGGTGGAAAGTCTTTTGCCGTGGGCACTGCTGTTTTGGGTTTCGGCGCTGTCCGTCGTCGATGCTGGGGGGTCCTGGCTTTGCATGAGCCTGTACCGGTAAGGTGGTTCCCACCACAAAGAATGCATTTCGGCGTGCAAGTGTCTTCTTGCCTGTCGTGATTCTCTCCACATCGGGGGCAGAGTCCGCTTCTTGGGAGAGGGCACACATCGTACCTGTGACCAGGTTTCCGGCAGTTTGTACAAGCTTCAGGGCTGCCCTTGTATTTGGTGCATCGATGTACAACACACATGTACTTGATGGTGTGGGGTACCGGACCAGAAGCAAATGTTATTAGAATTGACGACGTTTTCCCCATGCGTCGAGCCGCTATGATATTGGCCTCCGGGTTGCGATACTGCAAGTCCTTCAGTATTTCATCTGGTGCTTCATTCCAGTATGCACGGGAAATAACACCCTTGACTGCCGCTGGAGGTGCCGCGATATACGCGGCTACCGGGAATTTCTTTCCATCTATAGTGATTTCCTGCATGTTCACTAAGGCGAGAGCTGTTGCCTCCGCCACCGTCGCTACCGTGAAGGTATTGTTTGTGGGATGAACTCTGATGTGCAGTTCGCCCATCACTGAGCAGCTCGGAGTTGCATGCAGTGCCTGCAAGAGACTTGGAGCTGGAAGCTTTTCCAGGGAGAGCCCGCCTCTCGGGCGAAATACGACTCGGATCGTGCCTGCCGGCAGCGCGGCAAGTTGTTTACTTTTGTGCACAACCGCGCGCGTCATGCGTAGTAAGTGCGCCGTCTCCTGGTGCGGGGCTCGAGAGGTTCCAGGCGCAGCGTCCGACGGCGCGCCGGCGTTGCTTCCGTTAGGGTTGACGTGAACTGAGGCCGTTGATGGGTTTTTTGAGGCCGCGTTTGAATCTGAGGTCTGAGCTCGATAAGCACGTAGGACAGTTTTCCACTCACCAGGGCGATAGTCTTGTGGGTTGGGTATGTCTGCATCCACTGGTTCCTCCATGGTTGTTGGGGACTGAGGAACGCGGCGCGCCGGACAGGGTCGCCTCGATGAGGCGAGGCCTAGTGCGGCGGCGTGGCTGTCAGAGGCGTTTTCACTGGATGATTCTCGAAGATCGCGGGGCACATCCAAAAGATGGCAGTGGTTAGGGTCCGTGTACCTTCCTGGATCCGTTGATCGTTTTGACGTGTCACAGGAAAGATTGGCTGGGCACAAGAGCCAGAAATTGGCTGAGCTGTTGCGAACCGCACCCGCTCCACAGCACACGGACGCTGAAAAAAAGCACAGTTGGAGGCTACTGAGTAATTTGGCCACCTCCGAGCCTTTAATGTGTGCAGACATCGCACAACCCAGGGCTGCCTCTCAATTTAAGTGAGGCTTAGTGGAACTGAGGCGCGGTAAACATGTTAGCGAAAATGAAACCGTGGGCACTCACACTAAATTAAATCAAGGTTACTTGAAGGTGAAATAGTAATTACTTCCTTACTACAAATCTACTCCGCCTTCAGAAATTCTCCTAAAATTTGGACAAGCATAAAGCCGCAGTTAATTTCTGCACACTTCCGCACATAGGCACAAACTAAAATATAAGGCATGTTAGAAGGTATGCTACAGCAAGATAATATGCAGGTGCTATATACTGTGGTACCCTACCGCATAAAATTCACGCCACGTATATACAACACAAGCCACTGAAGAAGCAGCACATTCGGGTCAAATGCATTTCCAGCCCTATTAATATCGTGGGTTATACAGGCTGCAGTAATAAACGCCCAGAAAAGTGATTTCCTGCCATGCCAGCACACCCATTTCACTCAGAACAATTTTTTTTCGTGCCACTCGCTGTTTCTTTTTGCCTACGCACACGCACACGACATGCATCGACGCGGCAATAAGAAGCAACGCCAGAACTTATTTGCATAAACAAGGGCCCTTACAACGCTCCCCAAACAATAGGCAGTTCAGGGAGTTATGCTTCGCATGTAAGCTAATAAATTACACTTAACCTAACAACAGGCGTGTGCATGCATAGGGAACACGCAGAGCAGGAACTACGTGGCTCGATCACGGTTAAGAGTAAACGTAGTCATACAGTGAAAAACCTGGAGGGGCTCAACGCTGCTGAACCAAATGTCGAGCGATATAGCTCTCTTGTTATGGCACAACGCTGGTTTCAATGTTTATCTTAACTTTTTTCACTCTGTAATGATTACGCACACAGCCTTGTGATCACTGCAGTAAACTGGCGGTTTGTAATTGGGTTAGAGGAAAGGAAAGGTGCAGTATCTGTCACACTTCTGTTGGACACCTAAACCGGGTGGGTTGGGACCACGCAACAATGCTTGTCACCTACGAAAGAGCTCGTGCAATCACAAGTCCGCTCTGCTTGTGCTGCATATATAGGTTCAAAACGCGACGCTAATGCAGTACTGAAAACGGAATGTTATTGCTGTACGGCGAAAGAAAACAGCGCATAAAAGTCAGGAAACACTCGAGCATACACAACGCGACATAGGGACGGACATACATGCCAGGGGCAGATGTTGCATGGCGCTATATTAGACATCGGGATCCTGAAAGTAGAAGCATCGAAATGTCAAAAATGCGGGAAAATAGGCACTCCAGCGTGTGCTGCACTGAGGGAAAAAAAGGTACGTAATAAGTTCTCTTCCCGAGGGAAAGCGCGTCTCGGCGCAAGCAACTACCTCGCCAGCGACAGACGCCAGCTGGGAAACAATTTCCTGGCACTGCGCGTTGCTTTCTGCTCTTCCGGAGGGGCAGTGTTCACGAGATTTGCAGCACTCCGGAGCGGTGCAGAGCGAAATGCTCAGCCATGTTTCTTGCGTCTATATAGGAGAGCAAATAGACATAAAGCACAACGGCAAACAAGGAGGGGACGAGTAACCAGGCACTAAGTATTTTTACGGTTTTATTCGTTCTGGCACTGCTTGTCATGCTTCTGTACTTGGCAGAGCGCGAAAACTATTTACCACTGTTTCTTTTGTTTTTCCTGAAATGCTTAAATGATCTCTTCTTTACTGCACCGACTTCATAGATAAGTATAAAGACCAAACTTTGGGGGTGTTCTCGTATTCTCATATGAGTTTACTGATTTATTTTATTTATAGGAAGGGAAAGGCGCAGTAACTGTCTCACTTGATTTCTGTGGACACCGCAACCGCGCCGTAAGGGAAGGGAGGAAGATGGGAGTGAAAGTGGAAAGAGAGAAAGAGGAGCCGTAGTGGAGGGCTACGGAGTAATTTCGACCACCTGGGGATCTTTAACGTGCGCTGACATCGCACAGCACACGACGCCTCTTCGTTTCACCTCCATCGAAACGCATCCGCCGAGGTCGGGTTCGAACCCGGGTACATCGGCACAGTGGTCGGGCGTCTTACCACTGCACCACCCCGGCGGGGCTCATATGAGTTTCAACGGGAGCTGCATATGCAAGAAGAGAGAGAGAAAATAGTATAGAAAGGCAGCGAGGTTCACTTGCAACTGCTCATGTGACGAAGAGCTCACATGGCTCATTGGCACGTGCCTGACGGGGCCACGTGGTGACAAAGCGAGAATATAGCAGTTACTCAAAAGGATAGCAAGCGCTTTTCTCGACTTGCCGCATCACTTTGGTCGGACAGGGTGCTGCCGCTCTTTGCATAATATGTAGAAAGAAAAGAACGTTAACTTAGTCGACACCGTTCACTTAGACTATATCTACGGGAGCATCGCAAGCAGCACACGTCTATGGCTCGATATTGGAAATGCATCGCGGGATCTCGGGCCCTATGGTTGCCAGCACATTACCAATAATGGTGGGGCCAATCGAGAATACTTCCAGGAAATGAACAGATGATAACCTGGTTTCTTCTATATTTAGCCCTGCACTGAAAACAGCGGTCGACGATATTCAGGCGCATAGAACGATTCCCCAGAATTGATACGATTCGACAAACGCTGGACAATATCGCCCAGCCATTTATGTGGGCTTAGCAACATTGGATACATCGTGATGAACTTTGGTTACCTTTGCAACCTCAGAACCTGCTCATTTCGCATCCAGCGACATCAACAATAAGATATATTAAAGTGAGAAATGTATTACATTCCAGAAGAGCTGCAAGCCACCACAGCCACCCGAAACGACGCACGCCAGGTCCATGACCTCAAAGAAGACTGCAGTAGAATATAAAACTAATCTACAGCTCCAATTACTTCTAGTCAATCCAGTAAGCCCGAGGGTGATATCGTTGCTGGCTGCTGGCTGGAGGGGATGCGTTGCATTAACGTCCGGAAGCCGCTTTGCTTTAGGCGTGTGTCAGGAAAGGCGATTACCATTTGTGCCGCAGTTGGCTACTGCGAATGAATATACATGACACGAAACAAGCCTACCATAAAATTAGTACAATGGCCCCCGGTACTCACTTTAAGCATATTTTCATACTATGATGAACACCACAGGGCATAGGTTTGAAGTGCTCAGTTTTACTTGACAAATTTTTTCGACTTGGCAGACAATAGTACTATAATCAATAAATATAATGAAAACATCCCGAATCAAACACAAATAGCAAATTCAAACCGCCCTGCAGTCAGGGTAAGGGATATTAGTGCACACTAATTTCAAATTGAAGGCACGCTGACTACCCATTACAGATGTTAATAATCTTCCCTTGTACTTTCCTCCCCAAGCTAATCTATTTCGGTACATGTGTTAGCAATTCAGTTCACTTGTTCGTTTTTAATCTGTTGCTGAAAGTACACGAGCTTTCTTTTATTTGCTAGTTTTTATTTCAGCTCAGATTGTACGCTGTCGCATAAACCACCCGCATGTACCAAGCTTCTTGTTATTTTAACCATCTTTTGCCCTAACTCCCTGTAGTAGCGAATAGTGATTTTGGTACAATATTGTCCAAAGTTAAATTTGTACTTAAATAAGCAGCGATTCTGTTCATTTTAAAGCGCAGTTCGGCGTCGTAACTGACAAAGCGAACGCCGAGCACAGCAGTAAATGAAAGATAGTAAAGATAGTGGGTGCGGTTCACACCTGGTGTGGGTTATGACGTCACGCACTTCATGACGGACACGTTCAATAAATAAAATGAAATACTTTATGGCAACGAGTTGTATTAAAACCCGTAACGACGTGAACAGATCGGATTCGACGGCCGCTGTGTTAAGTCTGGCCCCCTTCGATCGGTTTTCGCCCGTGAATTTGCTCCGCGTATGAAACGCACGATGTCGTGCTGAGAAATTCAAACAACACGGATAACAGAAGCGGACGCGATAAACGCACATGCCAGTGTGAGTTCGATGGCGTGGCCACATGCGTTTAACACGGAGAGCAAATCCTTGCTGTGCTTCTTGGAGAATCTGGAAAAGAAAAAAAAGCACCCGAAGCACGTTCTTTATCGAATCCTCGAAGCGGGGGTCGCTTTTCGACCGAGGCGAAATGCTAGGCGCCCTGTGTGCTGTGCAATGTGAGTGCACGTTAATGAACCCCATGTGGTCATAATTCCCGGAGACACCACTATACAGCGTCTCTCATAGCTTGAGCCGCTTTGGAACGTTAAATCCTATAGACCAACCAATCATCTTTAAAGTGGTTGATTTATCTGCGCATGTGCGAGGCAATGTTATTTTATGGCGGCACAGGGAAACTAGAGAGAGCCCTATCAACAGCCAGGTATCCAGCGACCCCAGTCATTACTTTTGATCCAGAGCCTCCTCTGTTAACTATTCAAGCCTAGCTATCCTTCAATCAGAACCCAGGGCCGTATTCTATAAGTTTCTATTATCAATTTTTCGTGTATTTACTGCGTATTTACGAACGGCTCGCTATACCGTTTCCGTTACAAGAACAGTCCGCATTGTGACAACTGCAGTTCAATTGAAACTTTGTAACATATCCTCTTTGAGTGTTCTAGGTACGCAGACGAATGTGCGTACTGTGAACGCTGCATGGACAATTAAGTTCTCCCCAATTCCTCGAGCCATGGACAGTGTTTTAGGCCCACTGGCCTTCCCTAGGCAACCAAGACATACAATGAACTTTTATTTGCGTATTTATATGCCAACTCCGCCGCGAGGTGGCGCAGTGGTTATGGCGCTCGACTACTGTACCCGATGATGCGGGATCGAATCCCGGCCTCGGCGGCAGCTTTTCGATGGATGCGAAAAGCAAGGCGCCTGTGTGCTATACGATGTCATTGCATGTTAAAGAACCCCAGGTGGTCTAAATTTCCGGAGTCCTCCACTACGGCGTTTCTCATAGCCTTGTCGCTTTGGGGCGTTAAACCCCACAAACCAAACCAAACTAAATCACAGTCCTTATTTCACATAGCATGATAACCTCACACATATTTCCCGCTGTGAACTTTGTCAGCCCATACGTCGGACTACGTATTTCAGCCTTTCATGTCCCAAATTTACTCGATGATGCTCCTTATCAAGAACCTAACGGCCTCATCCCCCCCCCCCCCCCCCCTGCTTCTCTTCCATACAGCTCGCTTTCTGTCTTTGAATTTCCGATTCCCTTTGCTATGCAGAGTAGCACGTCAGGGAGTATTAAACGACGTCCAAATTTGTTTGTTTTTTATTAAAGAGCGTCTTTATCTCTCTCTTTTTCTCTCTCTTTCTGTTTGCATCCATCTGCTCTTAAGGCGCTGCTTCTTGCTGATCGCTGACGCACATGCAGCTTTCAAGCTAACGTGGGCGGTGCCTGAACCTGAACCATATGCGACCAGAATTCGCCATTGACATCGGTTAACCGATGAGCGCGGCGAGGTTAGAAGGTTGTCGTTCACCTATGTACCCGCTACCTCATGACATTCGTGATTAGCCTATTTCTTCGTTTGCATGTTGATGCCGTCACTCCATCGTCACTGCAAATGAAAGTAGCAGGTTATTTTTATTTTTATTTTTTTGTCACGGAATAGGCACCCTAATCCGTGATGTTGTGATGCTGAACAGCTTTTATAAGGAAGCATTTCACGCATCTTGATTAGCCTGCAGTTGCCAATACTGAAAAGTACACCTCACTGATTTACTCATAAATAAAAACTGCACTGCGCACATGGCCTTCTACATGAGGAGGGAAAAAAAGTCACGGTATCTCCACAGTCATTCTGAGCACGTTTATATCGTTTCAGGGGGTTAGACGGTAAAATCTTTGTTTACGAGGGTAAAAAAAACATAAAACCTCAGTAGCCTTGTAGTTCTTGAAAGTCTTGCTCGCCTGAACCTTTCACGTTTTCCACAGAGGTGTCGAAACGCGTGAACCTTTCAGGATATGAAACAACTACATTAATCTCAGGTCATTATTTCCTGCGTCTCTTGGCTCTCCTGAGCACACAACAGCTCATCGACAGCATGCTGGCGTAATGGAAGTACTTTTTCCAGCGACATGCATCAGAAACAACTATACTGTGACCGCAAAGTGGATTCAAAGAGTTTTCAAAGAAGCAGCTGTCAGAGGGCGCGAAAGTGCCCGACTAACACTGGTTTTGGCATCGCGTGCACTATCCCTGATGTACCGGTCGCCTATACGCATCTTCTTGTCCACATTCGATCAGTGCAACAAAAAATTTCCGAACAGGCGAGCGCATAACCAACCAGTGGAACTCGATTATCCGGTTTAGAAACCACGACGTTTTCTTGAGCACCTAATGCACACCACAACGTCAGTATAAGCAATAAAGGCCGTGAGACGATCCCCAACACCTTCTAAACGCACAGTCGAATGCGCCGACCAAAACGCTTGCGTCAATAAGATACAGAGCATTTGGCTTCCAAACCCGGACGACATGCAGAAAGAGTTCGAATTACGCCTAGAATAGGAAAACAACGAGGCTTTTCGAATCGAGTTACGATACAGCGTTCGGTGGCCCGAAAGCAAGCGACGCCTAGCGGGACAGCGAAGTGGCTACGCAATCAGAATCCGGGGAGCGAGTCGGCCGTGCGGAGAAATGGGTTTTACAAGATGAGGCGCCGCCTCCGCTGCACTGCGCCTCTTGGCTAGCAAGGGGCGTGAGGAGCGACAACAAACGCCACTTTGGCATTCCGCTCGTCAATCTCTTCCCCATCCGATAGTGTGTGCTTCTGACTACACCGTTTTATTTTCTTTCGACCTTTCCTTCACGTTCTCGGTTTTATCCCCTTCGTTTTCTTTTTCTCTGTGCTTTATATATGCCTTTTATACGGCGAAATGCTGCCCTGTCTTTATTGAATGCGAACCTACGAATGCAAAAGACCAAATATTTATACTTGAATTTCTGTGCGCATCATTCGCGATCTCTTATATTGGGTTCATTTGGTACTTCATAAGTCTGTATGCGTTGCAGTCTCTTGGGGGGGGCAATGGCACCAGCCATACTTGCAATATGAGAAAGCATATATCCTATTTTTTCGAGTCTTTCGTTTCCTTTCATTTAGGCTGCTAATGGTAGAGTCCCCAGTCGTCGATATCGCTTATGTTCATCTGCCTGCCTGTCTGTCTGAATTCGTTGGCAGAACCTGTCAACGTGGGCAGCAATTTTGAGATGATGACCTGAGCCGCTTGGAGCTTTGGATACCGACCCAGACACGCTACTCCTATCTCGTGGAATCGGGGGGTTTTGTGCCGTGAACCAAAGTTGTCCTCACATTCGCCGCACGCAGGTGACAGTTGGCAGGTGTCATGGTCGCATGACATGATGGAATGGCGATTTCGTAAACACTGCCACCTTAAACAGCATTTTTGGGATGGGAGTCGCAACAACTGGCACCCCGGAGTCCCGAGTCAGACAAGCTTCTTGTAGGGCATGTCACGTTCGAACAACTTGCTTACACATTTATGTATACGTGGGATGACCTTTCAAATGATGCGATAGATAACAACCGCATGCGTTAATGACTGTGTGCGCCCCCAAAACAAAGTTTTTGCGCATCTATTCAGATTGGGCTTAAAAGCGCCAAATCACCCCATATTAATATCTCTTAGATATTTATGGAAGGAAATATTCCTGCCCAATTCCAGTCGCATTTGCATAAGCGCAACCAGTAATACGCGTGCCATAACAACTCCGCTTCTCAGCGCATAACAATTCACGATCGAGCCTGCGTGGTCATATTCTTGCTTATATAAATCAGAGGAAGTCTTTCAACAGAGTACCGCACAGCTGTCTTTTCATTGTCCTGAGTTGTGTAGGCTAACAGAGTTTTAACTGTCCTGACTTATGTGGGCTTACCGGAAATCTTCGTGAATAAAACGAGAGTTCTTTGCGCAGACTTGTTCGGCCAACTGTCAGTTAACGGCAGGATATGCGAATAGTTCCCAGTGGTGTGGACAGTTTTCACAGTGGTTTTCATCGTGAGTATTCTAACTGCATACCGGTAGCAGAATAGCATGTATCGGTTCAGTTCCCCCAGTGCTTGGTTCTAATAATATGGCACAATTGGACCATTCGGAGACTTTCTATACGATAGTTTCAGATCTCATCAGGTTTTGGCGGGAGGTACTTGAACGAGAACCTCAGGGCAACGCTGGTCGCTAGGATTTCAAAGACAGTGGCAGCGCTGAATCTCACGGCTACAGCAGGAAACCGTCAAAACAAGGATGCAAGATTTTGCCCCTGGCCTCTTGCCATTTGAGGTTAGTGGGGGTTCGAATCCAGCAAAGAAAGTCGAGCGCCCTGCACCCAATGGAGTACTTTGCGGGCTGCGGCGCTGCGCCCACGTTCGGGAGCCTGAAATAACAGGCTGATCAGCTTAATGTCTGTTGCCTAGACGGTATTTACAAAGGCAATCGTTAATAGAGTCAGGACAGCGTTAGAATTGGGCCAACCAAACCACCATGCAGGGTATCATAAAGGCCACTGGACAATAAATCATATTCGCACCATCAATCATAGGCGATGGAGAAATACTCAACGTGCAACTAACCCCTGTAATAGCCCGCATGCGTAGACAGCGAGAAAGCATTTTGCAGGGTCAGAACGTCAGCAGGTCTGTGGGCATTACGGAACTAGGGCACAGCAACAGATACCTGAACGTAGCGAAAAATACTAGCCGCACCGCCATAATATTCATTCAAAAAGAAAGTATGCTTTCAAACAAGAAGGGAGCCAGGAAAGGAGACACGATCTCTATTTACCGTGTGCTTAAGCGTTGCGCTGAATAGTTTTGCCTCACTAACTAACCCCCAGGGGATGAATCCAAAATCATAATTCTAAACAGATAAAGCAGAATAATTGGTAGAACATTGCAGAAACAAGATAATTTTAACATTCTCGGAAGGATACAGCAATTTTGCACAGGTCCCCAAGCGTTAAGCCGCAAGGAAGGAAGTCTAAAATGTAGAACAGTCATTGCTGTTGTTAGCATTCCAAGTGTATTCTCATCGTTTAAGCAACACCCTTGAAATGGGGCCTTCGAGGAATAAACTATAAAACTGAACTGTCTTTAGCACATCTGCTAGGGTGTGTATTCACTGCAGATGCACACCATGACAGTGAAGTAATCAGGAAAATATAAAAGTGGTGAAATGAATTTAGCACGTACTTTTGGATCACGAATGGAAGTTTACCAGTATCAGTGAGGCAAAATTATTCGGCAACTACAAGCTGCCGGGGCAGAAATGTGAAGCTAACGAAAAAGGTTCGGCTTAAACTAGGGCAATAGAAAGGAAGGTGATGTGTGCAACGTTACTCAACAGCACTACAGCAAAGCGGGGTAGGGAACAAAGGCCAGTCAGTGACATCCTATTCATAATTTTAGAAAAAGG
The DNA here is from genome assembly GCF_055883805.1 of Amblyomma maculatum. Taxonomy (NCBI): domain Eukaryota; kingdom Metazoa; phylum Arthropoda; class Arachnida; order Ixodida; family Ixodidae; genus Amblyomma; species Amblyomma maculatum. Next base: position 331,518,562 of record NC_139344.1, read on the forward strand.
CATAAAATTAAAAGGGCATGGGCAGGGAACGTAATGCCGAGATAAGATAGCCGATGGTCTCTCAGAAAAACACTAAAGATAACATGACAACAAAGAAAACAAAAAATAAACATGATGAGATTTCAAGTCAAGCAACATCCTTGTATTGCATTTTACCACGCTGCTTGGACCTCAGCAAGGTCTGCAGTGTTGAATAATAAATCTCAGAAGGAGTCGGCAGAAAGTAATGCTCAACCAATGAGATTAGGAGGTTGGCGGGGGGAAAACACATGCAGCTGGCCCATAACCGGGTCAGTTGATGGGATATGAGAGAGAAGTTTGCCCTACACCAGGCGGAGTTATGCCAATAATTGTGTCCAGGACCCGCTTGAACTGCTCTACGATAATGCACCTTCTGGGGTGATCATTAGCCACTGACCAAATTGTCTCGGACATTACGAGGTTGAAGAAGATCGGGAATATGATGGCTTTTCATGGATCATCGGAACGGTTGTTGAAAAGCTGCGTAAGTCCGGATGACCAGATCGTATCTCGAATGTATGGCCTGTCAGAAAAGTACGCACAAATGGCATATCTAGTCAAGCTCCTGTAAGGGAACGATAACATAGAAACGAAAAAAAATAAAACGAGAGGCTCAATTCGCTTATTTTTCTTTTTTGTTTTGTCGTTTCCTTATGGCTGTAAGAGAGATTATGTCAGTGAACCAAATAGATCAGTATCTAGCTTTCGCAAGGCCTAAGGCAATGCATTGTGGGAGACGGCTTGCCAACATCCCATAGATAAGGAAGGAGGAAAACTACTGCAGCTATAACGAGCGTCGTTTGGTGGGCTGTCATCTTTCCTGCACGCAACATTCTCTGAAGTCTATCTGCGAGTAGCGTGTTATAGCTTTCGTGCTCTGTTCGGTCTACCTGGCGTTTTTGGTTCTGGCTTACCGTCTATATATGCCGCGTCCCGATTCAACCTTCCAAATCGGTCGAGTTTGCGCGCTCCATTCACGTGGTGTTCGCTTTAATGCTTGTATCGTACGGGAATTGAAGGTTCACCGCAATGTGTTTTAAAGCAAATATGAACTGTTTTAGATTTAAGGTTGGTTACCACAGACATGGTGATATTTGGTTCGTTTCGGTGTCCATTTCTGCCTCAGCCATCCTGACGTATGAGCCAACCAGCTAAGTTACTGACTCTTTTAATGTTTATGAGACACGTTCAACCGCAAACCACGCTTAACTCCCGCCGATCACGCGTAGGTCCCTATCACAATATGTAGGTGATACTGAGCACGCCACACCTGTCTAGCGCCTGCGGACGATTTAGTTTGCCATTCATGGAGTGTAACGCATCATCGCAGACTCTGCCAAAAGCTTCCAAATTCCACTCGATGTTTTCTGAGCTTATTTAGGAATTGCATGCAGATGGAAGGAAAGGATCAGTGGCAATCTTACAGCTGTAAACAGTCATACCGTACCGTAACGGAATCGAGGACGGAGAGAAGTGAGATATTTTAGAAATTGCACTGATTGTGGTAGTCAAGAACATACGTGAGTTCGGAGTGTTTCGGAAAAGCTCGCCTTCATGTTAGGACGATGTGAAGCAGAGGTTGCCAAGATTAGCAGTTAGACATTCCATGCCTAAAAGCAATCAGCTTTGGTTCCTTTGCTCTAAATTTGCAGTAACATCGTGTACACCGGTAACGTCAGTTATCACTCATTTCCAACAAAAATTGTTCAGTGTACGAACTTTTGAGTGTACAAAATTGTTTAGCTAGTCAGATTATTTAGCAAAAGATTATTTATCGAAGAAAAAAAAAAAGCCCAATTCGAGCCACTTTATTGCCAAGCGGCTGAGAAGTGTGATCGCTCTGACCCAGGATTCTGAGAAACCTTTTAACTGTGGGGCCGCTGTGAGATACTATAAAGTAATGTTAAGCACACATTCATTGGAACGGTCTGAGCTTCCGATGCTTGGCTAAAATTAGCTTTCAAAGTTTTTTCTGCGCTATCAATGAGTAGGTAAAACTGCATTAGAAAACTTGCGGGCTGCATTTTTCAAAATAAAGGCCAGACAATTGTGGAATATTGTGAGATACTATTTTGCGAGCATAGTTTAATCAATGATATAATAAATGATATTAGGCGACATAAAGTTAGGTGGGCGGATGAGGTTAAGAAGTTCGCAGGGGTCAAGTGGATGCAGCTAGCACAGAACCGGGTTAATTGGAGAAATATGGCTTCCGCCCTACAGTGGGTATAGTCAGGCTGCTGATGATGATGACGACGACGACGGCGGCGGCTGCGATGATGATGATGATGATGATGATGATGATGATGATGATGATGATGATGATGATGATGATGATGATGATGATGATGATAAGCTTCCAATGCGCAGCTACAAATTTTGCTCTTGAAGATTGTCCTGCGCTCATAAATAATCGCTCATTTCACAGCAAGCCATGCGGTACGTATTTAACTAACGCAGTTGCCTTATAGGCAACTGCGAAATACTGAAACGTTCGTTTATGAACATATCGATAGCAATGGTCTAAGATTTCGATGGGTACAAAATGTTTCCTTCTCAAGTTCGTTTTCCGCTTACAAGAAACACATCATGCAGACTGACATATAAACCATAAGCGGCGTTTTTGAAAATTAAAAGCACGCAAGGAATGATCCGCATATACATTAATTGTTACCGTAAAGCTAAAAAAAATATGAGCCAAATTACGTTCGAAAGCTATTTCTAAGAAAACGTCCAAACTTCCTGGATACGTATATTCATTCCTGCATGCTACCCGGAGACACCGCTAAAGAGGCGCGGACGGCTTCGACGACAAAATCGATCATTCTCGCCAGCGAATGACAAATCGCCTCCTAGCACAAAACGAGCACTTGTGTTTAATAAACTAAAGGAACCGATTTTGACAAATGCAAACCACAGGTACTGCTGTGCAGATGATTCTAGGAATATTTTCTTTAAATAACTGCCACTTTGAATATGCCACAGAAACTACTGCAAGCTTTTTTCATGGTGACTTCTTACAAAAGGTAATAATTCACCGGAAATTGCCGCCTCCTGCCGTACAGAATAGCTCCATTCATTCACCGCGTTCACTTTCTCAAAGCTATTCCCACGAGAGAACCGCAACGCACGTGTACCTGAAAGCGCAGCGATGTTGTGAAGCAACTGAAGAAGGATAAGTTCAAAAAACAGGCAGAACAGGTGAGGTGGCACGCAAAGAAAATCACGCTTCTTTACTTTCACACTGAGTCCTGACATATCGAGCTACGCTTGGCACGTGGTCTCCTGGGATTCCTGATAATACAAATTCCCGCGCCACGTGCAGGAGCTTGCGCTTCTCAGGAAAATAGGAAGGAAAAGGCTGAAACACAAATTTCATTGTTCCCTCTCCCTCTTTTTTTTCCTCTCGTCTATTTCCTATCCCTAATTTATCTTTTTGTTTCTCTTCGTTATCTTGTTTCTACCAGAAAAAATAAAAAGAATCAATATTTTATATCTAGGTTTGGTTTACGAGTTCGAACCGGATGTTATGCTTTGCTTCCATACTTTTTATCCTTACTTCGCATTGCCATCACCTGCAAATTTTATTTTTCGCATTTTCTGTCTCTTCAGCAAGCTGGGATTCGTTACCGCTAGCCTACCGAGCTTTACATTAGCCGGGCCACTTTACTGTTGCCTTTTGTTCGCCGGTGTGTTGTACTCACTTTTTTCACACAGCACGCAAGGCAGCACGATTTACTTCAGTAACATCGTTTTTATTTACAAGTTATTTCCCTGTGATGCTTCACGTACGCCCAGGCAACAAACACCAGCAGCCAGCGCTAGACACGAGGCTTTTGTTATCGAGCCCTAGAACCGCAAGAGGCCGTCGGAACAACAGGCGCTTTTCCGAGTCGCGTCTGCAGCCGAGTACGTGGCGTGTCAAACAAAAAAAGCGGCAGGCGATGGCTTGAGCAGCCGCGGAGCTTCTGGAGTAGATTCTGCGTCAGTCGCATGGAGCAGAGGCATTTCATCGCAGTTTCATTTTGTTGAGAGGCGCCTGTACGTAATCATTGTTTCATTCGGGATAAGCGGGACTGTCAGTATTACCAATTGTGCAATCACCACTGGACATATTCTCTTTAACAAAACCAATATCTAGGCGTATTACGCATACGCTTCATACACAAATGATCACCATAGTAAAGAATATGAAGGGTCGTCGCGATTCGTTCAAGCTGTTACTTCGTTATAGCGGTTCCCAGAGTCGGTAAATATATGGGCTGCCGTGCGGTCATGAGCTTAGCTAATAGATTGGCCCGACTGCGAAACTTGACTTGGGACGCCTGTGATTTTCTGGCCGTATCAATCGGCCATTTTCAAAGCTCTTTAATAACTGAAAATAACGAACATACACTAAGAGAGTGTTCGAGGAAATACACAGACTCTTTGATCCCCGCAATCCGAACTTTCCACACAATCCATGCGTAACCTACGCAAAATTCAACTTGCCATCATTTTACAGCGGCCAGTGGGTATCTATACCGTCATCAGGCCGCATCTTTGTGTGCAAACTGCCCAGAACAATATGCACTGTCTGTCTGTATGCCCATCAGCCATACAATCACTGCATTACCTCTACACATCCCCTAGTTCATGGAATGTTTCGCCCGATTCGGACCAGCTGAAAGATCAGCTGGCCCTCGTGCGGCAAGCCTGCTCACTATAAAGTCAGTAAGAAAGCTGCAAACAGAGTGTTTTCTCTTTCTCTCTCGAGCTTCTACTATACATACCAAGGAAGCAACAGTCCTGCATATGTACGTTACGGTAGCCTTAAACGCAGGCAGCGAGCGGTCACCACGTGGAAAGAATCCGTATGCCAAACGAATTTGTTAGTCTTTTGCAAACACGTGTTCGTGTCCTCCACTCCCCGCATGGGTCATCAGAGCCTACGAAACAAGTCTTGAAGAAATAACCCGCACAGGATATTGAAAGAGCTATTCATCTCCGTTTTCTATGTGCAGAAGGCGATGCGGGCCGCTGCAGTAGAGGGCACGTGGCATTGATTTCATCCCGGAGTATCCGTTTTTGTTGGCTCTGCAGCGCAGCTCGCGGCATGCGGGCCGCAACATTTATTTGCAAGACAGCAGTGTATTGTGACGAATGCGTACGACAGACCAAACGCTTTGATGGTTCCCGCTTTCTGACCAACAGAAATGTGTTTATGGTTTAATCCCCCCCCCCCCGCCCCCGCCTGTTCGTTCGAAACCGACGGTATCACGACGCCGCTAGGCACACCAAGTGCGCATCGAGAGAAAAGTGCAACAAAAATGTAAACTGCACGTGGAACTAGAAAAGTAGAGCTTGCTCGCAGTGTACTGTGCGCATAAAAATGGTTGGAGAAGCGGAAACTGCATTTTGCCACATCGAATCGGTAATGTAGCGTTTTGCATTGCTATATTGTTACGGACGAGGAAGAAGCGGGCAGTGGCGATGGCAGGAGCACTCGCGCTACGCCCGCCGGGATTCATTAAAATCATCTCACCGTCATCGGCCATCTTCTCTCGGTTCTATTTCTCCAGTGTTCATCCGCTTACCGCCCCACAACATTTTCGTGGAGGTGCTATGTACATCATCATCGCTCGTCCTCCTGGCCCGGAGCTTTGGCGCCCTGTGTCTGCTTGCGCCGTCGGCAGCAGGTTCCATGGAGCATATCACCCGGCTGTTCCCCAGCGTGCCGGACCCGACGCGACCTTCCCGTTCCTCTGCCCTATTCCCCCGCCTCGATCACAAGATACGATGAAGGAGAGACCAAATGATCCCACCGACCCGAGATGCCACCCACATGACCACAGGACACTACGAGAGATCCGACTGACCTGATGATGCCACTGCCGAGACGCTGACCAAAAGACCCCACCGACCCAAGACGACACAACATATTAGGAAATCCCACCGCCCATGGTATGCGATGCGTGCCTGGGCCTCGGCCATCTGGTCTTGGTGACATGTGGCCCGAAAACGTCCTGGGCCAAGCTTCATCCGCGAATCATCGTGGCGGCAAGTCATTGTCTTCTTCCTTCTTCCTCTTCTATCTCTAACTATGCAGTCACGTCCATCGTCATGCCATACATCTAATCCATACCGACAAACTTCCTCATCCACAATTGGGACGATCGCGCGGAGGCCCCGGATAATGTTACGGACGAGGAAGAAGCGGGCAGGAGCGCTCGCGCTAGGCCGCCGGGATTCATTAAAACCATCTCGCCGTCACCGATCATCTTCTCTCGGTTCTCTTTCTCCTGTGTCCATCGGCTTGCCGCCTCTTAACAATATTTTGGCGCACTCAGAGCGAAGAGGACTGTAGGATCCTCTGGATGTCCGTACTTTACGCAATGTGAGAAAACCTTTGTAAAAATTAGATTTAAATACATGCGCTTCTATGGAAGCTTCCAAATGCCAGCGGCTATTGAAGCCTCATAGGAGCAGAAATGAAGAATCCGCTGGCGTCATCACGCTGTGATGTCATGAGACCACGTAACATGAGTTGGCAGCTGCGCTACCAGTTGAAAAGTGACAATTTGCACGTGCACCGGTCACGTCCCATGCGTACGCGCGCTGGTGGGCTCGACGTCCGTTGACAACTTCACTTGGCTATGTATAAGCTTGTCGCTGTAGGCATGCTATCGAGGCTTGTCAAGGCGGGTTTGTGTATCATGCTGTAGTGACTCCAGAATCAACGCTGCTTTTGTTTGTCTCTGAGAAAAACATATCTGCACGCAGGCAAGGCGCCGCTGAAGTATGTCGCTAAAGGTTAAGCATCGGAGGTTGCATAGGACTCAACATATGTGGCGACCAGCACTAACAAAAGGGGTACAGGGGAGAACGAGAGTGCAGACAGCGAAATATTAGTTACCGGTAGCGACGGCGACAGTAAATATATAGGGAAGAGCGCTCTATCTGTCCCTATTTCACCCTGTGGATGAATTCTGTCCAGCTTATTTTCTGAAGGGAAATATTTTTGCCCAGAAACGGAAGCGGAGTTTGGCGCTTTCTGTGAGAATATTTTCTTCTCACAATTTTTTTTTTTTCAGATTTCAGGATTCGGCTTAAAATTCGGCTTCAGGATTCGGCTTCGTCATAGTCACCCTAACCCCGTCTACCCTGAACGGGCCCGCACCGAAACATATAAAATGTCATTTTTTCTTCGAACAGCCAATGACTGGAATGACCTTCCATCCGAAGTGGCGGCCATCATCAATCGTGATCTATTCAAAACCGCCATTGAAGACCATCTGTGTTCGTATTAACTTTTTGTTTGCCCACCCCTCATGTAATGTCCCCTGTGGACCCTTGAGGAAACAATAAATAAATAAATAAATAAATAAATAAATAAATAAATAAATAAATAAATAAATAAATAAATAAATAAATAAAATATCTAAAAAAAATTGATGTGTCAAAAATTCACCTAAGGAACTACTGTACAAGCTGGAGGCAAATATGTTTATTGCGCTGCTCGACGCACATCTGACATATACAAAGCTCCTCGTTTGTACCCTGTTAGCACGATAAGCTAGACGAGAAATACTCCTAGACTAAGATGACTCCTGCTTTTTCCGTCGCCTTTTCAAATTTCCCGATACAATCTAGACCCTTATACGCGGGCAATCGCAAAAATTGCGCTTATTACTCGTCTCACGCGACGCGCCTATATGCGTGCGCCTGAACGCGCAATCCTTGCTCTGCACCGAAACAGTATTTCTGAAAGACGAAACAAGTGGTCCATTACGTTTCAGGAATGGATGAAAAATCAAAACAAGCAAAATATTTCATTCATAACGAGCGATGGAAACCGCTCACAACTATTGTTCTCCACATTATGCTAGCTGCGAACGCATTCATTAATCCTTCACAAGTGTGGAAGCGCCGGCCGAAATAAAGCAAAAGAATATTAAAACATACAAAGGCAGCACTCGTGAGAGCTAAACGCCAGTCTCTCGCTAAAATGTACGAGGCCCTACAAGACTCGCGAAAAGAAAAGGAAAGTAATGAGGGTCCGCCAACCTTCGTAACGCGCGTATAATTAATCGACGGTCAGCAATGCCAAGGAAGGGGACGACATTAAAAGAAATAAAATCCGAGCTCGCGCGAAAGTGTAGATAAAGCAAATAAGCAAAAAGTAATCTCTGTCCTCCGAGATAGAGAGAAAGAAAGAGAGAGAGAGAGAGAGAGCCGCTAGTAACACACTCGCCTCCTCCATATCTCAGCTGCCGTCGTGCTTCTGCATTGTCGCACGTACAAGTAAGGCCTTCCTCCTGTCGTGTAACGCACCGCTCGCGTGGATGGAAGTACGAAGGTTCCTTGAAAAGAAAGGATAAAAAAAAAGCAAAAATAAAGGCAGCGCTGGCGTAGTGGCTCACGCTTGCGCGGTCGCTTTAGCCGCTGCTGCCGGTGCAGCCCCAGGAGGGGTACATGGGCGGAAATTAATGTTAATGCGAGACGCGCGATGCATTCATGGCAGCCCTCCCTTGTCACCGCCTCGGCCCCTCTCGTCGTGTACGCACCGTCGTCGTCATCGTCGGCCACTCGTCGCTCGTACTATTATCTTTCACCTCTTTTTTGCCTTCTTCATTTTCCGTATCGTCACGCTTTTGTAGTTAGCGCGCTTCTTGTTCTTCTTCTTTTTCTTTTTCGCTGTTAGCCTCTTCGCAGCTGGTGTCTCATTTCCCTATTTTCATTTTTTATCATGTCATCGATCCTGGAAACAGCTTTAGCCTCTGCTACTGTATCTCCTTGCTTGCTTCGTTAATTCTGCGCCGTCCGTGTCCTGGTGTTTTGGCTAAATGGTCTGATTTCAGTCTCGTCGCTGTCTCACAAATTTTTCAGTATACATTGCAAGGCATCTGACGATTTGGTTCAGCGTATTTGTGTCATGTTATTTGTAGCAGGAAGAGGATTTGCTCGAGAACACTGCTTCACGCAGAGCTCTCCACTGGGCACGCATGCTGCCCATTTAATGTGACCGACAAAGGCACCCAGTAATTTACGCAGCACTCAGAGCGCGAAGATTAAAAGTTCGCTACGTCTGCGCTACCCGCACAGATTTTTGAGCGTCTCGACGCTAAGGCTACCAAGCAAACACGCGGGTATAATCACATATCGATGGTTGAAGCCTTAACACTGATTGCGTTCTCTTCTCTGTACTACATACCCAGACACAAAAGGAGGGCGTAATCGTCTTCTAGGCACATATGAAGCTCTTAAGGTTCGTCCCGGTCTTGTCCTTGCCGGTCAACTGTCAATTAAAACCCCTTTGTAGATAACTGCCCTAAATAATTTCCACTGGAACGGCTCAAGTTTCACTACTGTACTTATGCATGCATGCACGTATTCTTGCTGCAAGAATTAATCTCTTTAGCTTGAGTATCTGACGTTTCTATAAACGAGATCTACCATTCTATGTAGTGTTCGATAAAGCAATTTAAAGGAAAAGCATAAAACTTGGTAACAAGGTAATTAATAGCGTTCCCGGCGAGCGATGGGATCAAGGCCAACTACATCTAGATGGCGATACGCTGGCCTCACTTAGCTGTAACCGTTAAGAAACAAGCTAGGGCAGCTAGAGATGGTATTTCGCGTTGTAAGAACGAATGCATTTCTTCCCACTGCCATTCGACACTGACCGAACAGTACTTATGTGACCAAAGCTATAGGGACAAGTATGTATAGTAACAGAGGTATGTATAGTAATACAAGGTATGTATAGGACAGAGGTATGTATAGTAATGCAAAGTACGAGCTGAGTGCAGCATTTTCAACAAAATTCAGTTCTAAATGCCTGTTGAATAATTACACCCGATACAAATATTTTGTATAAAAGGAGTGCCAAAAGCAGATATTAGCTTGAAGTGTCAAAAATAAGCATTTACGCACCATATTTGCAGTCGTCCACTTGAATGAGCCTGTTTTACGAGCACAGAATTGCTGTGTACGCTTGCAGCAGTTTCCATTGATAAGATAAATCGGGACTTTTGAAAACACGATCTGATATCTTGCGACCGCACGTGATTGCATTTTTTTTTTTTTTCACTCTTGTCCGTGTTGACGTCATCTGCCTGATGTTTAAGTTCCGAGTTCAGTGGATCTGTAATGCGCAAAGTATTCAGTAGACAAACCGCAGGGTGGCGTAGCATTACCAAGCAAAACAAACAAAAAAGGAGGGAGGGAGGGAGGGAGGGAGGGAGGGAGGGAGGGAGGGAGGGAGGGAGGGAGGGAGGGAGGGAGGGAGGGACTGTGAGAGAGGCGTAGCTTTTAGATGCCGTTCTCATGAACCGCGGTATTTTCTTAGATGAGAGGTTTCATTATTTTTGTTAGGTTTTCGATCTTCTTCAAGTGGAGTGTTTTTGCAGCCTCATACCTTGTCTTTTCTTCAGATGAGCATGCAAAGACACTTTCACCCTATTCCAATAGATCGGACCACTTCTTTTCACAATCGCAAAACGTTGCATAACAACTGACTCCCTAATACGTACGCCAGGTTGCACAGCTATGGGAAAAAATGCACATTGTGGCTCATAGTGTACGACACGTCAGTGACGTTAACAATCGGTAGCAATATATTTGTACTTTATTTTAAGTTAGCAGCAATTACAATGACCCTCATACAACGAAGAAACATTATCTTTCGCAGCTATTCAATCACGCATAGGCGAGTTGCCCCATCTGAGGTATTTTACTAATTTTTTTTTTTTACTTTAGTTTTGATGACGTTAGCAGCGATTCACTCCGAAACTCTAGAACAGGAAACCGAACGTTACCGCCTATGAATAAAGACGTTAATCGGAGAAAATATTTCATCGTCGCAATGAAAGAACTCGCACAGTGTAGACGACGAGAGCCATCAGCGACGTTCACAGAATACACGGTACGTGCCCACGCGTGTAGAAAACCGAATAAGCTTTCGATGCCGACCCCGTGGAGATACATTGTCCTTTTGATGACACCAAGTAATACCACTCAAGAGACCAAAGACGTTCCTAAGCACCGCCAGCCCCCTTCAAGTGGCGCTGAGTTCTCAGTGTTGTCGTCACAATATATCCTCTTGCTCACTGCGACGACACGAACGAACAATAAGAAAAAAAAAAAAATGGGGGAGTACATGTCCAGCTCCGTGCCTTGGAATGAAGCGACCCTCTTGTGTGGGGACTGGACAACTGAACTAAGTACCTTCTTTTTCTATGTGGGGCGTTTTTCTAGCGAACAAAGGAAAGGCCAAACGAAATGCGGTCACACCCCGTACTGAAAAGCAATTGCTGTGAGCAAGAAAAACAAAAAGGTGTGCCTTGAAGAAAGGTAATAGAAAAAAATGCACGAAGTTGAGTGCAGTTTTTCAAATAGAATAAAAATAAAGCCAAGACCCAGCCTCTTACCCGTCTACAGTTCCTGATGATGAAAGAAAATAAAAACATTGGAGGAGGGTGTTATGGTGGAGCTGTAGACTCCATTGAATAATGGGAGGTGATTACGGTTTGAAGCCATTGTGCCGAGGCAGAGACCCCCTATATATCAAAAGCCACGCTCTTTTCAGTGTTGTACGGTAGTTGGATGATCAGTCATCTCTTTTTTTTAGCCCCAAAGTGTGACCGCTGGCTGCGGAAACCGCAGTTCTCTCCTTTGTACGCGATTAGCGCTTCCTGTTTCACACGTGTGGGATTAACTCGATCGCTGTGCCGAGAATATAAATCTGAATGGTTCTTCTTCCCTAGATACAAAAACATTTTCGATATGCGAAGCCTGGACACGTTCAAGAAAAAAAAAAAAAACCTTGAGACACTTTCATGCGAACAAATACATGCAGCTTGGTCTAGTTTTGCCTTTTATTGCCTTCCGAACGCGAAGTTTCAAAGTGAAAGCATGTTTCAATTCTACTGAATCGGTTTTTTACGCACTAGCCAAGCCGATGTCATGTGTAGTTCGGTCCGTAAGCAGTTGTTCGTTCTCTCTAAACCGTACTTAAGATCTACAGCATTCGATAAAACTCACCAAAGTGGAGATTTAGGTGGATCGGTTAAATAATATTAGATCATGAATATTTCAGAAATTCGTATTTTTCTTTTTTTGTTGCATAGTTCGCTTATCGATTTCTCAGAGTTGATGATGCGGTGCATCCATAATATTTCTTAGTTATGTTGTTTCAATAAATTATTACAAACTGTGTTCCTGTTGAGGCTTTACAATTAGACGTTTGTCTTCCGAAACATCTATGCAAAGGGAATAGCGGTGAGCTCGGCTCACAGAGAAATGCAATGCTGCGTAAGGCAAGGTTCATGCCTGAAATGTTCAATGCCGGACGCTGAGGTAATTGTAAGCCACCTGCAGCAAGCCAGAGGCAGATACAGAGCCTGAGCCTGCATATACTCTCGGACAAGAGTGTACTCCATGATCGTATATTGTATGTAGGTACTCGCAATGTATTTCTATACAGGAAATCTTGTGATAAAAAGATATGTTACTTTTCTCGTTTTCCGGCATGAAAAAAATATTAGCTGTGGTTTAACTGCGGTTAAGCTTAATAGTGTAGCGAAAGCTACGGCCCCCTGGCTACGCTAAGCTTCAGCTTATTGTGGAGTTATCTGTCCTCTTCTTCGTCTTCTCCTTTTTCTTCATCTTCTTCTTCTTTTTCTTTTTCTTTTCTTCTTCTTCTTTTCGTTTCTCTTTTTCTGTTTCTTTTTCTTTTCCTTCTTCTTTTTCTTCTTCTTGTTCTTCTTCTTCTTCTCCTCCTCCTCCTCCTCCTCCTCCTCCTTCTTCTTCTTCTTTTCTTGTTCTTTATTTTTTTTCGTCTTCTTTTCCTCCTTCTTCTCTTTCTCCTTCTTCTACGGCCGGCATATGACACACGGTGCCAGGTGCCCCACCGACGGCTTAAAAACCTAGCACAGTGTAGCTTTCGCAAAAAAAGTGCGCATGTGCCAGTAAAAAAAGAACAAAAAAAAACAAAAAAGTGAATTTCAACATATACCGCATACAAATCATGCAGTTTCACCCGTGCGTTGAGGCATCTAGAAGTCGTTCGGATGCGAAATAAACAAAATGCGTAAACAAAGAAGGAAATAAAACGGCAAGTAAACAACGAATATGCTGGAATAGGAAACGCAGCCTTTGTATTGCAAGCGGTCGGCTTATATGGCTTATTTTAATCCATTTTCGGCGTTCTCTCGCGAATGTTTTCCTTTCCTATTTGATCATACGGTCATACCGAATACTGAAAGATCCCCAGTGGCTCCAAATAAAACATTACAATGTACATGCTGTCACAAAAAAAAAAAAAATCCTCAGTAACTGGAACACTGAATAAAGCCCCTTCATAAACAATAGATGGGTTTACACTGAAGAAGCTCGATGCGAGCGGTTGTTCTCGGTATAAAAGTGACCAAAGTGCCAAAAATCTATACAGCGTGCTGTAAAAACAGTAATATTATAAAAGCCGAATTCAGAAGCGCGAAGCAGAAGAGATGAGGGAACTCATGAGAATTCACTCGAAGTCGGTGAAGCCAAGCGAGCTTCATGAAGTAGAATTCGGAAACGTTTGATGTCTGCCTGACACAAAGAAGTAATTTGCAAGTCCGTTCAGCATAATGCTCTGCCCTTACCTTCAGCATAGTGCTCCTTGGTCGATGCTAGAATAAGCAAACTGTATGAGGCGCCGCTGCCTTAGAAAATGCTGATGCCATACTCAGAGATGCGTGCCACGCACCTTGATGGGTTTTCGAATATAAACATGCTATTGTACCACAGATATGATAGCTTAAAAAAAGTGGCGAGATGAGTAACAGAAACATGACCCCGGCTACATTTGTGTCGTCCTTTTCCTTTTTCGCGCTACGTTGCCAAATAACGGGACGAGTAAATTGTCAAGCGTTAGGCAGCACAAGACGAGTGTTCAGGAAGGTGTATCGGATAATATAATAAAAGGCACGAAGTGAAGTCTTAGTATTACAAACTTGTGAAAACGTACAAAAGCAGCTTCTGCAGCGGAAAATTACATATTGTTGCGAGCCTAGCACCGCGCGGCCGCTGGTATTGACACCCAGCACCTCCACCAGTGTCACGACTCAAGCCCCAAGGAGCCGTGAAAATACGCGTAGGCGAGAACCCGGGAATCAGGTCAGCTTCCAGCACTGATATCAGAGTCTAGCCCCAGCGCGCCTCACGAGCCAACGGCCGCTTTGTCGTCGTTCTCACCGAACGCGGTGGCCGCGCGGCGCCAGGCACGTGGCAATATTTCGGTTTAATACGTAATATAGCAGACTTTTCGCATAAGAAGCCTTATAATATAGCAAACCTTTCTGTAGAAACACGCTAGAAGTACCTTACCGGAATAACCTTCATACGCCATAGAATGATTTATTGCCTACGCTCTGAAGGGGTCGAATACTAATGATTATAATTTTGTTTCAGCCGAGCAAGAGGTCGTCCCGGCAAAGGACCCCATTTTTTATATTTTTGTTCTGTGCAACATGGCCTCAAAAAAAGTTTCTCCCACAACTCTTACGCAAAAAAAAAAAAAAATCTTGACCATCAGGTTAACGAAAACCTTGTATCCATTGATTGGTTTTGTTAATGGTGCTTAATGTCCCCAAGCTACTCCGGCTAAGAGAAACGGCGCAGTAGAGGGCTCCGGAAATATCGACCCCCTGGGGTTCTTTAACGGCCATTGACATCGCACAGCACACGGCCCTTCTTTTTCACCTCCAGCGAAAAGCAGCCGCCGCGGCCGGGATTCGATCCCACATTATTGCGTACAACAGTAGGACGCTCTAACCACGGCGCCACCACAGTGAGGCCTTGTATTCATAGAGGTCTCGGTGCACTCAGGAGGCTCAGTAATTATTTTATAACATCAAAAATAACCTTAAACCCCTTCCATAGAAAAAATTTAAACGATCAATCAGAAAGCAAATATTGCAGCATGTGAAAAGAAAGCTTTGTTGTGACTGCTTTTGCGCCACGCAGTGAACGAACCACTTGATAACCCGGATCTGGAAGTTATTTCGAATAAGTTGCGCCAGTTGCCAGCGTATGAAACTCCTTCA
Source organism: Amblyomma maculatum (assembly GCF_055883805.1). Lineage (NCBI taxonomy): Eukaryota > Metazoa > Arthropoda > Arachnida > Ixodida > Ixodidae > Amblyomma > Amblyomma maculatum. The sequence goes on from NC_139344.1 coordinate 331,533,654, forward strand.
CCTAATTACTATTGCTAGCCCTGACCTTTGCTCTCTACACCCTCTCACACCAAGATCGAGCAATGATCTTATGAGACCTTAAACTTCTATTGTCTCCCAAGATAACTTATCGGTGTAATTTGGCCAAAGTTCAAATGCCGCCATTCTGTTGAATCTTTAACATTGTCTGCACTTCTCTTTTCACTATTCCCTTCGCGCACAGAGTAGCAATCCAGCGAATAATAAGTGGCGTTCAGGTTGCCTGGCTACCTATTGGAAGCATCTATGCGCGCATCTGGCGTTGTCTTTCTTTCCCTGTTCGTGTTTAACTCTTGTCCTGAATTAACCATACGCAGCACCCGCAAATGCTTCTATAAATTATTCGTTTTTGACTAAAACATTCTTGTCCTTTTTTATTGCAGAAACATAATGCCAGTACTATCGTATATCAATACCGCCACTTTCAATTTTTTCTTTCAAATATGGTGTAACTCTCGAAGCAATCTGTACAGGTTACAAGAACCACGAGGCATGTTCATCAACTACACATAGCAAGAGAGGGTCTCACACCCGCGGCCTTCGGGCAGCATATGCTGCCCGTCCCGTAGAGCTATATGATGCGGCCCACCAGCCCCAAAAGTTTCCGCCTTGCTTCAGAAAACACGTGCAAGCCGGAGGAGTCAGCTTTGTCACCGTACTCGCTTTCAAACTAGAGTCAACTAAGATGTCTCATCCCCAGACGGCACGCTTTTATTGTGGAAATGAAAAGAGTCACTGGCCCATTACTATTACTGGATAAACTTCAGATGGACCTCAGCTGCCTTAAGCAGCGAGGCACCGAACAACTCACCCTCTCTTTCATCTTCAAATACGCTTTTTTTTTTTTTTCATTGATGATAAATGGTTGTTAAATTACCTGTTGTAACATTTCAACAGCTCCCTCCGAGCCATCTTTGTGCGGCAACAGTCCGGTGTTGAAGTAGACGCAGCACATGCCGCTTCTCTTTTTCCGCTCCTCTTCCTCCTTTCCCTAACTAAAGGAATTTGTTTGCCTACCTTTATGCCGGTCTCACAATGACAAAATTCGTGCAATTAACAGGCAGTGTTTAAAGGCGCTATCGCGTCTACTCTTTTGACGAAGCTAAAGTGTGCTCCTAACTTTTTATAATTTCTTTAGTTTTAAAGCGATAGCCTTTAATGGCTCATGCTCGCGGATTATGTCCATCCATCGGTCCCTCCTTCCGTTCATCCGTCCCTTCGTCAGTCCGTCCGTAACGCTTTCGTTACATGGGAGGCGGTAGCTGGCAGCTGACATGGCCGAGCACTAACTGGACGTAGGGCTTCCTGACATTACGTTTGACAGGCGCTGCTAACTCGGGCCTCTCCTTTCATATAGAAGTGTGAGATCAGAATTAGCCTGCCAAGACCCTTGTATTCACGTTATCCCTAGGTCACGCAGGCACGTTCATACGGCTCGGTTAAAACGGGGCTTTATGTGTTAGTCAAGGGTTCGACAGAATCCTGTCTGGGAAGGGGCAAACAGAGTGGCTGAATAAAACGTACACTCGCCAAGTACACTGGCTTTATAAGTTTGCTGGTAGCTTCCGATACCGCGTCACAGCGAAGGTGGGAGTGAAAGCCGAAAGAAAGAGGTGCCGTAGTGGAGGACTTCGAGCCACCGCGCGATAGAGGCTTTCGCCTCATCGCAGTTTAGTGATTCAAAGTGCCCCCTATAATTTGCGAATTTGCTTTTATATTTTTGACGTGTTTTGATGTTTCTTTTTTTTTTTTATTCTCTAGCTCCTGAACAGCCAGGGACGAAATTTCTCAATCAATTTTCTCTCTCATCAGCGCATAACATTACTAGTTCGAGATCCCTACTGTAAAGCATGCTTTGCCTCGTAAAGAGGTAGCTAGCGGTGGAGCAAACTATAGACCAAACTGCGATGCTGTACAAAGCTGGGGTAAAAAACTCGTCTCACCCACATACGTATGAAGTGTATTCACGCGTAAGGGGTGAGGTCATGTGAGTCGTTACTGAAAGCGAAAATTCGAACAAAGTTGTTCGCGTGACCTACAATGAAATAAAGAACACCGAGAAAATTCTCAATTCCAAACATCAATTCAGGATGCATAATGGATGAGCCTGTATCCATAAGGCGGCGATAAACATCATAAAAAAACAATAACCGACAAATATCAGCCCATTGCACAGTAAGAGAAAGGACGCTAAACAGGTGTTTCACAACTGTTTAATGCGATTCACGCGACGATGAGTGCTCGACAGTGTAGTACATACAATGCGTGTACAGAGAGCGATGATTGAGGCCCTGGGCAGTAAATCTGCGATGATGAAATACGTTTAGCTGCTTCTCTAACCTATCTCCTTTTTGAATTCAGGAAAGATCAATTCGATTGATGCAACGGTTTCGTTATAACCGAGCCTTCCATTATATCCGAGCCTTTCGTTTTATTTCCCTCTTTTGCAAGAGAAAAAGGGAGATGTGCTTTAACCGATTTTGCCGCCTGCCAACTTTGGCAGGAAAAAAACTGAAAAGCAAATATATGCACCTGTATATGCAAGGGCCACCTGCCACGTTTGGCAGGTGGCCATTCCATATACAGTTCATGATAAATGGCAGGCAGTTTTGTTACCAACCAGGTGGCGGTGGCAGAGTTTTCATTACTACGACGATTTTGCGAAAAAGCACTTATGTCAGTCTGAAGCACCTTGCTAATGGTAGTTGGCGGGTGACATGGCCAGCTTTGACATTCAGGGGGCTTTGCGACGTCACGAGACCACATGGCATGGCCGACTTGGTAGAAGCTGCCAACTCTGGAAGCTCATTTGAGCTGAGAGACTGAGATGATATTGATGAGGACAGGAACAACGGCTTCGTGCAAGCTGCAGCCAATAGTAGAAATGTGGATCACGTCAGCTACCGCAAAGCCAATCAGAGTGAGTTGTCGCACCAGTTCCAACCTTTGGAGAGAGAGAGAGAGAGAGAGAGAGAGAGAGAGAGAGAGAGAGAGAGTGCGTCCTGGATGCTACAACTGCTGTACAGGCTGTTTCAAATTGTTGGATACAGATTTTTTTCTAACACTATGCAATATACTACAGTGCAGTCTACTCAGGTTGATTGCACGGCAAGCTAGACATTATTAGCGGGGTAGAGTGCAAAATATGCAGAATAATAAAATGCAATTGCCTAATCAATTGGCTAATCAACCACAATTTTTTTTTTTTTAAGGAACAGCGGTTCTATTCGTTAACGCTTAATAATGTCGTGTCCAATAGAGAGGACAAGAGACGAGCGTTTAGCATTGGTGTTGCGTTATGAAACGAATTATGTGTCTTTTTTTCTGCAATGCTCTAGTAGGACAGAACTTCAAACACAGCAGCTGCAATGTGCAGTGGCCCGCGGCATGTGCAATAATAAGCTGAACAGTGCACAAGATACCTTTAATTATATTTGACTACATAATAGAAAAAAAAGCAAGATGCCTCGAAATGTTCGACCTAATAATTTGGTCTTGTGGTTAGGTTTTATTTATGTAACCACAAAAGACTTAACAGCAGGCAACTTGCTGTCACTGAGGAATTGTGTGCGGCAGTTACTGAAGTTGTATCAGACTATAGTTATCATGTTTATTTTATTTGAGCTATAGTGAGTTTAAACTTTTTTTTCTGCATGCATATGTAGCCGTGTAATTTTCGCTGATGTATATTTATTCTTTTTTTATGATTACGCTATTCCTTGTCTCATCTTTGGTTCTCATTGTTTGATATTTAGATGTATTAATTATTGTTATTGACATATTAATAGCATTTTTACTACTTCCGCGGTCGCCTAAGTGGTGATATTCCAGCCCGAAAGAAGAGAAAGACCGGACAAATAAGTAAACCAACTGAAAGTAGCATTCCGTAAATGCAAGCTAAATTACATGCAGTAAAATCACGTGAAACTCAGTTTTACGTCTTCTTTTAATTACCAGGAACAAACGCGTTTTGCAACGCTCGCCTCTCTGCCCCGAACGTAAGAGGAATAAATTCTTGTAACTCTAGCATTATAATTGCTACATCACCGGTCTTTATGGCGCTGTTGATGCATACGTTGACAGCTTTATTGCCGCGATGCCCTCGCTGATTACTCCCTACCCTCCGCCCATAGAATAGTTTCCTCGGACATATTATGGTTGCTGTTTTTTCTATTGCGCCCAGCTCGCGCACCCACCCTCTAGTTCTCTTCACGTGTGTAGAGGCCCAGGCAAAAATGGTTACATAGTGCTCTTTTCTTGTTCCATCCTGCGAGACAAAATATTGAAGGTTTAAGTTGCAGATTTTTACAAGCTTGCCGCTGTAGCTACAGGTGGGTGGTGTCACCACCCAATAGACACCAACACTTACTGTAAATGTTAATGCTAAGCCCATGACCAAAATACAAGCCTGAATCGCGTAAAACATAGGGTGAAACCTGGGGTGCAGGTCCAAGAATGTTAATAATTCTCTCGACAAGCCAAGACTGGCGAGCAGGAAGAGCTGAGAAAAAGCCCCGAGAACATTACGCTACAGAGCATCGATTATGCATCTGATATACTTATAAGGAGCTTTACGGAGTGTTTTAAGGCGTAAGAAAAGGGTTCCTTGTCCCTTCGACACCGTTTCATTTTATATTCAGCGCGTAGCAATGCCCCTGCTATACAAATTGTCAAAAGTCGGAATGTCGGAACTTGTATCTGAGTCGATTCTCACATTGTGGGTGGAAACTGCCTTATAACTTTCCAATAGCGACACACCTTCCTTTATTTTTCGTAACCAGGTAATACATACATCTGCAAGTCTCTTAAAGGGTTACGCCATATAATGAACCTATGTGTGAGTTGCCGTAATGGAATTGCTACTTTTTCCAATGTAGCGCTGCGTCCAAGCAATGTAAGTATGGATGTACAAAGCAACGGGTACACCACAATGATTCATTAGACCATTAGGCTGTCTTGAATGATATGCCCGTAACTCTATATCCGTTGTATTTTATGCAAATTGAAAACTTTATTGAAATACAGGCCTACGTGGGGGCAACCAGCAATTTGGGTTCCGTCCGATTCAATATCAAAACGGCAACATACACAAAGGTTTCAATGTCACGCAGCATACTCTGCTAACATTCCCTAAAAAAATGTTGTTTCTACGCTGCGGGCATAAAAACTTTACAAATGCATATGGCGAAACTCCAGCGAGAAGTAAAAATATTTCAGTAGCGATTTACAGAAGGAACAATGACTTCTTCGTCTCCCCCTTCATCAAGCAGCTTCGGGGTTTGCCTTCAAATAAATACGCTGGTATATAAAACTTGTTTCAACTAGGTCGAAATAATTCCAGATTTAAAGGGAGAGTGCGACTTCAGCGATGAAAGCAGCTTTATCAATATGAAGTATAGACTTCTCTTCATCGCGAGTTTTTATTTGGTCGGTCAAATGCAGCACACATTCGCAGCACCATGTCATCAGCCTAGAATAAGTGTGATTCGCATGTCTCGCGGAGTAGATTTACGGCAGCTATTCCGCGTTCCCGCTTAGAGCAATATGTACATCCCCTCATTTTCCCCCAGAAAAATGAAGCTACCAGCGAACACTCTCAGGATAGTGCTTGCGCGCTTCGTTGAAGACTGGCGAACAATCAGTTTCTTTCAAGCAATCCGCCGCTTGAAACCCTTTCGTAGAGCTCCGCTGATGAAGCCTCCAATCGTCACTGAACTTTCATGTCACTTTGAGACGGCCAGCGCGAAGCTGCGTTCATCAGTTCCGCTAACGAGCTATTTTCCACGTCATTTCAAAGCAGCTATAAGGTATTTGTCTTTTTTTTTTTTTTCTAATATACATGTTCTCCACGAACACGTTTCGACAAAAATCTCGGCATGTTTTTCTTATCCCTGTGTTCATTTATAATGTAGGAGTCAGCACGAAAATAAAACCATTGACATTTCAATGGCCATAAAAGGGCACAAGCTTTAAAACCAAAATAAGAAACTTCTTTCCGCGTTAAGCGCCAACGCTGTGGCTTTCAGTTTTCTTGCTTTTAATATATGTGAAATACATTCCTTCTCCTTAGAAACTTACTCGCCCAAGAAAAGTATGGACATTAGGGCAACACAATACTGCAAAAACCTCCCAAAGAATTGAGCGCATCTCGAACCATGTGGGTATCAAATGAGAGTATTAAATGTACATGCAAACGATAGAACGTAGGATCCGATGCTCCACCAGAAAAACGCTTTACGAAGAGAATAAAGACGCGTATACGACCTCAATTAGGATGCACACCTGAGCTACACCGCGAGAGAAGAGATGAAGATAGGGATGAATGAGGGGAGAAATTTTCGCTGTAAGAGCGGGTTCCGACTTATTTTCTGAGAATTGTCTTATTCGGAACGTCTTCGCCGCAGGAAGTGAACTTTGGGACAGGCTGCCTGCTTATGAAGATTTAGATAGTTTTTCATGCGAACCCGGGTACTCCGGTACAGTATCTGGGAGTCTTAGCCACTGAACCACCGCAGCGGGTTGAAATGGCGCATAAAAGCGATACTTTATCCTGAAGGACATCAGTGATGATGACCACTTGAGTACTCATATGAGTGGGGGTGGCATCGTGTTGGACTCTCCTTCGGCAGAGTTCCAAAGTCTGAGAAATTGAAATAATTCCTGAATCTAAGAGGCGACAGTGCTCAGGCGCCACAGCCAAAATGCTTCCACATAGCATGCCAATAACTCTGATCTGAAGCGCCTTGGGTGGCACCGATGCTTTGAGCGTAATAGAGAAACAATTAACATCGTTTAGATGGGTACATCCACAGTTCTAACGTCCTTACGAGCTTGCCGCCAAATATACTAACATTTTCTCCATGGACATGTAAATGAAAAATTATGGATGCCCATGTGAACGATGTAATCTGAGGATCTTCTAAAAGGACTGATTGTAGCAAAAATTCCTCCCTCTCCTTTTCTCTCATAATTTCGACGTGCGCGCGCTTCACATAATAGTGCACTCATCTTGACTCTCTAAAACGCTAACAAAAAAAAAAAAGAAAAAAAGGCTGAGAAAGACAGTGGAAATTACAGCGACCAAGTTGATCTGTGTTGTGCGCCAAATATAGCAACATGCTTTCTTTTAGCTAAATGTGAATTTTATATTTTTTTTTTCAACAATATTTTGCGGAAAATTGTTTTCCTTGATTGACTTCAAAACTTGCTTTTAGAGCGCTACGGGCAACTCAACTTATTGACATCGACGCTTTTAAGCCAAGTTAGCCGTTTTCAGGTGTTTACGTATAGTCGTTAATGTTACAGGGGCACAGGAACGTACAGGGTCGTCCACTCTTAGTGCGAACCTGCGAGCAGGTAGACAATCCGCTCTTGTTCAAGAGTGTAACAGCCTGCATTAGTTAGCGAATATTTAATTGCTGCCACCATGTCATGTTAGCGAATATTAAGTGCCGTCACCATGCTGTGCTAAGCGCAATGCTTTCACACAGTAATGACGACAGAAAGAAAACTCTACGGCTGAAGGTGCAAGTCATCCTAAGAAATGGTGAGGAATGTAGAAACGCTATTCGATTGGGAAGCGAGAAAGCTGACGTTTTAACAACTTTACGACGTTATCGGGTATTGGCTTAGAGCGGGCGAAAATATGCCGAAAACGCTTTCTCAATGAAAGGTTCTTATTTTTTGCAAATTCTGCTGAGGAAAATTTGCTGCTTCAAGGTACCTTTAGGGAGGCCATTTCTCTTGGATCAGCGATAGGAAACCTGACACTGTCAGAGATACACTTGTCGAGGCCGCACGGTTTAATTCATTACCCGACCATGACCTCTAAAACTTTTCATATAGTTTCCCAAGAACGCAAGATCAAATACCGGCCGTGGAGAGAGCTTTTTCGATGGGGGCGAAAACCTAGGCACCCTTGTAATGTTCGATGTCAGCGTACGTTAACAAAATTTTCGCAACCCCCCCCTACAGCGTCCCTTCAAAGCCCCAGTCCCTTTGGGAAGTTAACAGCTATAAACCAAACCTTTTCATTAGTTTTGCGGAGAGAACTTAGCCATAAAGAGGAGCAATTAACAAATATCCATGCCAGTAAAGATTTCAGCTATCCGCAATTCAGCGATTACATTGTAGATGGTGGTAAAAAATATATATATTAAATCCCCTTCCAGAGACAGAAGATGATTGGTTGGTTTATGAAGTTTAACGTCCCTTAGCAACTCAGGATAAGAGTGAGGCTGTAGTGGAGGGCTCCGGAAATTTGACTCGTTAACGAAACAAGTTAAGCTAGTTGGTAGTTATTCATGGTAACCGGGCGCGAGTACAACACGGCACAAACGCTCTGCGTGTTCGTCTTTTTTGCGCTCGGTTACCGATGACTCATTAAAGAAGAGCACAACGTCGTACAAAAACGTTTCCTTTGAGCGCATAGTGATTTCCTGATGCCAAGCAGAGTAAGTGCGGTTGTCAGACAGTGTACATCCGTGGGCTCCTCTTGGGAGCAAGATCGCAAAATTTTCACAGCGGGGAAACTAACGAGAAGAACGTGAAATAAAGAAATGAGAGGAAGACGGACAGACAAAACGGAAACTTCATTTGAGACAATATTAAAGGATAGCCAACGACGGCAATATACAAATAAAGGGAAACACCGTCGGCGCCCAGCCAGACAAGACGAAAGATACTAACTCGTGGAAGGTACTTGAGCGAAGAAATAAATCAACTATCAAGGAAGCATAACCTTAAAAAAAAAATACTTTTTTTTTTTCAAAACACGCGGAAATAACACTGCGTACAGCAAACCAGCTAGTCTATACTTCATCTCACAAGCTGTCTGCAGCACTGCGAAAGGCAGGAGCTGGCTTGTCCAATCAGGATCATGAGCACTACAATAGGTAATAGTGGTTCTGCGCGAATCTCGCCCCCGAATCGGCGGGGGGCGAAAGTAGGAGCCCGACTATCTAATATAGTGCGCAGGGGCGAGAGGCACAAGGGAGCAAAATTAACCATTATAGTGCACATGATCTTGAACGGGGCAGGGCTCCCCTGCCTTTAACAGTGCTGCAAACAACTTGTGAGGCGGAGTATAGTCAGTGCGCATACTGCTCACCATATTCTGCCTCCCTAATTGCACTCATAAAATACGAATAGGAACACTGCCTCGCTAATGCGCTGTCAGCAGGAAAGGCAGCGCTGTGAAGGTGTCACCTAAGCCACAAACAGCGACAGGCACGCGGCGTGTTTCGAGGAATTCTAGGCTCGGTCAAGTAAGCCCTGCCACGCAGAGCCGCCAGACTCGGCGCAGGATTCAGCGGCCGTTTGGAGCCAGCTTGAGCCAAAGCCCGCCTAATTAAGGCCTCCGATCCGAGGCGCCACTCCACACACAGGCAGACACAACGAGGGGACTTTATTTGCACTTCATGCCCAGTTGCACGTAAGCAGGACACTGTGGCCACGACCTCTACGCCGCTTGCTCGTGGCTACTCTTTCTCTACTTCTAAGAAATTCTCATTGGCCAGTGAAAAAATGAAGCGTGTTTTGTAACTGTACACACATACAGACAAGAATCTCTCAAATTATTTGCCTCAATATATCGAAAATACTCTTAAGCAGCTACGCTCAAATTAAATTTCGCATTAGGCAGTATCGTAACTCAGACCGCCCGACACAGGGGTATGGACACATGGCCCACACCACCGAGAGCTGTTGGCATTCATTGCTGCCACAGGCCTGTATCAATATATTTAAATCCTTATGCCGAAGGGCGAACTTGCGCAATAAAAGAAAAAAAAGAGTATTGTAACCTTCCATAGAATTTTTCTTCCCCGCCGTTTGCTGACTGCTTAGGTCACAGAAAATTTAAATTTGACACATAAATATTCCTTAAACATGCATGCTAATATCTAGGGTGCTGCGGATATCGAAAACCATAGCCAAATTATTGTATGCATATCTGCAATGTTTGTTCTTTTTTTTATATTTGTCGGTAACCTTCCTGCCATTGACAACCATACGCGGGACATGTACTGACGAGAATTTGGTTAAGGGCAGCACACATCGCCCCATTGTGAGTTACTAGCTGAGTCAAAAGCTACAGCATGTTAACTACTACAGTTGTGATCGCTGTTTCAAATTGGAGGTGATTCAGTCACACATGTTTGAAGCGCATCTGAATTCCTTGGCTGCCATTATTGGGAATGGACATAACACGTCCTATCAACGACAGAAATCTTTATCTTACATCCAAGAACGCTTTCTGTTGTACTTAGGATAAAATCAGTGCTGTCAGCACATATAAATAAATTCGAGCTCCTGTACAGCTAGCTATAGCTTTGCCACGGTGAGACTGAAAATTTCTTATATTAAAATTAATCTATAATTACGATGGCAGTTTATCTCGCTGTGACTATTTTATTACCTGAAATATTGCTTTAAATTCTGTGTTTAGGCCCAGAAATAGAATTTTCCTTCTTCAACTTTGTTCCCCACCAGTTGAATGAGGCGGAGATATGAGAAAGTGGTTACATGCGACTCGTTTTGGAAGCATTTCGTGGCAGTAAACAAGTATTTGAGCAGAAAAAAGAATAATACTGCTTCTTCATCAGGACACCCTTTAAAAACGCGGATCCTCATCACTGACACGAAATAAAATGACAACGCGCCTAGTCGCATCTGCGGCACATTCATTGGGAATTCAACCGCAACTTGGTCTCCCGGTAAAGAAGCGCTAGAGTAGCCTCTAGCGCACGCATCTTTTGAAGCATTGAAGCACGCATCTTTTGAAAAAAAAAAAGAAACAGCTGAAGCAAACGTAAGAAAGAAAACAAAAGGTTGATCAAGTGATCTCTGTTTCTGATAATTGATGCCGGTCGATTGAAGGTCAGACCGGCGAAAACGTGCGACAAAGCCCGCTTTCAGGAAGAAACCTAATCTAAATTGAATGGCGTTTGTCGCTGCGTCGACGTTATCGAGCGAAAGAGGTACCGCAGCGTAAGCGGTTAAAGGAAGCGCAGGAACCAGGTTTAACCTTCCATTCTGCGCTGAAAAAGATTGAATTACATCAATTTTCGGGGGCATATGGTAAACAGTAGGAAACAATAACAATAATGCAAAAATAATGCGACGGCACTCTGACAACGGCTATTATACGCCCCGGATCGAAATGAGGGAAGGTACGTGGTGGAAGATCAATCGTTTCAATATCAGGTCACCGTTGCGCTCTTGGTTCCCAGAAGAATGAACGGAAAGGAAAGGTTTACAGAAAAGAAAAAAGGAAAATGTAAGTGACACTTTCCGTCAGAAAACAAAAATACAATGAAAAGGAGTCAGGCGGATATTCGGTTGAACTTAGCTTGTGCGAAAAATCAATGCGACGGTTCTTTTATGAAACAGGTGTACAGAAACCAAGGAGTCATAGAAGGAACATAACAACCTATAAGAAAGAAAAATAATATTCAAGATCACTTCGAATGGCGTCTCCGGATCCAGTGAGGTCTTGTCTGTAATAACCTTGGTGAATTCATCTTTACAGAAAAAGGTTCTTGCCATTCTTCACTTCCCACACATCCAATCTTAGACAAGCATATCGTATTCAATCTTTGTGTGTGTAGCAGTGAGTGAACAAATATTATGCGTGTTTCTCACTTAGATCAAAACAGTTTAGAATGAACGTGCACCTCGCGTTCACTTCCGCTGGTGCTGTCCTCGCGGAAAACAAAGGAGTGAAAATTTAGAGGGGAAGGGGGAGGGGGGGGGGGGGGGAGGACCAGCTGTGGCATGAGCTCCAGGACCGTGCATTTCAAAAGAACAAGTCTGTTCGTTCCAGGAAGAAAGAAAAATGCTTCTCGAAGCACGTAACTCGAAGCGACGGTCTGCAGAGTTGTACTGCCATGCACATCAGTAGCAAACACTGCGAAGGTGTAGATATTAATCTGATTAATATTAGTTAGGCAGATATAGGGTTTACCGGGGCACTTACGTCGAAACTACGGCCAACATACGGGCACTGCCTCGCGCATGAGTCGCCAGCACTTCGCTTAATGCAAATAAACAACGAAAAAGCAAATTCCGCACACACAAACAACCAACATATGGTTTTTAACGCACGAAAGCTCACCGTATCTTCTGACAGGTAGAAAAGGAAATCTACAGCTCTAGCTTCATTGTTTTCGCTCCTACGCGTGTCCCTCTGTATAATTAATTTAGGCTGGTGTTTTGGGGTTAGTTGGGTGCTTTATATCCTGGCCTAGTAATTTCCAGTACTCATTCATGCACCACCAAAGCACCCAACAATTTGAGGTACTTTTATAGCGTACCAACTTCTCTATTTAAGCACACATAAAACTGACAGTAGAATAAAGGAAATAAGAACAACCTAGCAGCCTTTTCAATATAGCGCACGGGCTGATGGTTCGCTTCTGAGAAATCTTTTAGAATGACTGCACCTCGATGCTAACTCCAAGCGTTCAAGGGCGTCTTATATGGAATCTGCTTCGAAAAAGAGGGGTTTCACACACTAAAAGCCACGCTGTGACAGGTCGAAGATCAACTCTCCCGCCTCCTTAGCTTACTTTCGTTTAGTTTCGTTAGTTTTCTATTAGTTTACCGACGCGTGTTCATTGCTGGCGCGGAGTATGGCAGTAAAAAGTAGCAGCGAGAAGACAGAATGAAGATCGATGGAGTTATCTGACGCTGACAGGCCGTGGAGACGGAAGTTCTTGCTACTCTGCTCGCTTCCTTTACAGCAGGCAACGCCGGTAGCTAAGCAGCCGAGGAGATGCGTTCGCCTTCGGCGCGTTTTTGACGAGTTTCAGATCAAAGTTGGTGGCTTTGGTTCTCGGGAAGCATTTACACTACTAACGACACCTAGTCAATTTTCGCCTGGATGTATGTAAGCTCTCAACGTTTCGCAACACACAAAGGCTCATAGGTGAAAAAGACGGGGGGTACACAAGCGTTTTGTAGAGCTATGAGTCTCTTCGTATCCCCCTACTTGATTTCCTAAATGTTTTTTTTTTTTTTTTCGCTATAACTCCTTGCAATTCACAATAGCAAGGAAGACGACAGACATCATAGTACACAATGTCCTGAGCTCGAGTAAAATTCGCCGGCGATAGGTCAAGTTCTGAAAACAAACTATATCTGAGTGGCCCTTATAAGCGTTAGCGTGGCTATTGTTGGTGCTGTATTGTTGGTGTTGGTGTGACGTGTTACTGAAAACCTACCAGATAAAAGAACGCACCGTCGACGAAATGTTCAGAATATCTTAGAAGGGCCTCTGTGTGATTGCAAGATCTTGGAAACAATTTTTTCGCGTCTACAAGACAAATATGAAATACGTATACATCGTCTCGGGTGGTGAATAGAAAAGTTACAGGACTGCGCTTGAGTCTGCTTAAGAGCAAAAATGGCGAAACCCACTTCACAGGACTGTTTTCACGAACTGCATCATCTTTAGCATTCCGACTATCGCCATCATCACTATCGCTACTACCATCATCACCAACTAAATTAACCGTCATTTTCATCACTACTATAATCATGACCTGACTTTTGTAGCTTTGTGGTGTCAATGTATTCACTATCGCCAAACCATTCCCGGTATATTCACTATGGCAGTCTTAATGGCTCGATGTCAGCGAAGGAAATCCCTTGAAAGAGAATCTTACTCCTGATCAGAAGATTGGACACATACACATCAACGTTGTCATAACAGTGCATTAAAATATCCCACAGTTGCGTGGCAATTAAAAATGATGTCCAAGGAAGCTTTAATTGACATCAAGACATTGCCAATGTCGTCAGGAAATTAGAAAGACACTTATTATCCGCTTTATAGGATGACGTGATAGCAGCCGGTGGCTCTCTAAATACACGCGTACTAATTAGCATACAGACTTAAGATCCGACTTTACGTGAAAGACTAGACGGCATCCATATCTATCACCGCTTATTCAGTGACCGTACAAGCGGGCTTTGCGTGACCTAGTCGTTGGAAAGTAAAGAGTTCTAATCCCACTTGAAACCTAAAATTATTAACGTTTTTCTTGAAATAAAATTGATTAATTTTCGAATTTAAATTATTGAAGGCATGCCACGACTTTTGCTTCGTATTATATGTCATGTTTTAGTCGCTTTCATTTCACGCGTGACGTAAATCGTAAAGTTTTACGTGAGCGTTGCGGGGTGTTTGAAATTCCCGCTCGAACTCATGTGGCTCTCACGTCATGACCGAGGCGACCAATAACAATTTTCGCGATATTGATGCCGGAAGCCGATGGGAAAACGCCTGGTTTTCCGGTGGCCTTACGGCTGTCACTTTAAGAAATAAAGAAGAAATAAAATTAGCTAGCAGAAGAAAAGAACCGAGTTCGTTTCTATAGACTCCTCGTCTCGAAGTACTCTCAGCTCACTCACTTCTTTAAGGTTGGCTCCATTTCTTGGCAAACTTAAGGTCGTTATCAAGCCAGTGAGAATATTAACCTTTCAGCTCGTGTTTTGAGGTCACCACACTTCGCCTACCTTTCGCGTTTAAAAGTTTCAGCTTGCAGCTATCACTACTGCAGCTTCCGATACGAGACTAGTTAGGGAGTGATGGAATATTACTAATCAAAATTTCGTCCCAGCTGGCTTGGTTAGTTGCCATGAGATTGAGCACAGAGCCAAAACTACAAGGGTGACTGGAGACAGAGAGAAGTCCTAATTATCTCGGTTAGTTCTCCGGATATTTATATGTATTGGTATCCTATATGTATGTCTTCTCTCTCCGTGAAATCCTGCTACAAAGTAATATGACTGACATACGTGCACATGGCTAATCAGCTGTGCATATACGCTGAGTGCATCAAACAAAGACGCGGTTGAATTCGGACAGCCTCAAGACCACATGAACCATAATGTTAGCGTTGCGGAGAATTGTCTTTCTATTTTGCGCCATGATCATCTCGTCACTTTAAAAAAAAAAAAAAACTTCGGGATTGGTGCAACAAGCGTAGTCTCACTACTACACTGCTGCGTTTTGCCTCCATTCAAATGCTGTCGATGCGAAGGCAAAAAGTGTTCTTAACCTCATAGCACTGCTGCTTAAACATGACGGAAGGAACTGCAGTGAAATAAACACAATTTCAGTATAATTTCCTAATTTGAGAAACAGCTTTGCCATAATACCCAGTTCATAGTTTTATGCAGTTATAGGTGACGGTAAGTTGTGTAACTTATCCCAATATTTCAAGTATTCCATATTTAGAGATGTTTAATTTTTATTGGTGCATATATCAACCTATAAAACAGAGACAATATATTATGATTTAATATTTCTGCGCCGCACGTGTGCACGAGGCACAAAAGGCGCCTTGCTGATTTTCAGTGCCTGCAGTTCTTCTATCTAACCCGAGAAAGAATGTCTGCATATCACATTCAATCAAATGCGGTCTCTGGCCGACATTCTCTTAATCAGCAGCGGAAAAGTTAGCTACTGCCCTCCTCGGGTGCTGACATCGTGAAACCGAAAGCAAAGCAGCAAATGAAAGGGCTTACAAACCATTTTCTTCCGGGGACTCTCAAAGGGATGGGAAGGAAGAAGAACGGTGAGAATTGGTGACGAAGAAGATCCGAACCCCAGCTGAGTGGAAGCAGCCTCAGCTCAATAAGTGCACCAGAAGAAACGAACGATCAGAAGCAGCAAATGGAAATGGCGAGACAGGAACGCTGTAGATAGATATAATAAAGAAAAAACAGCAATGGCCAGGGCGTCTTTGGCTCCTTTCCACGCCCGCCGATTCGGGTTCTCCACGACCTCAGGCGCTATCGACCTCCACTCTGACAGGGTGCCAATTAGTGGCCGACAGGGGGCAGGCCAACCTGTGGATATCGGTCTCTTCTTCTCCACTTGTGCGCTGCTTCGGAGGCGCATGCTTGGTCAGGGGTGTAGGTGGACAGTCTGGGTGCTACGGGAGAGAGGAAAAGTCGAGTGGGAAGTACAGAGGCAGCGTTACGAATACGAAAAAAATATATATACTTAGCCTTGTTTATATCTTGTTTTTAAACCACACTGTCTGATCAGCATTGGTTCAGTAGATATATATACTATGTATTCACGAACCAAGGAAACACCGACAAGAAAGCCGCAGTGAGCCTCCGAAAAAGCGCACACACACGCACACACGCATGCAGATACCTACACACACACACACACACACACACACACACACACACACACACACACACACACACACACACACACACACACACACACACACACACACACACACACACACACACACACACACACACACACACACACACACACACACACACACACACACACACACACACACACACACACACACACACACACACACACACACACACACACACACACACACACACACACACACACACACACACACACACACACACACACACACACACACACACACACACACACACACACACACACACACACACACACACACACACACACACACACACACACACACACACACACACACACACACACACACACACACACACACACACACACACACACACACACACACACACACACACACACACACACACACACACACACACACACACACACACACACACACACACACACACACACACACACACACACACACACACACACACACACACACACACACACACACACACACACACACACACACACACACACACACACACACACACACACACACACACACACACACACACACACACACACACACACACACACACACACACACACACACACACACACACACACACACACACACACACACACACACACACACACACACACACACACACACACACACACACACACACACACACACACACACACACACACACACACACACACACACACACACACACACACACACACGCACGCACGCACGCACGCACGCACGCACGCGCGCGCGCCCGCACAAAGAGAGAAAAAGAGAGAGAGAGAGTATAAAAGCAGCAAGTGTAGTGGTATAAAAATGTTTATCCAAGTAAAAAGGGTTGATGGTAAGGGGAAAAGTGTGACATACTAGCGAGGTGTAAAAGTGTTTCTAGCTAATCGAACTAAAAGCAATTCCGTGTACCTTGCAGTTAACGGTCGATCAGGAAAAAGAATCTAAGTGAGCAGTGGCAGAGTCAGCGTCATTTATCAGGGCCAAGCCTCATCTAAAGTGCCTTACGCTCACTGTTTGAAGAGAAAAGGTGGCCAGTATGCCAACGCACTTTTCTGGCGCCAGCTATTAATGGAAAGCTGCGTGGAGATAACGTTGTTAGTCAGACCATACTATTTTCCCATGCCAGCTACACCAGTGTAGCAAAACTCCAATACACCTATTGCTGTTTTGCTGCACTAATGCAGCTGATCTATGCAAAAAAAAAAGAAAAAATAAAAAAAAACCGAATGCGAAGTTAGCAAAAATAACTTCACACGCTGGCTGCGCGAAGACGATGAAGTAGAGAAGGCCTTAATTATATATATATATATATATATATATATATATATATATATATATATATATATATATATATATATATATATATATATATATATATATATATATATATATATATATATATATATATATAGTATAACAGGAAGAGTTGATTACAAGTGATCAGTAAATGTAAAATGAATCACCAAGAGTTTAAAAACATAACCGGTGGATTTATTTCGACGTTTCGACCAGGCTCCAATCTTTTTCTTGATTCTATATGTGTGTGTGTATATATATATATATATATATATCTTTCTTCTACTCTGTGTTTATTTATCTTTCCCCTAAACAGATTACATTACTAATTTCTGTGATTATCCAAGTAAACATTAAAAAAAAAAGACAAAGTACCATCCCCAACGCTTTCCTTGGCCTCGCCGACTGTTGGCTTCTTCCCTTCATATATATATATATATATATATATATATATATATATATATATATATATATATATATATATATATATATATATATATATATATATATATATATATATATATATTTGTCAGCGTCAGTTATTTGTAACGAGGGCCGTTAAACTCGCTTCGTGTGTTCGGCGAACGCTCAACGCCACATACCATGCGGGGCTCAACTGCACGTGACAACCGCGGCCTTGAAAACGCTTGGTACTAGGGGTGTGCGAATAGTACTTTTTTCCAAACCGAATCGAATACGAATAATATGTAGCTAAAAACAGAATCGAAGACAAAATTTTAAAAATTAAGACCCGTTCTACCGGGTGCCCCTCTCTGTACTACATGATAATCCGTATAAAAGGAACAGCCAAGGTTGCCGCGCTCACAAGAATCCCAAGAACGTAGCCTTGAACGTGGTATGTGAACGCATGTGGCTAAGGCGGCGAAAGCCAAAGGAATTCGCGCACGCTGAAGATGCCACAAAATCTAAACGGCTGGGAAAAGACGGAGCGGGACACAGTCGAATTCATGCTCGTGATTATGCGAGATAAGTGCGTCAAATCGCCGAAATAAGTGTTCGCAAACCCGTAATAATGCTGACGCTCAACATCTAATCAAAAGAAGGGGGACATTTTTACCTGCGCTTCTATATATGCTGCTTTGTATGCAAACCTAAATAGACACTTCCCATTCCCTGGTGCGATAAAGAACTCTAAACATAATATTCATGTGAATTGTTTTCTGCCTTAATCTTGGCCTAAAGCGGCCTTGAATAAATAACTCACTTTAGTTTAAATCAGTGCAGTAGACTTTCAAGACTGCTAATTTTGCTTCCCAGTAGTGTTGCGGTGCTCCAGCGAATTCGTACAATGTCGACTTTTCCTACTGGTTTGGTTGTTTCATCGGGTTTAACGTCCCAAGTCAACTTAGGCTATGAGGGATGCCGTTGTGGAAGGCTCCGGAAATTTCGACCACCTGGGTTTCTCTGCATTGACAATGCACAGCACACTGGTGTCTTGCTTTTTCTCCTACATCGAAAAGTGGCCGCCGGGGTCGGGGGTTTTCCTACTGTTTCATCAAACAGAACAAGCCGTATATACGAGTCCGCAGATCGCGGAACAAATTTCAGGTATCCGTCAGTGAAACCAGTTTGGCAACATCAATACCTCCCGTTCGGGAAAGTTATTTCAGTAATGACGAGTGAACAAAAATACAATGCCATTTTTTTTTAGTTCGTTTTGTGTGTGCCAGCGACAAAGAACGTCATCCGAGCCGTGTCACAATCAAATGACGGTGAATGCTGCTTGGCACAAAAGACACATGACTCTCAGACCTAGCTTTATGATTGCGAGATCTAAAGGCCACCACAAACTTCATTACGTGTGTCGTATTTCTGCCACATCGGCTCTGATCATACGCCCCTGCTCCCTCCTCCATTTTTCTACTGTTCAACCTTCATCGCTTTTTTTTTCTTCGTGGAAAAATGAATGATGAACAATTTTTGTTGTTGTTGTCGTTGTTGTTTTGATTTCAAGATCCGTTCTGTACTCGGAAAGAGGGCTACGGGCTTTCTAGAAACCGGAGCAATCTGGTGTAGGAATAGCAGTGTTCCTTGATTGTTTCTGTACCGGTGCGGACAAAAGTAAACGGAGCACCCTATTTCCTTGTAATTTTTTTTTTATTTTTGCATAATAAAACAAGCAGTAAAGGCTTATGTGAACTGGTAGTAGACGCCAGTGCCCTTTCATTTGGACAATTATTCTTTTCTTATTTCTGGTGCAGAAGGCGTGACTTCAACTTGAACGGAAAAGCGTGCTCCGTTTACTTATGTACGCGCCTGCACATCTCAGATACCCGTTCAAATAGCCTAGACTCGCAGCAATCGTCGTGAAAATGTGTATTTTTAACCGTCCCACCACAGCTTTTTGGCGATCATTTTTCGCCATTTTTCTTGAAGGTGTATTAACTAGTAGGATGACAATTCGCGTAGCCTTCAAGTCCGCATATCGGTGTATTTTTGGTACACTTTGGAGAATATTTGGTTGGTTTTGTTTGTTTGTTTGTTTGTTTGTTTGTTTGTTTGTTTGTTTGTTTGTTTGTTTGTTTGTTTGTTTGTTTGTTTGTTCGTTTGTTCGTTTGTTCGTTTGTTTGTTTGTTTGTTTGTTTGTTTGTTTGTTTGTTTGTTTGTTTGTTTGTTTGTTTGTTTGTTTGTTTGTTTGTTTGTTTTTCCTTCCGTAAATGCACTGATCGATTACCGCAGTTTTTCAGGACGGTATACCAGTGAGCTCTCGCATTGTTCAGTCGTACATACACCTGGGAAGTTTTCCGGCAACTGCATTGCGAGCGGCAGTCCTGCTTGGATAGATTAAGGTGGGAGGGATATTTACACGGGTAAAAAAAAACGACAACATTAACGTGAAATACAAATGAGCGGTCTATAGTAAGGTTGCCTTTTTTGGATTCTAATCAAAGTATTCAAACACCTAAAAAAATTGCTTTATTCCAAAAAAAAAAAACGTAATAAATACGTATGCCACGCCAACAGCCATAACTTTTACATACCTTCCCACAACGAAAATTGATTTTGCAGTCACATACATAGAAACGTCAGCTGCACAATGGACCAAAATAATAACGCTATCCTGTCGTTTTTTAAAATGGCATAATTACCATAAACAATGGTTTTAAATACAGAAAGTTCTTAAAACAAATGCAATCATAATAGAATTTGTCGTACGATTTTATATTTTATGGTTCATTGCACAAAATAAGATAAGTGTGCGAAGTTTCATTAAGATATCAATTAACGAAAAAAATTTACGAACGTTAGCATGAGCCGAAATGGTAATTGCGTTTCGGGAAAAATAACAAAAAGGTTTGATGTAGATACATTGGTTTTATTGTAATGTCCAGGTTTGTTAAAATCGGCTACATTTGTAGATCATGTTCTTCTTAGAATTTACTTTCTTTCGCCCATACATCTGCTCCCTGCCATTTTTTTTTTTTTTTTCACTTGCGTTTGTTACGGCATCGGTAGACTAACGGGAGGATTTCCTGATTCACTGATTTTCACCAGCCGAGCAAGCTTTCAAACAAGATTTTGCCTTCGGCATTTTGTGAAATCTTATGTACACGAGACACAAAGCAGGTAGTCAGCAGGTATTTTAATTGACGCGGGAAGCCGGAAACGCTCAAGTGCATACCACCTACGTGGTCTAAATGTCACGCGTTCGAATTGTGAACGTTTAGTTGTTAAATGCAAACAAAAATAGACATACATGCTTAGAAAAAATCACGATTATAAACAGGAAAGTTAAGAAGCAAGAAAAGCGAGACCACGAAAACGGAAATATTTTTCGGTGCATGAAAACCTAAACAGTTGGTTTCGAGTTACCAAAATGCACAAGTGGTTGCAAACTTGGCTGTACCTTTGCAACCGTTTTAGATAGAAGCATATTCTTATTGCCAGTCATTCAAATAGTGTCTGTGTAATTTGATAAAATTCGTTCTTTTTTTTTTTTTTTTCTGCTTTCAAACAGACCTCCTACCTTAAACTACGTCATAACTTCACATGATCCCCGGGTTTAAACGTCCATCTCAAGCCAACCAGTGCTGAAGCGTCTGACTGCATGCAAGGAACTTGCGATTTCCTCTCCGTGTATGCACCCTCTAACCAGTGAAGGGCTTTGCAACTTGAGCTCTTCCATCGAGAATTTATCGCAGTCATTGCTCACATAGGAAGAAAAATATTTTATGGTTTAATTCTTAAGGCATTCGAATAAATGCATTAAAGATGTGTGCTGTTTCCTTTAATCTTTCGTTACCTGCAAACATTATTTTTTGTTAATTTTGCACGAAATGTTTTGATCCTCACCTGCAGTCGAAACATACCAAAGACGCAACTGTATGCTACTTTTAGCCTCGCTGCCATGCCCTTATCGAGCTGTATAGTTGTATTTCGACTAATTTCAGACTTTCTTGTTAGCCGAAACATGATAGAGGAAGGGGGGGGGGGGGGGGGGGGTGAAAAAGCTTCCAATAATATTGGGGAAGGTGCGGCGAGCTACTGAAAGTGTTATTCGCATTAGGAGAGAGAAGAGCATTTTAGAGCACAGAAGAAACTCGTTCAGCCATGTTTTATCGGGAATCGAGATTGTGTAGATCTCTTGCGTGGTTGTCGTCTAGTTTATACGCCTTTTTACATTCTGATGTCTTTTTACACGCGTATAAGCAGGGACTGAACCACCAAGTTACGTTTGTTCAAGCAGAAAATATTAAACAAGATATATAATTGCGGGCTACAGGAAAGCGACGACCTTTGGGCGTAAAAGAATGTATACTCCAACGGAAACTAGATGTGGCTAGGATTGGTAGAACGAGGAAGAAAGCTGGGTTTTAGAAATTCGTTGGTAAGCTCTGCTTGCGGCTCGCGCAGGAAAAAGCAAACGGGCAATCTGAAAATATGCCTGTTGTGTATGTATAGGGGGCACTATCAATCATTCACCTCATCTGTATATAAGCACAGTCATCGAAACAAAGGCGCGTTCCTGTTACCCTGTCATGTAGCCTCCTGTGGTCATCCGGCGCTTCACGTCACCACAAAGCCTTTTTACGATTCATTTGTTTACCTCACTACCCTTCTTTCAATTTTTTATTGTGACAGTAATGGACAGCGCGCAATAGACTAGTACAAAAAAAAAAAAAAAAAGGAACGACGAGACACACGCGTATCCTCGTCTATTGTGCGCTGTTCATGCTTGCCATGCTACACCAACATTCCCAAACTGCCATGTTACTGTTTTAGGGGTAACGGGTATGGCACAGAAAATAATCGAAGGACCACAAATATTCGTCAAGAAACTTTCGGAGCAATGCGAATATACCATTTCCAGCACAGGTTCGCTTCTATACTTTCTATACTCGCGAGCAGTTGAGCATGAAATGCTCTGCAAAACCCCAAAGAGGATTATAAGCTTACTGGTAGCGTTTCCTCAACTTTGACGACAGCGTATAAATGAAGCCTGTGTGCCTATAGAAGGGAAGCCAGCGGAAAATTGCTCTTATAATCTAGATGCGAGCAATCACACTACAGGGGGTGATACCTACGAATCATCGTGTTTACAACAGTGAAGATGAGGCACGAATGCACGGCGCTCCTTCGAGACAGCGTGGAATTGTGAACCTCGGAGTCTAATCTTTAATTTCCTTAATATTCCCGCAGCCGCAACTAATCCCTATTTTAAGACACTCTCACGAGAAGAAGTCGCACGCATTAAATTTGTTTTTCACGTAGATATGCATTTTCATGATTAATTTTTGAATAAATAACATTACTGCCACAAAACTGTCAAGCTCGGCAGGCCTGAGATTTCTTTCTACGCAGAGGTTTTGCGGAAATAGCGAAAATATCTAGATGCACTCAATGCGAAAATTCGCGGCAGGAGCTTGGAAGACTCCCCATCCCAAGAGACAGTGCTCCGCGCATTCTGCGCGGGAACCGGGCGTTAATGAGCGCTAATCACCCTCGAAAGGCGGTCACCGAGCAAATTAATTATTATCGAACGGTGCCGCGCACCCTCCCGTTCATTCTCCGCTTTCATCTCTTCGTATCGATCGACCGACACATCGTCCTTAGCGGTTTATGTACGCTCACGCACGTACAGGCACGCGCCTTGGCTCACGACGGAGAAGACGAGCGCGCCTAAGGCCGCGCTGGGTAAGGGCAGAGTTCGTTAATCATTACTGGTTGCAAAACACTTCGTCGAAATCCGTCGGCTTCTTTGGATTGAATAGTGGAAACAAGTAGTCGTAAAAGCCATTAAACTAGTTTAATTGCAAATATTTTAAACAGGCTAAATGCACTTTCGTCAAGTGCAGCGTTAGGCGTCAGGCAGACGTTTTATCAGAGTCGCCCTATAGCCGCCTTGCCGCCAGAAAGTAATAGCAGGCAGGCATTCTTCCACAGACGCCATGGCCAGTTGGCCCGCCAGCTAGTAAGCGGTCATTCAATCGCCACAAAAAAGAAAAAAGGTGCTTTGAGAAGAGCCTTTCATTCCTTCCAGAGGAGAAACCCATTTCAGAATCATCGACTCAAAATCCGGCTCACTGACTGGCTCAAAACCTGCGTGTCTTCTTTCTGAAGCTTCCTGGCCTTCGAAGGTGCCTTCTCCACACGCTCAAATGTATTTCGCATGCTTTCTTCAAAAGCGCCCAAAGATCAGCCACCGCACTAATTTGCAAAGGAAATATTGGCAAGGGGAACGGGTGTAATGGAGCGCTTCATCTGTCACGAAAGGGAGATATCGGAGAGACAGAATCGACCTTTCATATCGACCCGCGATTCTTCCACGCTCTGAACCGCCACCCGAAAGCCTGGCTGCGCGTGCGGTTCCGTCGAACGACGACGAGCAGCCTCGACCAACGCCAGGATGCTTCAACGTTCGTTTCGGAAACACTGGGACGACCTTCCTTCGCTGCGGTGATCGACGTGTCGCTACACCTTTCCAATATCACGCATGCCTTGCTCCCCAAACCCCTCCCCGTCCGCTACAGTACTGCGTATACAAGAATGTATTGACCGACCCTGGCGTGTCCTCGTTGCCATGCCTTCGCTTTCTGCTCATCCGAGAGCACGGAGAGGTAGGAATTCGACGTTCTCGCGTGACGCTGCTTGGCGCGTTAGTGTCGAAAACGACCCGGGAGCTCTCGCACAGTGGCCCCATCTGCTGGCCTAAGCACAATGCAGGAGTCTATTCAACGAATCCTGAAATACCCGTACGCTGAACGACGTCAGTGTTCATTAAACAACCCCAAGCTGCTAAAGTATTCCACAGCCCTCAATTACTTCCTATTCATCTTTATCTTATTTTACTCCCTTCTTCATTCTTTCCCTTGAGATACGGTTTATAGACTGGCTGAGCTGTCCACCTGAAGGGACACAATAAATGTGGCATTGATATTCTAAAGAAAAAATACTGGTATTTGAATTCCGTGGTCAAAATAATCAGCAGAGCACCGCTAGGCGGCCCTTTTTCTCTCACGTTTTTCCTTGTTTCTTTAATTCATTCACTCGTAGCGCGGTCCAAGTGCTATCCTTCTCCTAGAACATGACTGCATTCTGTCATACTTTATAACAAATTATTATTTTGCAAAGGTTCAACATCCACATATATAATCAATGCTGTTAGTTACTTGCGAATACGCACGATTAGGCAAGTTCAATACCGTCTGTGACGGCGGCCACTTTTCCAAGGAGAAGAAATGAAAGAGGACCGTCTACTAGGTGATGCCGGTGTGCATTAAAGAACTCCAGCCAGAGAAATTATTCTTCAGCCCGGCAACCTAGCACTTTTTTTTCTCTCCCTTTTCTTTCTCTCCCTCCTTCATTTCTTCCCCCAAACTTCTGCTGCTGCTGCAACCGAATGAAGAACGATGAAAGTGCGACAGATTACAACTGTTTTTGCCGCAAGACACGTCACCACATACCGTCATCGAACTACACTGAGTAACTAAGCTGTTGTCGTCATCGATGCGGTGCATCGGATGTATAAGTAAAATTTCTGCTTTACGTGAAAATTCTTATATGGAATTGGCATTCAAAGCAGGCATTGATCATCACATTTAGTCTCTGTGACCTATTCTTCTTTTCCCTATCCAGGCATTCGTTTCGGGTCAACATTAATACAGAAGGCTCACTCGCGTTCTCGCTGGAACGTGTTAAAGTAAGAATTTGAAAGGAAGAGATATGGGAGGAAAGATCAAAACGCTTTTTCATAGCATGGCTGTGACGTCACGCAGCGCGCTAGTCTACCACTTGCTCCTCCAGCTGTAATTTCTGCCTCGCGATGGTGAGGTGTCGCGTCAACTCTGGCTCCCCTTATCACAACGGTGCGCTTAAGCGTCTGGCCCCGTCTGAAGCTCCTTACTTCTGTTTTGGGCATCGCGATGGCTTTAACAACACAGCTTCTGTATCATCGGATTACACTGAAGTTCAACTCAAAAGGAGTTTGTAAAACGAATGTCACCATAAAACAAAATTTGTATATAGAGATCATTAAAAGCTTACAAGGCTGCCAGCGTCGAGATGAATGCTGGAACAAAGTGTTGCCCGAAAAAGCTTGCTTTTTTGACGTCAAGGGCTTCATTTGACCCCGTCTGCCTAATCTCTCACACTTGTTGCTACATGGCTGTTTCTGGTTCAACTAGGAGTTGATTTGTTGCTTGGAGAGTTTATATTCGGTACATTTCGATGCCCCTCCGGATGCGTTACGGAGGGAAAGTATAAGCGCCATCATTGTTAAGAACTAAGGAGATAAATGTGATCATTTGCATGAATGCTTGTTAAGCACAAGATCATTTTACCTCCTGTTTTCGGCAACATAAGCTATGATCATCCACCAAACTCAATGAGCCAGAGGGATAATACGACTCTAGAACTGAAGCACACATTGCAGACCTTTCTTCCGAACTGTTATTATTGCCCTGAGAACGAAAGAGCGCGGTGCTGACTTTTGAAGCCTTTTTTTTTTTTTTTTTTTGCCAAGGAGGAGGTCGGGTTGCCGATGGCTGCACTGAAATAAGTGCTACAGCGATCTCATCATCGTTCGCAAGTCATAAGACTTGGGAGTAAAGGTAAGCGGGGAAAAAAATGTGCGAGTGCGTTTAAAGCCGCGCTCGATCAGTACCTTGCACGGTTATGTTTAGCTACAGGCCTGTGCCGCTGAATTGTAAGCGCTTGCGTCTCTGGCTCCTTCTGCGTTCAGCGAGATCGCCGCCAAAAGTTATCCGTTGTTTTGGTGCAAATAGCAAAGCCATTAGAAAAGCCTAAAAGCCGGACTAAGCAAAGCGAAATTAATTGCAAATTAATTTGACATATTTTCAGGGTGATTGGATGCGGCAAAAGAGAAAAGCTTAAGGCAAATCATTATCACCCTAAAAGCGCATTCTTCTTATGCAGATCATCGCATTAGACCATATATGAGCTTCTATCGGTTTTTCGCTACCGCTTTCACGAATGCGTTCCAAATTTCTTCTAACGCCTGAAAACAAAGCACCGGAAAAGGAAAGCGATTTGTACCAGTGTAAAGCGTGAGATTAAAAGGCCTGCATGACTCCCGAAGTGTATACGGCCCCATGCGCTGCACTAGTCTTGAACAGCGAATTTGCGGATATTATTGCATACTACCTCACCTCTATTCGCCGCACTGAAACTATACGCAAGACGTCAAGGGCCATCTTACTCGTACACTGGCACCTGGAGAGATCGGAGACCGGCGCGGGAAGTGGCAAGAGGGAGGAATGACTTTCGTAAGAGTGCGTATCTACTCTCATAATGCCTGATATACAGCGTGGGAGGCGTTATGGGGAGTGGCTGCATGCTCCTCCTGGTCCTACGGGGCTGGGACTGGTAGGTCAATGCTGCTTGCTGCGGGAGATAGCCTGCCACCATATTTTTATCTGTGGTAGGCCGTCATTGCACCCGCTACCGTTTCGGTGGTGGACGACGGCTGTTACGACGAGCGCCTTGCTCTCCCTCTGATTTTTTCTTCCTCTATTTTCTCTTCTCTCTGTGCGAGGCAGCGGGGGTGGCTCAGCTGCAGAGCCAGTAGCAAAACCGTGCGTTTTCTTTTCCTTCTTCTTTCAGTGGCGGCAATAACAACGACAACGTTATGTGTGGTTGCCGCTCACGCATACTGAAACTTTTTTGACATTTTCTAGAAAAGAGCTTTTAAGATTAATTTTTTTCGCATAATGTTTAACATCACAACAGTCAATATACCCGCAGATCTTTTTCGACTGGTTTATAGTTTATTTTTTTCTCTCTCTCTCTTTCTCTCTCTCTTCCTCTCTCTAGTAACGTTAAATAACTCGTCCCATTGGTTTTCAATGGCAGCCTTACTGATTTTTGCCTACGCAGGGCAAACTTAAGACACAAGGGTTTGGTACGCTTCGAAAATTTAGACAATTTTGTAAGCATGTTAATGAAAGTACAGTACAACTTTCCGCAGTTGCATCGAAATTATCTAAAAACGCACCCTATTGGTTTTCTAAGGAAAGCCTCAAATACTGGCAGTGAGCGCAAGACAAACTTAAAGGCAAAATTTCGCTGCGTATCGGAACCTTAGACTACAATATTCTACATTTGCCTAACAATTATTTTCTAACGCAGCTCTCTTACTTTCTATGCCAGACTTTACTCGCTGCGAGAGCAGGAAGAAATTTAAAAGCAAAATTTAGCCAAGCATCGCAAGCTAAGGCCATTTTCATCAACATGTAATTACCAGTATCTTATAATACCCCATCTTTACATCACAACTAAAACGTGTGCCAAAGTGCTGAATTGAAATAATAGCCCATCCGTCCAAATCGGCCCATTAGCGAAACTTGCAAATCGTAACTAAACAAAAATCTCCATTCATCTTTAGCCTGCCCTCTCGCGGCCCGCAAAGAAGAAAACTTGTTTGCACAGACACTTTCAATTAACTCTCTCGTAAAAATATCTCTCCCTCATTTCCCCACTTTCACAGCTTTCAATATGAGAAAACAGGAGGAGTTAGCCGTGCTCAAATGAGCCCCCTTTTTTCCGTAACGCAATGGGGTCTCGCTGTTAAAGAAAGAATTGGCAAAATCCTGGTCGTAGTGAGCCGTTGCACGTTTCAAAGATAACCTCCGGGAGCAAATATTTTCGCAGCGTAGTGAAGTGTTTTCTCAACCTGCTAGCGGATCGCCAGCCCATACTAAGGCGACGTTTTTATCGCATAATGTTTTTTTCTCCTGCCAACGAAAAAGGGCGCTGGGAACTCGAACACCACCCTGCCCCATTTCCTCGCCTTTCATCTTACAACCCCACCATCATTAGCCGGAAATATTTACTCGCTTCCGGTATGGCGCTTTAGTTTTGCTTCCTTATTAAATGTTCCGTTATTTGAAAGAAAGCTCATTCACTCAGTGCCTGTGTGTGAGTACGTGTGCGTGCGTGCGTGTGTGTGTTTGTGTGTGCACGTGTATGTATATATATATATATATATATATATATATATATATATATATATATATATATATATATATATATATATATATATAAAGATAGCGAGGATGCTTAATACTTCATTTATTCTTCGTCGACGTTTCGGCAGGGTCGGCTCTTTCTCAAGACTTTGAGAAAGACCGGACACCGGTCTATATATATATATATATATATATATATATATATATATATATATATATATATATATATATATATATATATATATATATATATATATATATAGAGAGAGAGAGAGAGAGAGACTGTTGAAGCAGGAAAGTTATTCTGCGTAGTAGCAATATATATGTGCGACAAGGTTCGCATGCTTCCTACAGGCGTGTTGCATCTCTACTAAACTTGCCATTTGCCGACAAGTCTAATTTTTACTCCCTTTTGCTTGCTTTAGGCTGCGTGAAACATATCGTATATATTTGTTTTCCTCTTTCACGGCTTTCTCACGGTGTTCTTTGCTCAGGAAGGGCAGCAAACAGAGGGCGCTATCAAACAAAACCTCGCAGATCAGCGCAAATAAGAAATACAGCTATCCAGGGTTACAAAGCGCAGGAGAACGACCCGAGAAAATGGAAACCAATTTGCACAAAGCACACGTATTCCGTTTCTTCTTGGGAACACATTTGAGGTCGACGGCATAGTGGACAGTCGGAGCCGCTATACAGTGGAGAATAAACAGAGGAGCGCAAGAGGAGTTCTATTGAGATCGCAAACAACAAATGAAACTGGAGAAAAGCGTGACAGCGGAGGGAGGAAAAAGTAGGAGAGGGGGAGAGGGGCAGTGAAGAAAAAGAAGAAGGAATGGGAGATGGTCGAAAACAGACAATTGGGGCTGAGGCCTAGGGTGAATGAAAAAGCCAGCGAAAAGGCTGCGCGCGCGATGATTCGAACGTGCCGGTCCTGACGAGAATGTTCTGCCGTACACGGCTACAGCACGCCAGGCACGGAGGGGTTTGCAGGGTCTCGGAAACAAAGCGTAGGCGAGGAAAAACAAGCGCAGCTCGCCAATGTTGCATATACACGTGCTTTTCCGCTTTCCTATTTCGTCTTCTTTTTCCGGCAAAGAGAAAGCGCTGCTCGTTACCGGCTGACGACCTCCTCGCGAACGGGGTGTTCGTATGGGAATCACTCCGGCTGTTGGAACAGCGACGCGCGCGAGAAAGAGATAGAAGCCGGTACAAGGAAGAGTGGAGGGAGGCATTGTTCGCGAAAGTGCCGCGTTTATAGTAACGTTCCGGCAAAACGACCGGCTGTTTCTTTTATTCGATATCAACAGGTGACGTGAGATAAAATGCCGCCTGCTGCCCGGGAACATTGTTTTCGTGTCCTTTTTTTTTTTTTTCCTCGCTTTTTGTTACTGCGTCGCAGTGCGCCTCTGTGCTCTTCACGCACATGGTTATTTCGTCATGTTACGGCACAACCTGCATAAATAAAATTGGTTTTTGAGACAAGCACAGGAAAGAAAAAAAAAAAGATGTTGACAGGTCAGAGTGCTAACTAACAACTCAGATTTTTATTGACAGATCAAGTGCTTATATGAAGCAGCTGCTTGTATCAACAAATAGAAACGATGAGAAGCCGCACGAACTAATCAAGGCAACTGATAACCCATTATTCCACGGAGTGAAGGCATTATTCCAATTCTATTGCAGCGCGAGATACTTCTTTTTTTTTTCTACAACAAAATTTGGAGATTCCTGACAGACAAGCTACCATGCAGACTTACAATCTTGTACTTTGGTAATTTCTCTGCCTAGTTGCTTCGTGCACCTGCCCACCTCCGCCATGTTTTCAAGCCTTTGAGCAAAACTGTGGCATTCTTTAATGGGCTCAATCATTCTGGTGTCCTAAATGGTTCTTGCACAGTTGGCTCGCTCCCTTAACCTCTCATTAAGGCACCTCCCAGTCTGCCCAATACACAACTTGCCACAGGTCAGTGGTGTATAAGAAGCCGACCAGCACGTACTACAAGCGAAAGAAGTCTGTAGAAAATAAGAACAATATTCTTACATTCTGACAACCAGTAAGCTACTAATGCACCTTTTTCACAAGGCCGCTCTGCGCATGCGCGCCTCTCCCCTGGTTGAAAACAAACCACCGACCCCCGCTGCGCATGCGTAGTTCTTGGCCTCCGCGATCGGCGCAGCCGGAACTGATCTCGATGGCCATGTGCGGCGGCCACGTGCAGTTAATATTCGTGTCAGACGTATGCGACGAATAAAGCGGTAGCTGTCAAGAACATAAATCGCCATTTCACTGGCTGGTACGTCTCCCTAGGACGTTCTCAATCAGTAGCAGGCGAATTTTCAACCACTCCCAGAGGGCGCCACATTCTGTGAAAAAGGCGGAGAGGGTTTTCTTGGCGGGCACGATACAATAAAACTATAACATGCACATATTTTTGCAGCTGGAGTGATAAACATTAATCAGCTTTTTAATTACAAGCAGGTAGCACCTCGCTCTTGGAGACAGTGAATAAATGGTATAATTTTCTTAAACATAGCTAGTACACGAGAGTTATTCGTGTGCATATGCTAGTATGTATACCTAGTGTCCCAAGGAAAGGTAACCAAGCTTATAAAAAGGGCACAGTGTCCCAACTAACAAAGCTTTGGGCTGCTGAGAGTCGCAGAGCCTAGCCTACTGTAATTATAGGTTTTCCAAAATTAAAGAATTGGAAAAGACTAATTAGCAAGCTTTTCAAGTATTAGTTTCATTAAGAAAGCGTTCAGCCATTCTAATTCATTTTGAAAAACAACTGGTGAGATATTGCACTAAGGCACCACTTAGGTAAAGCAGCTTTTTTTTTTTTTTTTTCACTGGTATTAAAAGACAATTCCCACAATACAAAAGCTTTCACATAACACATGGTGCACCTCCGCACTCTTGCTAAAGAACCAAATTCGCTTTTTCCAGAGCGCGGACCCCGTATGGTCATTGCGGGTGATGGTTGTTAGATAAGGCAGGTTTCTTCTAAGGCCAAAAGTAAAACCTATTAAATAGTACCTGATGCAAACAATCCTGCCGCTCATGTTGAAGATGACAACTTATGAACTAACACTTCTTTCTCGAAGCCAATTAGAAGTTAAGCTAGTCACTATTTACTAATTAATTAAACTGTACACTGCGCATCGCGGCTCTCAACACTCCTCAGTTAGTTTCGCTGTGTTTTTTCCTCCGCCTTTTTTAAGATGTTGGTCACCTTCGCTAGAACGCCTAACAAAATATCTGAGGAAACGTAACTATGAACCAGAAGATATATACTTATTAAGTATACTGACCCAGGCTTCAGAAGATGACATAGTTTCAGTCATATTTTAGTACAGTCCAAGCGTCAGTAAAGCTTTTTTTATATTTTCAATCTCGGGACAGTCTCCTCTTTAAGCGTATATTGATAGGCATATGTTTTATATGGACACTCGCTAGAGAAAAAAAAAAAAAACGGAACAAGTTCTGCTGTCAAAGAATAAAAAATTCATAATGCAAGACAGGGCTATATTTTGCCTAGAGGCAGAGGTAGAGGTAAAACATGGAATAATCTATTTTTCCATGGAAACCTTCAGAAGAGCGCTCATCATGTGATTTGAGTGAACATAATTAACCAGATTCCACCAAGCAAGAATATTATGCGTTTGAATCCTTTCTACTTTGGGTACAGTTCTGAATGTTTTCAATGGCTAAATGTTTACATTTTTTTTTTATTTTAGAAACGTTTTCAGGCAGGAAGCAAATACTAGTTTGTACTTATGTTTCACTTCCCCCTCTTGATAGTGTGCAGAAAATGTTTGTGAAGAATCCTTAATACGAAGGATAAATAGCGAATAACTGTCTCGTGGGGAAAACTTTTGTAGAAAGCACCGAATCTTGAGAATGCCACCATGACATGTCATGGTGGCATGAAATTATGGTCAGTACTTCGTATTGGATTGACTTTGCACAGTCAATTTGAAATGAAGTACTGACGTAATTTATAAACTGAAGAATGAATACTTTAGCAACAACAAAACTAAAGCTTTACGTTGCTTGTTTTTACAAAATAAAATGCAGAGTAACAGGATAAAGAAAACAGCCAAACACACAGCATTCCTGATTTTGAGCGCTATTAACTTTCGGAATGAAGGAGTGTGTTTTGGCAGTAATTTCTAAATCTCAAGTTTTTTATTTCAAACTAGCAATATTATTAGAAAAAATCGTCATACCTCAATTGTTTTATCCATCAAGTAGTTGCCAAATAGTTCTAATGGGGAACGGACGGTATTTTCTTTTTCATAGTTCTTCTCTATAGCAACAAAGAGGCATTCCGCTGTTAATTCTATGACCAGGTCCACTGCTATGCCATGTTAGAGTTCTCTTCGAGGAACGCCACTCACCGTGGATCAGTGGTGGCAAACTTCGATAATGATGCCCTCTTCAACCTTTTGGCCATCATACAACTGGTGAGCGAACCGCTGAGGGGATGTGTATGCTGAACCTAACAAAAGTTAAGTGTTGTATGTTTTGTTCGCAAAACTATGCGCTGCCATGAGCTGATTTCACAATACTGGTTTACGCACGTCCCGGAAACAAAGTTTCCGTTTTCGCGCCAGGTTAAAACAAAGAACAAAAAAGAACAAAACTTCCCAAACTTGCTCGTACACAATCGGAATTAGCAAATGACACGCCACTAAATTTCAACAACACATTATTGCGTATCAGTTTTCGGTGCCGACTACAGGTTTTAGGTAATTCATTTTTTTATTTCAACGCATGTGGGTATTGCGCGCTAAGATCCCAGTACTTGCTGATGCAACTTGTTTTCCTCGGCTTATTAGTTACGCAAAACATTTTACATGTGTTTGTTGTGCTTACAATTTTCTTGACATTTAGTTCTGGGCATACAAATGTATTCCTGCAAGCACAATGATTTTTAAACCGGCGATATGAAGTTTAAAGCAACCCGTTGTTTGTTTGTTTGTTTGTTTGTTTGCTTGTTTGTTTGCTTGTTTGTTTGTTTGTTTGTTTGTTTGTTTGTTTGTTTGTTTGTCTGTTTGTCTGTTTGTTTGTTTGTTTGTTTGTTTGTTTGTTTGTTTGTTTGTTTGTTTGTTTGTTTGTTTGTTTGTTTGTTTGTTTTTACAAGAAAACCGCTTCGAGAAACATTCAATTTTCTCAATATTTTTGATGCGACCGTTATTACTAGCCTACAGTCTCTGCTCTGCATAAGATTAACGCTTATGCATTCCCTACGCAAACTTTTCGAACGCCAGCCCGAGGTGATGCGTTATTATTCTGTGACTACACGCCGCTGCGCTTCTACTTCATGCGCTAACGAAAACTTATTGTCCAGAGTTTGTTCCTTGACGTTGTGATGCATGTTCCGCGAGGCTTGGCTGCCCGCCAAAGCCGCAGGCTTCAGATGCTTTCCTTAATGCCTTTTTGTGGAACCACCAGGGGGCGATAAGCAATTACATCTCCCTAATGATAAGCATGTGGCCCCGAGTTTGTTATACCTGCCCTGGCGGTAGCATTTCGACACACTTCTGCTCTTCTACTGAAATTTCTTCAAACATAAGCCAAAAAGTCGAATTCGCAGCAGAAGTCTAAACAGAGGCGTACCTCAGCTGTCATTTCCTTCTGTACGATTGTAGTAATGTTACAAATGAAAAAATGCATTCTTATTCATTAAAATGCAGTGCCTTCATAGCGCCCTTTTCGCGACAGTGTACCTGAGCAACAACTGTTTACGGGTGATGATAAACATAAGGAACAAATGCGAGGCATTTTTTTTTTAATATCACGTCAGTTAAACGCATCGTTGAAGAAGCAAGCATTATTTTTTGAGCAATGGAGCAAGCGAACTTTTATGCGAAGCATATTTACGTAGGTTTCGGGCCTTCGCGCGACGCCCGGCGGTGGCCACTATTGACCCTGAAGTGGGATGACGTCACGTGATGACGTCACACCGGCTGCAGATGGAGCCTCATATCGCGCCGTCGGTCGCCTCCCGGCGGTGGCCACCATTGACCTTGAAGTGAGATCACATGATGTGACGTCACGTGATGACGTCACATCGGCTGCAGATGGGGCCTCATATCGCGTCGTCGGACGTCGCCCGGCGGAGGCCTCCACGCTTCGGTTCGCGCCGTCGCGCGCGACGCGGCGGCGGCGCCACCATCGCTGCATCACGTGATATGTGACGTCACGCCAGGGATGAAGCGGCGCGTGCCCGCCGTTGCGTCAGTCTCTGTGCCCGCAACCGCGCCAGCGTCTTTGCGCCGGGCGTGTATGCGGTCAAGATGCCTACGACGATTAACCTAAAACCACGTCTCCGTTACTTAGCCCCATCCACACTGAGGCAGCTGCTTAACATGCTTCGCATCCACTGGGCTTAACCTTGATAAGCCTCCAATTTTTATCTCTCGAAACTAATTGCCAAATAGGCGCTAAAACAAATATCAAAGATCCGCAACCCCTAATCCCTCCCCAACAATAAGCAAACTTTTTTTTTTCATTTGAGGGTGGAGGGCAGCTTCTCTGCGCGTCTTTCTTTTGTTCACTCGCAAACCTCGTAATTCCCTACCGGTTTTGAACTTACTGGCAAAACACGATTACATTTAACAAAGACAAAGATTTTCACAAAGCTGTCGTCAAGAAAGCAGACCATTAATTTTCGTAGGAATTATGCGCCTAGAACGCGGTTCATGGACAAAACGAAACATAGCGAAAAATAATCGCAGCACAAGCCCATCTTCGAAAAGGTTGTTATTTGATAAAATGCGTAGCATCTTGAAGCACGGCCATGGGGTACTCAATAGCTGTTCTCGTGTGTGAAGTTTGAAGCTCGAGTGCGGCCTCTCTCGTCAGGATGACCCCGGAACCCATGAAGTGGTCAGAAAAACCAACCTGGTCTTGTATATGTATATCAGCGTACTCTAATTCATGAAGATGAAAAGGCAATCTGCTTCTGAAACAATAGTAATAATGATAATAATAATAATAATAATAATAATAATAATAATAATAATAATAATAATAATAATAATAATAATAATAATAATAATAATAATAATAATAATAATAATAATAATAATGTCTCAATGTGTACAATCAGTACTGTAATCAGCATTTCTTCCGCCTTGCACAGACGACGATCTTCGCTTCTATTTTTTTGGCTTTGTGGCAGCGAAAGTCTGCTGGATGTGAGGATATTTTTTTAATTATGCATTTTGGAAAAAAATGCATGTTTTGCTCTCAATTAATTATGCTATTATTGCTTATTATTCCATTGTTACCCAACTTTTTGGAGAAAGAAGGTACTCATTTTCTGAAACAGCGATATTGAAAAATATATGGACAGAACGGTTTTGTACCCTATACACGCCCTTATTGAGAATTTCGAAGTCGTGATCGTGACACTTTAATGCTCCGGCTGAAGTCATGCTTCTCATGGGAGACGTGCATGCTGGAGCTATACACAGTTTTCTTTGGATATGTGCAGGTGTCGGGCTCGCCGTGCGAAACTTTTGCGCTACAACCTCGAGTGCACGCCAGGACGTGGAAAGCTAGATCCTATGCATGTGGACGTCCTCAGTAGAGCCTCATGATTCGCCCAGCTAAAGTTTGCGCTAAATGTCACCCGCTTTCGATGTAAAACATGTTCATTGAAATATTTGAGTGCATGTCAAACGTATCTCCCGCATTCCTCGTAATTCTTCTCCGCTGGGGAAGACACCACACGACGCGTTTTGAAAGTTCATAAAGCTGCCAGCCGGTCTTTTGCTTTATCGCCGTCGACAACGATTGTAAGACCTTTGCCTCCGCTGTGGTGTCTGCCCGAATTCCATAGGCTTGTTTCATACCAGAGGACTCAGGAAGAAGGCCAGCCTATCATCACTGTTTCAGAAGCAGATTGCCTTTTCATCTTCATGAATTAGAGTACGCTGATATACATATACAAGACCAGGTTGGTTTTTCTGACCACTTCATGGGTTCCGGGGTCATCCTGACGAGAGAGGCCGCACTCGAGCTTCAAACTTCACACACGAGAACAGCTATTGAGTACCCCATGGCCGTGCTTCAAGATGCTACGCAGTTTATCAAATAACAACCTTTTCGAAGATGGGCTTGTGCTGCGATTATTTTTTGCTATGTTTCGTTTTGTCCATTCCAAGATGGCGCCCAGTAAGGACGCATGTGCGCTGTGCTCCCGCCCGTTTTTTGGCAAGCAGCAGTTTTTACGATGTGCCGACTGTGCGAAACGTGTTCACACGAAGTGCGTCACCTGGGCGGATGACGACCTGCAACTTCTGAAGTCCGGCTCTCGGCCATTCTTGTGTAATTTGTGTGCGTCGTCGTCGTCTGACGGTGTTAGGCTTAGCGACGGCGGTGCTAGAGTCCCTGGTGCCCCGCTCCTGCCCAGCCACCCGACCGGTTTTCCCCCTTCAGCCGCGACCGGCGAACATGGCGGTGAGTTTGCCTCGCTACGGGCTCTCCTCCTCGACGCGCTTGAGGGAATCTCTTTTCTGAGCGATGAGGTTGCCCAGCTACGGGAAGAGAACGAGCGCCTTCGTGTAGAGAACTCGCGGGCTTTCGTACAACAAGCCGAGGTTATCGCCTGTCTACGTGCCGATGTTCACGGCCTACGCCAGGAGCTTGTGCGGTGCGCTGTTTCGCAGTGTGAGCGTCCTCTCGTCGAGCGTCCTCTCGTTGTCTCCGTGGGCAATCCTACCCGTGAGGAGCAGCCATCTGTGGACTACTCCGCCGCTCTTCATCGAGGGATGACTACTGGAGATATTACCTGTTCATCTTCTGCCTCTGCTCCTCGCCGTGCGGTTGACTTACCCAGTGCGATGAAGAAGCACCGAAGTCGAGCCATTACTGGCGCATCCAGCTCATCTGTCCTGAACGTTGCCATTTACCAAAAGAAGCGTCCGAAGACTATTTTCGTCTCTAAACTCAGTCCCGATACTACATCGGTAGACCTTACCAACCATCTAAAATCAGTGAATATTACTCCCATTTCCTGCCGGCAGCTGAAAACAAGGTACGACTCCTACTCGTCCTTCCATATTGAAATTGATGAAGAATCCTACAGTAAGCTTGTTGAGCCTTCGATGTGGCCGATGGGCTGCATATACAAGGACTTTCGTGGGAAGCTTTACGACGATATGCTTCATCCCTCTGAACTGACGCAAAATTGCAGTGGCCCCTAATTTGGATATCTATTATCAAAACGCCCGAGGTCTTCGGACTAAGGGATCAGAATTTTTTTCTAGCGTCTTGTCCTCTTGTTATACCGCTGTGGTGGTTACCGAAACCTGGCTGTCAAGTGATATTCCTTCCAATGATTTCTTTCCAAATAATTACTCTGTTTTTCGTAGCGACCGCCCTGAAACAGGTCCCAAATCAAGAGGAGG
>NC_139344.1:331572139-331822139 GCF_055883805.1 Amblyomma maculatum
CCCGGTCTTGTATATGTATATCAGCGTATTCTAATTCATGAAAATGAAAAGGCAATCTGCTTCTGAAACAGTGATGATAGGCTGGCCTTCTTCCTGGGTCCCCTGGTATGAAACAAGCCTATGGAATTCGGGCAGACACCACAGCGGAGGCAAAAGTCTTACAATCGTAGTCGACGGCGATAAAGCAAAAGACCGGCTGGCAGTTTTATGAACTTTCAAAACGCGTCGTGTGGTGTCTTCCCCAGCGGAGAAGAATTACGAGGTATGAGGAAAATACGTTTGACATGCATTTAAATATTTCGATGAACATGTTATACATCAAAAGCGGGTAACATTTAGCGCAAACTCTAGCTGGGCGAATCATGAGGCTCTACTGAGGACGTCCACATGCAGAGGATCTAGTCTTCCACGTCCTGGCGAGCACTCGAGGTTGTAGCGCAAAAGTTTCGCACGGCGAGCCCGACGCCTGCACATATCCAAAGAAAACTGTGTATAGCTCCAGCATGCACGTTTCCTATGAGAAGCATGACTTCAGCCGGAGCATTAAAGTGTCACGATCACGACTTCGAAATTCTCAATAAGGGCGTGTATAGGGTACAAAACCGTTCTGTCCATATATTTTTCAATATCGCTGTTTCAGAAAATGAGTACCTTCTTTCTCCAAAAAGTTGGGTAACAATGGAATAATAAGCAATAATAGCATAATTAATTGAGAGCAAAACATGCATTTTTTTCCAAAATGCATAATTAAAAAAATATCCTCACATCCAGCAGACTTTCGCTGCCACAAAGCCAAAAAAATAGAAGCGAAGATCGTCGTCTGCGCAAGGCGGAAGAAATGCTGATTACAGTACTGATTGTACACATTGAGACATTATTATTATTATTATTATTATTATTATTATTATTATTATTATTATTATTATTATTATTATTATTATTATTATTATTATTATTATTATTATTATTATTATTATTATTATTATTATTATTATTATTATTATTATTATTATTCGCGGCTGTTCAAGGTCATTCGTGACTGCGGCCACGGACTACGGGACGGGCCGAAACCTGGCGTAGTATTGCTTTCGCAATACAAATGCACTGAAGTACGCGATTACAAAGCCCTGTGACTTCGCTGGGTTCGTTTTTGATGACACAAAGCCTGCCCCCCCCCCCCCCCCCCCTCTCCCCCTTAAAAAAAGTTAGCTTTTCTAACCGAAGCAATGCATTGAAAAATCGCCCCAGCTTATGCAGTCACTGCTCGAAGTAGAATTCGGAGCCCAGCGACACGGAAAATAATACAGCACAAGCACAGTGCATCGAACCGAAGAAAAATAGTTCTACTGATCGAATCGAGCTAATATTGCTTCACACAAACAGCTGCGTTCCGTTCAAACATGTACTCACCGTTCTTTCTTTACAATGTAGCATATAACTCACGCCTGGCTACCGATAATTATACACTCCGCCAAGAAAAACTATGGTGAAGAACCCGATTGTAAGCCGGCAAGTTGTTCCAGCGAAAACTTGTAGAGGCAAGCTGGAGCCGTGTCACGTTCTAGCACATCCCAGCGAAAGAAGACAAGCCGGTAGATAAAGGAGGATGTGTTGCGACCTGCCCTCGGATCCAGCGTAACAGGTTATTGCATTAGGAGTGGGCCGCAACACGAAGACCCTCCGCAAACGAGCCAATTACCGCCTGCGAGTCTCGATCTCCCTAATGCCCGTACACTGAGCTTACAAAGGGCCAACATACGAGCAAGCACGGGATCTCCCGCTTGCTTACGCGAACACGCACGTACGCGCACGAATGCGTCCGCACACACACACAAAGGCAGAACAAAACAGGACAACGGGTAATTTTGTCTGCATCAACGAAAGGAGCTACGATAGCGCGCCGGACGTGACACGCATTGTGGCCACGTTTTCCACTTGTATGCAACACAGCTCGCACTAAGCGAAAGTGATCAGGAATGTTTGGGTAGTTGACGAAGCCTTGGCGGGAAAACTTGCTTTTTTCGCAAATTCATGCCCTACGAACGCCCCCTCCCTCCTCTCCTTCCAACTCTCACATCTGCAGCGAAGGCGACAGCTTTTTACTTCATCATAGTGACGCGATAAAGAACATGCGATTGTTCATACCTAAGAATTGTACAATAATTGACTAAAGGGAAAGGAAAGGAGAAGCGCCCCACTTAAGTAACGAAGGCACGAACCGTTTCGTGAGGGAAAGCCTGAAGAGCGAGAGAGTCACCGTATTAAGGGGCCCCACAATGATTTAGACTACCATGTGTTCCTTAATGTGCACTCACATCGCTCAGCATACGGACGTATGTCGCGTTGAGCCCCCATCAAAATGCAGCGGAATTCGAACGAACGACCTCGGGATCAGCCACCGTAAGTCGCAACAATTAAACTACCACGACTACATAGTGACCAATAGCGCGCTGCTGTGTTTTCTTTTCCTTGTACGTAACAGCGATGCGTTCTAACGTACCGATTGAAGAAAACGTCGCTCAGAATAATAGTGCTGCCTATTTCGCACAAACAGGGTTTTATACGCAGAAGTGCCAAACGTAATGTCCCAATAACTTGTGAACGAACCGGAAGCCAGACTGTTAGCGATATTTATGAGTTTTGCTCGCCAAGAATTAACACATCGCTTACGTGCGTTGTTTCGCCTCGAGAGGCGACATTTGACGTGTTCGAGGGAACTAATTTCTATAGTATCTCGTATCCGAAAACAAAAAAAAAAAAGGATCATTGCTTTGCACGTCGCTGCACACGCAACTCAAAGCGTATATTTAAAGTGCACAACATACGCAATTGTCTTCTGCATTTATGTCAGCGTTTATGTCCTTCCCAAAATTACTTTATTGTAATACAAAGAACATTTGCTTAGCACTCAAACATCCGCTTAAGGCTTTGGTGAATTATCGAATAAAGTGAGCGACTAAGTACGCAACTAAAATAACAGAACTGTCTCTGGGCGGCCTGGTTGAATCCTTCTTAGCTCGCATTCATTGTAAGCTTTATCGTTGCATTCTGGAAATGCCATTAAGCATTTGTGCGCAGCTGTTATGACATTTTGAAGACACAACTGTGTGTGTGTGTGTGTGTGTGTGTGTGTGTGTGTGTGTGTGTGTGTGTGTGTGTGTGTGTGTGTGTGTGTGTGTGTGTGTGTGTGTGTGTGTGTGTGTGTGTGTGTGTGTGTGTGTGTGTGTGTGTGTGTGTGTGTGTGTGTGTGTGTGTGTGTGTGTGTGTGTGTGTGTGTGTGTGTGTGTGTGTGTGTGTGTGTGTGTGTGTGTGTGTGTGTGTGTGTGTGTGTGTGTGTGTGTGTGTGTGTGTGTGTGTGTGTGTGTGTGTGTGTGTGTGTGTGTGTGTGTGTGTGTGTGTGTGTGTGTGTGTGTGTGTGTGTGTGTGTGTGTGTGTGTGTGTGTGTGTGTGTGTGTGTGTGTGTGTGTGTGTGTGTGTGTGTGTGTGTGTGTGTGTGTGTGTGTGTGTGTGTGTGTGTGTGTGTGTGTGTGTGTGTGTGTGTGTGTGTGTGTGTGTGTGTGTGTGTGTGTGTGTGTGTGTGTGTGTGTGTGTGTGTGTGTGTGTGTGTGTGTGTGTGTGTGTGTGTGTGTGTGTGTGTGTGTGTGTGTGTGTGTGTGTGTGTGTGTGTGTGTGTGTGTGTGTGTGTGCGTGCGTGCGTGTGTGCGTGCGTGCGTGCGTGCGTGCGTGCGTGCGTGCGTGCGTGCGTGCGTGCGTGCGTGCGTGCGTGCGTGCGTGCGTGCGTGCGTGCGTGCGTGCGTGCGTGCGTGCGTGCGTGCGTGCGTGCGTGCGTGCGTGCGTGCGTGCGTGTGTGTGTGTGTGTGTGTGTGTGTGTGTGTGTGTGTGTGTGTGTGTGTGTGTGTGTGTGTGTGTGTGTGTGTGTGTGTGTGTGTGTGTGTGTGTGTGTGTGTGTGCGCGCGCGCGGCGCGTCCGCGTTCAACGCTTTATGACAATTCTTTCTCCGTTCAAGAGAGTCCATTCTGAGTTTCATTATCGATTTAACTCCCCAATACAAACCATCATAACATTAGTTATCCATATTTTCATTGGGCACATAGTTTAAACAGAAGTAATGCCCCCCGCCGGGGTGGCGCAGTGGTTACGGTGCTCGACTACTGTTCCCAAGGGCGCGGTATCGAATCCCGGCCACGGCGGCCGGTTTTCGGTGGAGGCGAAAAGCAAGGCGCCCGTGTGCTGCGCGATGTCAGTACACGTTAAAGAACCCCAGGTGGTTGAAGCTTCCGGAGTCCTCCACTACGGCGTCTCTCATAGCCTGAGTTGCTTCGGGATGTTAAATCCCACAAACAAAACAAAAGACAGAAATAATGCCAAGGTGTAAAATATCAGATTAGCCTGACACGCAGGGGCTCTAGGCTGCGCCTAGGAGCGAGAATGCATAAGTTAAAATTTAATTTAAAGCGAAGTCCTAACGGCTGTTGCAAACATCAGCTGCACCACAGTCTGCTATAAACGATCGACCCATCAGAAATAGGTTACCAGTAATAGGCAGCACGCCCAAATAATTGGCGTAGTAACCACTGACCTTTCTGTTGAAACAAAACCACCAGCGATAACACACAAAACAACATCATCCCTGCGAGGAAAGTACCAAAAGCCCATAAAAGAAATGCAGCCAAGAATCAGGATAGGCTGAGGACAACATGACCTAAGCGAAGGAGGTCATAAATACGAGCAGAAAATATATATGTCACCGACAGATGGCGCAACCATTGCCATCAGATTGAAGGTAGCAGCAAGAGATACGATCTCCGAGGCACCAAGAAATCCTCGCCAAAGCACGCGGCCTGCGCGCAACGAACAATTCAGCTCGCAGTCATTTCATATGAAGCAAAATTCGGAAAAGAAAAGCGAGCCACACAGTGTCAAAAACGAGCGTCGCGGTGGAGTCCAGCCGGAAAACAATTTCCTTCCCGCAGTGGATATTTCCCTTATCCTCGGCCATGTTGTTGTCCGCGAGATTTGCTGCGCCCCGAAGCGTGGCGCGATGAAAATGGGCCGCGATGCTTCTGCGTGTGGCTCACACGTGTACGAGAGGAAAGCAAGTTGCCAACGGAAATCACAACGTTAAGCTATACGCGAGGTAAACGTTTGTGCCAGTTTTCTTTTCGAGAAGGAATGTCCGAGTAGAAGGCACGGCTGCTGAACTTTGAGGCGAAGGCTATTCGAATTTGTTTGTTTGTTTGTTTGTTTGTTTGTTTGTTTGTTTGTTTGTTTGTTTGTTTGTTTGTTTGTTTGTTTGTTTGTTTGTTTGTTTGTTTGTTTGTTTGTTTGTTTGTTTGTTTGTTTGTTTGTTATTGTTTACGTTTATGTGACGGTTCGTCGGTTCTACGTTCGCCCGCCTGTCTTTTTCACCGTCTTCTGTTTGTCTTACTTGCCCTGCCATCTGAACACCGACGCCTGTATTCTTGTGCTTGTTCGTGTTTGGTGCGGCCGCCTAGCCGAGTAGCCGAAGTTAGCCTGTTTAAGAAACCTCAAAAGGCATATAGCTAACCGTGATTAGAAGATCCAGCCCGACAAAACACGCGTGCAACTTAGAGCTTCACCCATTATAGGAATTGCCTATTCGCAAACAGAAGCAATAGTGGTCTCGTTGTGCACGTAGAGCGCAAATGCGAGAAGAAAAAAAAAGTAATTTTGCAACAAATAGTGCAGCAAGAAGGGTTTTTTTTTTAATATATATATAATTATTGATATCAGTAAAACTGGATTATCTGGCTTCTTTAGGTCTGTTTGCCTTTTGGTTTGGTTTGGCTTATAGGATTTGACGTCCCAAAGCGACTCAGGCTATGAGAGACGCCGTAGTGGAGGACTCCGGAAATTTCCACCACCTGGGATTCTTTAACGTGCACTGACATCGCACAGCACACGGGCGCCTTGCTTTTCGCCTCCACCAAAAAGTGGCCGCCGAGGCCGTGATTCGACCCTGTACCCTTAGGCACAGTAGTCGAGCGCTCTAACCACTGCGCCGCCCCGGCGGGGCTGCTTGCAGCTTGTCCGACACAAATACGCACTGATCGCAAAGAAAATCAAATTTGGAAATGTTTCCGTTAGTTTTCAAACTCGCTACCTTCTTAAGGAAGAGTACAAGTTGCCACCATTTTGAAGTGAATGGCAGGATACCGAAACCTCTGTGATCCGCGTCCCGACGCACGCAATTTACCTACGAAATAGGCCGCTGTCGGTGTCGCTTCTGCATTTCGTTTTCCGGCCATTTGTAGCTTACGAAAGCACTGTATTTGCTAGGAGTGGTCTCTCTGTGATTAAAACTTTGTATGCTATTGACACAAGCCAACTTCAATTTCTTGTATCTTCTAGTAATTAGTTTACTATCTTCTTTGCACAAAGCAGATGATGCAGGAAAAGTGAGAGAGAGAGAGAATGACAGATGGTGAAGAAAGGCGAGCAACAGATTAACCTAGAGAGATGGTTCCAATC
Source organism: Amblyomma maculatum (assembly GCF_055883805.1). NCBI lineage: Eukaryota > Metazoa > Arthropoda > Arachnida > Ixodida > Ixodidae > Amblyomma > Amblyomma maculatum. The sequence goes on from NC_139344.1 coordinate 331,578,632, forward strand.
ACATGGCCTGCGCTAGGGTGAAGGAAAATGAGAGGAATAACGGAAGAGAAAAAAGTAAAAGAGAATAAAAGATGTAAACTGAGGATGTGTGTGCGATAAAATTATGGCCCACTCACCGCTGTTGATCAGTGGTTAGGGCGCTCGACTGCTGAATCCAAGGACGCGGGTTCGAATCCCGGCCTCGGCGGCCGCTTTTCGGTGGAGGCGAAAAGCAAAGCGCCCATGTGCTGTGCGACGTCAATGCACGTATAAACCAAACCAAACCAAACCGAATTTGTACCGATCGAGCAGGCACGATGCCCAGAACGAAGAAAAGTGTCTTGCGGGCGTTCGGAAAAATCGGCGGTTGAGGGTATACGTTCGAAGATTTTCAGAGGACAATCTTTGGTAGGGTTGACAGCGTGACGATTACAGCACTGGTAATAACGAAAGCCAGAATTTAAAAAAAAAAAAAAACATGTGAAAGTGAAGAACAAGCATTTCTATGCACTCGGTAAGTACGCGAACAGAAAGTTCTTTCTTTGTGTTATTAAACCTTCACCATGAAAGGCCCAAACCTCATGCAACCAAAGATTTCATCAAACTATTATAAGCCCGTTTCTCGCCGAGCTATCAATAGCACTTAGTCTCCTCAAAAATGAAAGGTATCGAGCAGCATAGCGTGCAAAAATTAATTCAAGCGCCGATTTTTAGAACTGCAATTGAAGGCAGCGGGAACGGAGGCCGCACAGCAGCAAACAAAAAGAAAAAGCAATGAAATGTAATTATTCCATTCCGCCGAGGCGAAAATACGGTCACGCGGGTACAGCTCAATTGCGCTTGGCGGATAGCATGCAACATCGGAAAGCCCCTTTTGCTGCTTTCGCCCGAGTAACAACGACAGAATTCGAGTAACTGGAGCAAAAAAGTAGAAACGCTGGGCATCGAAGCGTTCCGGAATGCGTGTTACGACGTGCCAGCAGGAACAGCCGAGGAGTGGCAGAGCAGCGACGTTCAAGGGTTCAAGCAAAGCCAATAGAGTAACATGGGCGAAACAGAAAGGGAAGGGGAGAGTGTGCTTTCCATTCTGAAAGCATTGACACGGCAGCCACGCGCAGATTGCGTTTAGAAGATGAGGTGGCGCCAGCGCCGCCGCTCTTTGCTACCGCTTCGTATACGGCCTAAGCGAGTCAACAAAATGCCGATTTGGATCTCTCCGAAAACGCTCTGCCGACTGTTTTTTTTTTTTTTCTGTTGTTTGTTTAAACCGTAAAGCTTGCGTTTTCTCATCTTTGTTTTTTTTTTTTTTGCTTTTTTTTTTCGCTTAGAGCTGTAGCGCTCGTCTGTACTCTGCGCCTCAAGCACGGAAGTGCTATTGCCCTTTTGTTTCTTCTTTCTTTTTTTTAAATAGTCTAACTGTTTCTTATTTTAATGAAATGCGCGCTGCGTCACTTGAGAATGGAGGCGAAGTGATCCTGGCTTCTCGTTGAAGCGAAGTTTGAATCAGTGAACTTCAGGCGCAGTCGCGGTCACAGGTTTTGGTTCAAGTTTTGTTTGATCGGGCGAGCACGAAGGCGGTGTATGAAAATGATATCTTAAAAGGGGACCAAAGCGTGCAAAACGATACGATAAAGAGGAAGCGGGAACAGTAAAGTTTCCACAAATTCTGGTTGTGTAATACCGCGCAGCTCTTATATACAAGTCAATCGACGCGGTTCATATACTACTTTTCTGCTATCGATTCATGCCGAATTCCTTTTTTTTTTTTTTTTCATTGAGACGGCCGCACGTAGCGTCCGCGGGTCATCCCATGATTAATCAAAATGCGCACAAAGTCGCTCGCCTCGTAATACATTAACTGAATTCAGAACTTTAAAAAGACGTCCTGTGGGGCGAGTTGGTCCATGACTTGAAAACAATACGGCGCAAAGACCACAACAAAGAAATGATGCGCATGCAGTGTCGTAGGGACAGATTTTAGCCAGTGAGGACGCCTTAAGAGCAGCGCATCCTCTCTTTGTCAGTTTCTAAATACACCGTAAACAAGCAGCGGTTATTGAGGCGTATTGTACAATTCACCGAAGAAGGGCGCTCCGCCTTTAAGGCATCCTCAATGAGGTTCTTTCTTTCTTGTGTTTTTGTGTTGTAATCTTTGCATGCGCTCATGTAGTGCCGTATTCCTTCTGTTGTCGTCTGTGCGCCGTAGTGTTTTCGAATTCAAAACGTGCAATAGACCAATTATATATTAAAGCTCTCATTGTACGCATGCGCTCATTTTGTATGAGCGGATTTCATTCAGTACTGATTTGGGCGGAAAGGGGAAAATTTAACAGTTCAATAAATAAGCCCATGTCAGAGAAGTAGCCAGTCCGTACTTACACATGCACTTGAACAAGCTGCACTTGACCAGATAATATCATCCTTGAGAAGCAATGCTGTGCAATTATGAAGTTTTCATAAAAATTAGAATGATTGTAATTAACAAATTAAAGGTATTCTTATTTGCATTTCATCTAGCCTTCCCCCGAAAATAAAGTAGTCAAACGGACAAAGCCTAGCTAACCACCATGCATATCCTCCCTCTGTTTTTCTCCCTATATCTCTCATTTTCGACGAACATTTACTTTCAGCATAGCTTTCTCATATTCAAGTGCCACGCACAGGAATATAAGTAATGGACATTGTCTCGTCTCAGAAATCCACAATGTTTCTCATATGGCGCGATAATCAAAAGTCTCGACATGCTTTCCCAATCACTGCTTGGACACTGTGGCATCACAGCAAACTACCTTGAGGAGTAAGACACGAATCCGACCACTTCGACGGACTTAGTATGACTATACTTGTATCAAAGACTGAAGCAGTTTTAAGCTTCACGTGCATGAAAATGAGGCCAACTTTTCAACCATCGCCTCAATTCACTGCCTCCAAGGCTGCAGAGTTGTCTTCCAACCTACCCAAGTCCTATCTACCACTCTGTGCAGAAACATGGTTTTTCTTAGCTTAGTGCTGTTCTGAAAAACCCGCAATTATCCCGCAAGCGAATGGTCCACAGCCCCGTTTACAACATATATGGTAGTGAAAAGGCGATAGAATATCTAATGTGGCAACGCCCTGCTGTCACTGGCGAAAAACAAAAGCTGGGCTATACACTAGACAGTCTTGATCGCCGCCCTCTGGCGGAGAACAAAACCCCCGGAGTACGACCGCAGCAAGTGACGCATTTCACAGTACTGTCACGATAACTAGGGTGTCGAGTTTCTGCGACACACTATGACTTCACGGCAAACATTTATTTATATTTCATAGAACTGCTCCTCAGTCCTTCCATAATTCGTTTTTCAATTCACTGTTCCATTTCTTCCACTACCTGTCTAATCGATAACACTTCTCCGACTACCTTCCTTTCCTATCTCTCTTCAGTTCCCTTATAGAGAAGAAATCTCATTTGGCAGCTCCCGCCCAAACGGCCATATCACCTGGTCGCGTGCCGTCGCGCAACATTACGTCCAGTCACGTCCAATGTCAGCTGCCAGACAGCACATGTCATAGCCAGTTCCGGAATTTTTCGCTCACAACACCAGCACTGACGCTGGGGGCTTTTCGGAGAACGGGACGTTGTCGCGTTAAAATATTCAATTAGGATTACCCGGCATCACTTATTCCCTATAACTGGCCCACGTAAAGAACTGAAAAAAAAAAAATTTCATTCGGTTAGTCTGAATTGGCCAAACAAAAGTATGCGCGATAGTACGCCGCGTTTTGTTTCGCTTTCAGGTTCTAGGCAAATATCGGCGAAATCGGTGATTATGAACCTTAGCGCTAGAACACTGCAAAATTTTGGGGAGGCTTAACGCCCCTTAAGAGGACAATGCGGTAGCGATGTGTTCAAGATTTACTGCGCACGGATCGAAGCTGAAGACGTCGGCAACATACAGGCCACAACGCGAGAAAGTGGCAGTTAAATACGGGAGGTGGTCGACTACGGCAATACAATGTCGAAAAAAAAAAAAAAAAGAAGAAGCGGCGAAATCGTCAGACATCTCTCGTGCAGTGTCTGCTGGACTTCAGATAAATACATAAACAAGGGCTTCACATCGGGCTAAGAGCTTTAATGCTAACGCACTAAAACGAAGCTTCGACGTCAAGACTGGTTAACACATTGCTAACTACATGTTTCAGTTTTCTTCTCTGCCGCGTACAGTCTAGGTTGAAGAAGCTTTTTTTTTACGATAGGGGGAATATCAAGCTACATTCCTGAGTTCCTTTTAGATAAATAAAAGAGGAGAATTCTACCGGTCGCAATGTCTGCATAGTGAAGTTTGTCGATGATAATCCTGGGTGGTTGCCAAAGGTAGAACCTTTGGTGGATCTAACGGAATTTCAGAACGATGAAGCCAGCCCCTGGCAGGCTTATTATATCAATGTCTTGTGTGTGTTTGTGTTGTCTTGCAAAAGTCAGGCAATAAAAAAAAATGTCAAAAGAAAGGAAAAAAAAACGCGAGCGATGCGAGAGAGACTGGGTGACAGTAACGCTGCAGGCATCGAGAACTTTATTGGGAAGAACAATTGCCTTCACACGCTTCTCTTCTTGACTTGTTCTAGATTAAACGAAACAAAGAAACACGACACGAACAAAACACAAAAACATCCTTGACTGCAGACAAGACATCATGAGCGATGGCACACGTGTTTAATTAAGGGCTATATGAACATTAAAAAGACGAAGATCATGGCGTCTTGCCCTATCAAGTCCTGGAGCATCAATGGACAAGAAGTGGAAGCTGTGACAGATTTTCTGTTCTTGGGCGCCAAGATTACCTCGGAAGGAGGCTGCAGCCATGAAATTAGGAGACGCCTGCTTCTGGGAAAGAGAGCAATGGTTAGCCTTGACCGCCTAGTAAAGAGCAGAGACATTAGTATGCCAACCAAGATCCGTACAACCCGTGCTATGGTCTTTCCAGTTGTGATGTATGGATGCGAGAGTTGGACTGTGAAAAAGGCTGACCGCCGAAGAATTGACGCGTTTGAATTGTGGTGCTGGCGAAAACTCTTAAGAGTTCCTTGGACTGCCAGAAGATCAAATCAGTCGATATTGTCGACCATAAACCCTGACTGCTCATTGGAGGGTCAAATTCTAAAGTTAAAGCTCAGCTACTTTGGTCATCTGATGAGAAGAGAGGAGTCACTGGAGAAAGATTTGATGTTGGGAAAGGTTGAGGGTCGCCGGAGAAGGGGTAGGCAGCGAACGCGATGGTTAGATGGCATTCTCGAGGCATTGCAGATGAAGCTATGTGATGTTAAGAAGATAGTGAGAGACCGGAAAGCGTGGCGTGACATGGTCCATAGGGTCACGAAGAGTCGGACACGACTGAACGCCTGAACTGATAAAGGAAAGTAAGCGAAATTTTGGTTACAGAGACAGAGGCCCGGCTGATGCCGCCCGCGACACGTCAGTGTAAAAACCGTTCGCTTTCAGACGTGCTTTCATCCTTGTTCATGAGAATACGCAAGCTACCAAAACTAGTTGCGCAATCACAAATATTACAGTCACTTCGCAGATAGAAACAGCGTGCGCGTTTTAATTAAATATGATGTTCTCGTGGAAGAGCACTGACTAAACGGTCTGCCGGACGGACGCGTGCATTTTTAGGCAGCGGATGCATGCAACGTGTATTAAGGATGACACGCATTACGGCGCTAAATGTTGGATTCTGCGTACTCTAAGATTGGAATGTGCCATTTCGCTAAGTACTGGCGCAACTCCGCTCTGTCTAAATCCCAGGGCAGCCCATGGGAGCAAGCTCTTTAGCTTTACTAAGCGCTTTCGAATCGGTAACGTTTCCTGCGCTCTTTCTGTCATGCGTCTCAGAAAGCTTATTCAAAAGAGTAAGAACCACTTTACGAAACAACCCTGACGATGGGGCTCTCATTAAGAAAAACGCACTGAAGCCCCGTTACCACACTGGCATTAATTGTGATCTCGACGGCATCTTTGTGTCGAGGAGCAAATCGAGGAACGTTTGCGTGGAAAACAGGATCGGCGGGAACTTTAGGGCAAAGGTAGGCTTAATTGCCACCGTGACGCGTCATGGAAAGTCGCAACGGTGTTGAATAGACTCTAAAGCAGAAGGAACTAGAAGTGACCCAAGATTTAGCTCTGGTGACGTAACTCTTTGTCACAACCTTCGGTTCCTTTGAAAACGTACCTCGGCATTAACCTGCAAGGTGATCATCACCAGTACATTTCGTCAACACGGGGACATCATATTCGTTCCTCACAAAGACTAAAACCCCAAATAGTCCTGGCTTGCTTAAACTTGGTACAGACCATCGTGGCAACTCTGACTTAGAACGTAAGAAAAAAGAACGATTTTCAGCAAAAGAAAGGAACAGTAGCAGCCTCACTTCTCCGCGTATAAGGACGGTACTGTTAGTGCAAACGCTTGTACGAACACTTCTGAGCTTCATTGCATCTGACTCCGCCGCGCATTGAAGCCAAATGGTAGGCCGTGCCAAATAGCAGGACGGCGACGGCAACGGTGACGACGACGGTGACGGTGACGGTGACGGCGACGGTGACGGCGACGGATCTCCGTTTGAACAAGCTGTATACGCTTCGCATAAAAATATCAGTCCTGCAGTCAACAGCGACCCGCAGTACGCCACCTTGTTGTCAAAGCAACAATACAGCGTGTGCGCTGCCGCGTGCAGTAAAAAGCGAAAAGAGGCTGATGACAGACGCTACGCGACTCAAGTGCAGCTGCTAGGACCCAAGAGCCATTTTAGGATTGCCGGATGCATTTAATACTTACATCTGATCTCTACCTAAGCAAGACAGATTTTTTTATACAATTAGGACCGGTAGGCGAGCTGACGCGCCATTTTAAATGGGGTGGGATTGGCGTGTGATCACTAATGTGCCAAAATTTTTATAACACATCGAGTGGACTGGTTTGTACCTTTATGCGAGCGGCTTCCCATCTCATCTGACAGTTCTGATCACCTGTTATTCCCTCATCAATATCTCCTTTCGCTTTTTCTGCAAAAGCTGAGCGAAATGTTTTGACGTAATCCGTCATTACTTTATTAGTTTTGTTACCATAATTCGACAGAACTGAGTAACCCCTGTTTATATGCAGCTACGCTGACAGGAAGAAATCTAGACACCCAAGAAGAACGGCAAGAAAAATGTTTCGGAAAACTCGGATCCCTGCCTTCAGACTTTCTGCTTTCAACTGAACACCGTCAAGCTTACTAGCGCTGCCTAAGAACCCTTGATGTTATTCAAGGAGTGATGATGAGGACCGGCGAATACAAAATGAGGCCGAGCTTCACTTTCCTTCTTTTATTCTTTTGTTTTTGTTTTGTGCACAGTCTCAACTCCCACCGCCTACCCACGCTCTGTGAAGAGCCCACAAAGCATGTATAAAGGATTTGTTTACAGGCTCAAGAGATTTTAAGCAAGCTCAGAGCAATGTCCAGGTAAATAAATCAGCCCAAAAATCGTTTTGTGTTTTTCACTTCAAAAACAGCACTCAAGGCCTCAAGGGAGATAAAGCTAGCGCTCGAGTTCTCAACACGCCGAAAAGGGGAAAAAAAAATACGCGACGCATAAAAAGTTCCTAAAAATATGGGGATCCTTAGCGAAACCAAAAACTTATAAAGTTGAAGCATCCACTTCGAAAAATTTGACCGAACAAAAATGCAACCGCCAAACTCAGCTTCCACGAGCGCATCCTGTCCACCCTCGGGCGCATCAGCATACCTTTCAATCTTCCCGCCCTTCTGGGTGGTTATTTTTCCCGCGGTCCTGAGCGCCTAGGAACCATTACTAAATGACAAGGGGAGCTCTTATCAGGGACCCCGAGGCGGTGCAACTTTGCGATGGGCAGACCTAAGCCCTTCGATGGATCATGGGTATACGCCTGGCGTAGCGTAGTAAGGAGAGGAACGCGGTGTCGGGAAACAACACGCACTGCAAACTGAGGCAGTGGCCTACAATAATTTGAAAGCTAACGCCCGTTTAGGCAAGCGTACGCTAAGGGAAGATAACAGACACAAAGTTGCAAACAATTCTGAACGCTTTTTTTTTTTTCTTTTCCAAACGCGTGATGAACTCACAATGATAGAAATACGGAACTGCCCAAGAAAAAACGCATAACAAAAGACGTGCCCGGGATAGAAGTGTTGCCGACAGAATTATCCGCGATATGACTGAGCAGGATGGAACAGTGTTATAAGATGGCCAGCAGTATAACAGTTCACAACAGAGCTGATAACGACAAAAGTTTCTGTCAGAATGATGGCAGAACTGCCCCCAACAAAGCTGACAATACAGCTGCCCACGCTAAGGCTTGCAGCAACAAAACTGTCCAGAATATAACTAACAGTAATAAGAGTGACACGGCCACAAGAGTCCGTAATACAACGGCCAGAAGCAGCGCTCGCTATCAAACCATCTATATTTAATTCAGTTTGATGCGCCGTTTTCCAGCGTCTAATAACACAGTCCACCTGTCATTTATGACCTTTAAGCTCTCTTTCCCAGGACAATGAACGCGAAACGTTATGTTCAAGAATTAGGATAACGATTCCAACGCTATTTATTACACTGAAGTCTTCATTAGCCCTGTAAACGCAAGGTAAAAGTTTACACTGGTGCAGAACGAGAGAACAAAGATGGCCACACAGTATGAAAGAGCAGTCAACAATGGTTGAGGGGGGGCTTCAGTTCACAAGCCGAACTAACGTTTCGACAAGCAGACTTGTCTTCGTCTATGTACACATAGGCAGCACATCGTAGAGCTAGTTCATTCTGATAAGGTTCAGGCTCCCTCTCCTTGCAAAGGGCAGTAAAGTAAAAAAGAAGAAAGCATTTCATTGGTCCGGACGTCTATGCCCTCAATATGGTACACCGCCATATGGAAACACATCGCCTCCTAAGATTAGCTTTTAAATTGTGGTTGGGCAGATAGATAAACATCAGCTCAGCCGAAGTGGCGCAGTGGTTAGGGCGATCAACTACTCTGGCCACGGATACGGGATCGAATACCGGCCTCAGCGCCCGCTTTTCTGTGGAGCCGAAAAGCTGGGCGCCCGTGTGTGCGCGATGTCAGTGCACGTTGAAGAACCCCAGGTTGTCGAAATTTCCGGAGCCCCTAACTACGGCCTCTCGCATAGCCTGTGTCGCTTTGGGACATAACACCCAACAAACCAGCAAACCAAACCAACCATAGATAAACTTCAGGCGGAAAGAATTTACCGAATGCAGCCATGTAGTCGTGACCGAAAAGAGTCTATTCATCGCAATGAACAGAATGAAGTGGCTAGTTTTCTGTTCCTGTTCAGCACTAAACTACTGTTGCATTACAGTGTGAAAAGCACGTCATCATAAGCGTACAAATAAAAAAAATTTAAAACTAAGCCTTATTAACTGGGATATGAACAACAGAGGAAGCGTTTAAATTTCAAGGAGGTTTACGACACAGTAGGAAAAAAAGGTACAGAAATTTTCTGTTCTGATAAAGAAGTTTCTGTACGCATTTTGACAGTGAACCTGTCGCGAAAACGAATTTCTGTAGTGAAATCAAAATTTTATAGTTATAGCAAAAACACACTACAAAAATACCGCTTATAAAAAAGTACTACACGAAAACTGCAGAGCTATAAATAATTGCGATAGAACTACGAACCCTCGACCAGTCGATATTACGAAATATCAACAGAATATTTGTACTTTTGACATGGTTCTGCAGTTTTTTTTCTAGCAGGACGACGATGGCCAAAGAGGCATTAGATTATTCCAGTATACTCAAGCATAAAATCAATCTTCTCAACAGTATATTTCTTTAGGGCTTTTCGATTTTTAAGCTCCTCTATAATGTACCATAATTGGTTAGAGCTATAATGTACCATAATTGGTGCATTGTTTGCCTGGCTACCTACGCATCTCCGTCTCAAATGTGTTATTGTTTGTTTACAAGCTGCTGCCACGAAAGCCAGTAGCACAGAATGCACTTAATTATGAAATTCTCACTGCAGCTGGAGATTGTTGACAAGCTTGAGTACCCACACTGAATCTATTTTGTTGCTTGCCTTCTCTTTTGCACGTACTTGCCCAGTGTGCATTATTTTCAACTTTTATTCCCATAGTGTTTCTATATAATAGTCAGCATCTTTTATAGTCGCGGTGGCAGAGCTTAAAAGTACATTTATGTTAATTTCTGTTTACAAACAAAGTTTCTATTCGCTCCCACAAAATCAGAGTGGAACTCACAAGCGCAGAACATACATTATTAGCGGAAACTGAACTTTACCAAGTGAATTCTTACGGTTTATAAGACTTGACTCTGAATGTTCAGAATGGTGTGCAAGACTTCAGTGCCGCGCTTTGAGCGACGCACCAAATGGCAACGAAACGAAGGCGCGTTATTAATGACATAAAGTCTTCCAAAGTTCGACCGAACTGTTCCGTTAGTTACGATGTAGTGCTGCTGAGCCGAACCAGGAACTCTCGTTCCTTGAGACGATAGCATTATGCGCCCGAAAGCTCAAGCAGGAAAACAAACCATTATCCCGGCCGGAATGATTGCAAAATCGTGCTTGCGCATCAAAGCCCGCCGCCGATTAGGGCCGGACATTAAAGCGCCAGATATTGCTGTAAACAAAAGCGTCGAAGACAGCAGCGCTTGTTAGTCTAACGACGTGTATTCACTGCGCGCAAAGTGACTGAAGTATTAACCGAGCGGGCGCCAAGCTGTATTCACTATTTTCATACGAGCAGACAAAGAAAACGTTAATGAGTCTCGCACGCTGAATCTACATGCTGTCTATAAAATTGCTTTTTTGGGAGAGGAAGGCCCTATGTGCAGCAAGCTTCGAGTCGGCGCTTTCTACGGAGCCCCGCCTGTACCAGTCCTATCAAATCTGGAAGTGGCAAAATCTGTAGTTTTGTTTCATATTTCGCAAGTAATATATATCGGTGATCAGTCGAGTTGCAATAAGTGACAAAAATATGCAGCAATCCTTCATTGTTCATAGATTTCGTTACCGGTCACTGCAGTTTCAGCGTACATCTTCCTACCCGACCGTTCACCGGCTGACAAGCAGGAATAACAAAGCATTGGTTGTCAAACTTCACTCGTTTGCACCATTCTTGTTTTGTGTTCTAACTGGGAAGTTTTGGTACGAGCCTCTATAATAATAAAATAAAAGAAAAACCAACCGTGCGATTATTTTTTCATATAGCCTCTTTTCAATAGCGGTCCACCAACTTTCGATGACTTTTCACAAACCAAGAAAAAGATAACACCTAAATTGCTACCATTCATGCGGTATTTAATGAAGGATCTGTACCTTTCTAAAAGCTGTTCTTTCAAAAATGTATTTCATGCTTCACACATTATTCTCGATAAGAAAAAAAAAAAACGTTCGGCAGAAAACTTAGGTCTGCTTACGTGTGGGAATGCGAAAGCATTGCCTAGCTTTACGTTACTTTATAAGGCGCTGAAACATGCTACGTTGCATTATGACTACGAGACGTGGGTCTCGACTATGAGTAACAACTTTAGCGTAATATTCGTAAAAAGTCTAAACGTTATATTACGATACTTTATAAAGTGTTCAGTCATGCTTGGTTTGGTTTGTTGGGTTTAACGTCTCAAAGCGACTCAGGCTATGAGAGACGCCGTAGTGGAGAACTCCGGAAATTTCGACCACCTGGGGTTCTTTAACGTGCACTGACATCGCACAGCACACGGGCGCCTTGCTTTTCGCCACCATCGAAAAGCGGCCGCCGAGGCCGGGATTCGATCCCGCGTCCTTGGGAACAGTAGTTGAGCGCCGTAACCACTGCGCCACCCCGGCGAGACTGTTCAGTCATGCTGTGTTGCGTAATGACTACGAGTCTTTACAATAGTTATGAGCCATGCGTATATGAGGCCATAGCACGTTAAGCTTTATCATTCATACCCGCACGTGTCCTCTTACATACATTATGGTATCGGACTCCGAACTGGTGATCAGTAACCTAGCCAACTATCACCTTCCAAAAGCATGCTCATGGGGAGAATCGGACTGACAGAGATGCAGGCAATCCTGCAATCCTTGTCAATGTCCACACAATACTTATCAAAATTTATAGAGCAAGTTGGCGGGCGAGTTGGCGGGCTAGTTGGTTCTGCATGGGGATATACCCGCGCTAGGGACGGGACACGAGGAAAAACACACACAGGCGCTGACTATCAACTTGTTTTATTTTGAAAAACTCCCTCTTTTCCTTGTGTCCCGTCCCTTGCCCTGTTCCATCACCACTCACCAAAGGCGTGCTCAGTGTGTTCGTGCATGGACGTGATGCCGCCAACTGCAGTGCTAATAGGATATATAATGTTTTCGCAATAACACGAGAGAAAAAACGCCAGATATAACGCATGGACTGGACAGGAGAAGTCATTATGCAAACTAGCTCATTTACCAGCCCAAGATCAAGGTTGAAATGAGTTTTCACTCACCTTGCTTATCTCACTGGTTATTAGGACTAGACTGTACAGACACTGGCAGTGAGCCGAAAGCTGCATCGCCAAAACAACCTTACTTCATTAGTATTAAAAACAGCGCACCTTGGTTCACCAAACTAAAATGGCGCGTACTAACAGATGTGCCACGCTTACCATAAGAGGCTTGCAATTATTATTTATTCTTTTACTATAAACATAGTTCCACTGTGCGCCAGCTGAAATTTCGCGGTGGCCGCTTAGATTCATTGAGAATGGCGTCAGGAGTGAAAAACAATATAGCTGAAACATTTCAACACGTAAGCGTAAAAGAAACTGTCTCGTGGTTCCTCCGAACGTCGAACGGCGGCACATAATAGCGCACTTGCTTGTTTCCTCAAAGCAAAGACCGCAGCCTCGCAGCGACACCAGGCGAGCCAACGGAAAAAAGAAACGGTATTTTCAAAAACTAATAAGAAAGGAGGCATCTTTCAATGCAACTACAGGTCGTCTAGCTAAAGACTAAATAATAAATGCAGAGGTTCCCGTAAGCAATGGAGACAATCCGACAACTTTCAGAAAAAGGTAAAAGGGAACACGGCAGAAACAAGAATGCGCACTTGAACACATACACTGTTTTTTGTGGAGAGGGAAAGAGGCGGGGTCTTTTATTCGCAACGCCAGGGGCCACAGAAATGTAGCAAATGGAAGGCAAGAGAAGATCATTGGTTCCGAGTATTATATATGGCGGATCGAAGGTGGCCAACGCGGCGGAAGATCAATCGTAGCGATGTCAGATCACACTGCTGCGCTGGGAATCGAGGGGGAGAAATGGAAGAAGAGAAAATTCCTGGTGGGACGAAAGAGGACGCCATGCGCAGTCGACCATGCATGAATATGGCCTGGATGGAGGATCGATGCATCCCTTCTGCTATGAGATACGTTCGTTCTCGCGGGATAACATACGGAGAACAAGAAAACTGTGCCTTGCTGGCAGAAAGAATGAACGATCAATTCTGTGAGTCAGCCCGCGGGCCTACGTTTATTAACGCGGTAGTGTTAAATGCCCCGTTAAAACGTTGCCTTGATGACGTTGTAAAGGAAAAAATCACGAGCTTGCCACCAGTACCCAGTTGGAAAGTGACACGGGTGGGCACTGAGTGGCCGGCGGTTTGTGTGAAGTCGCAAGATTGACATGGAAGGAAGACATGAGAATCAATTAACCCATCGTTACTATAAACTCCAGTCAAATACGCCACTCCTAGGCCCCGCACGCACGTTTGCAAGGCTTTGTTTGTTAATATCGGGACTCTATAGAACTTAATGTGCTATAAGCTTACGACTATATATGCCAGAAAATAAAGGTACCAAAATTTTCGGGGGAACACTTAAATAACCTTACATGCAGCAAGGCAAAAGCATTTTGGCCGCCCTGCTGCGATCCTTGGAACGCCCCTGATTACTCGAGAGAGAGAGAGGAGGGGGGGGGGAAGAGTTACTCTCAAGAGAGAGAGAAAGAAATGCAGAGATTATTTCCCTCTCTCTCTCACTGTCTACTCTCTCTAGAGAGAAGGAGATAGTACACAGAGTCTCTCTCTGCTCTCTTTACAAAGAGAGAGAGAGAGAGAGTCTCTCTTTCTCTCTACTCTCCAGGGACCCTCCCTCTTTTTCTTACGAAGGAAGAAAGGAAGGGAAGGAAGGAAGGGAGACGGAAGGGAGAGACTTTCTTTCTCATCACTGACCATCATTACAAGTTTGTTTGTTTTTGTTTTTTGCATTGATCTAGACACATTAGAGTACACTTCAGAATTCGGAAACTAACTTTTTCAGAATTCTAGCTAACTACCTAATTTCGGAATTCATAATAATAAATATATCTATCGGTCACTATATACCAGAACCCCACTGGTATCTCGCGGAATCTCGCGGACACATCTCGCGCACAGATCTTGCACAGAGTTTCTGCTCACACTTTGTGGGGACGCCACCCATGAGCTCTTAAAGGCTTTCGCCATTATAAGTCGTTAAAGTTTTGTGTGTATGCATTTTTTTCTCTCCTTCCTTGCAGCTAATCTGTATCAATAATATTGCTTGGTGACACGCTGTAGCATAGTGCGCTTATTAGTAAAATGACTAGTACCAGCCTGGTTGTTTCCGAACGCTATCTTACTGTGGTCTGTACTCTGTCGTTTCTCACTTCACACGCCAAGTATTCTGCATGTAACTCATTCATACGTGCTTGTGGCCGTACCAGTTCGTCTGCCCATGAATGAGTTCGTGCTATAGGCAAGATCCTTACAGGCAGCTTCTTTTGAGAAGCTCGAAACCGAAAAATCCTAACGTGCGCTCCTTTGCCACAAATAGACCAGAAGAGTACTTTCTAAACAAAACCCCCCAAAAAAAAAAATAAAGGGAGGGAGGGGGGGGGGGGGTAGCACTTGCGTTAAAACTCCTCCCTAAGAATCACGTTCTCTTTGCCACGGAGAAATAGGTCACCGTAATTTTATTGATCACCTTATGTCTAGATGACCTCCCAGAAGGGACAAATTCAACAATCAATTAGAATACGTCTCCCACTGCATCAAATGTTCCTGCATTGCTTACATGGAAGCATAGTATACGCAAGCTTTCCCTTTACGCCAACCTTCCTCGTAGTCCGTCTGAAGGGACTAGCTTGCAACAAAAATTGTAAAAGTTTATTATACATAACCGTTCTCAGATTCTGATATTCGAAACCATGCGCTCTGTTAAACTTTCTAACAACGTGCATATGTGGTGGTATGTGAAGTTTGATGTCCTGAAGCCGGTAGCACTCTGCACAAACTTAGAGTCTACCTGGGGCTATTCCCGGCTGTGCGATGTTAGTGGACGCTGAAGTTTCGTATTTGGTCTCTATCGAATACAGGTCCGCTGCCTTGCGAAGAGGCGCCGAATGCGAAAGCCATTCAGCCACCAAAGCGTCATAGCAACAGGAATAATGCCTCGCTATAATACCATATCATTGACTTCAGCAACTCAAAACAATATGCAGTGTATTTCGCCTTAAAGGTATACAATAGACAAGAATAAGTATACTGCAAACCGCATTCAGGGCAACAAAACTTCCAAAAAGGCAGACGGTGCTTGCCTAATAACTGTATGTCTGAATAGCTACTCCAAAAATGATGAAAAAAAACATTAATTAATGGACTACACATACAAAAAACACGCTCGAACACGGACACAGAGGACTGCTCGCAGGGGTTCGTATAATGGGCATCTCTCGGGAAAGTCAGAAATACAGTGTCGCATGAAATGCTGACTTTCCGCTGTGTATACCTAAACCGCCAAGAATGCAAACTACGCCGAAATAAGAAGCGTGATGCAGACATAGCGATGTCCCCAGAATCCTTGAGAGCGCAAAGAGACTGCATGTGTGCAAATAGCATGACTTTCATTATGCAGGAACCTTAGTTCAACGTGAGTTAGGCTGCGAGAGTGCGTCCCGGCTGCTTAATTATTCCCGGAAGCAGGCAGAATAATGCACTGCAAAATCGTGGCAAGCGGAGCGTGTAAAATGAGCATTAAACGAGACTGAGTGCACAACTCCGGCAACAAAGTGACGTGCACCCTGTTCATTTAGGTTATGTTGCAAAGCAGGAGCCGAACAAAAAATAAACTCCGCTTGTCTCAAGCTTTGACGAAGCCCGTTTTAACGACTTCGTTTCTCCGTATATTGCCGGCACAATGCCGGTGCGTCTTAAGACCTGATAGCGTTAATTTTTTGTAGGAGCCGTTGCCTAGCAACCGCTGCAGCTGGCGGACTCCGCGCGCTTGGTGCGCCATCTGGCAATCAAGAAGCAACCAGAAGAAAAGGTCTCGTCTTTAATGCAACAACATAGCTAGACATAGTGAGTAGCGCATCTTAATTCTCCTTCTCTAGCGTGACGATGATAGGCTAGTCAGCGGCAAATTTAGGGCGAGCGTGTACTTAGCATTGGACAGGATTAAGTTGGACTAGATTAGACTGGACTGGATTGGACTCGATTGGACTGGTTTGGACTGGTTTGGATTGAACAGTATTGGTTGGACTGGAATAGATTAGATTAGAGTAGACTGGATTAGATTACACTGGATTGGATGGGATTAGGTTGGATTAGAGAGGTGTAGGCAGCTCAGCGCCAGGCACACATGCTTTGCGCGCTTGGCAAGACAAGGGAAAGGGTGTCCAAGCAGTGCGTGCTCTTTGTCGCTTTTTTGTGCGCCAGCGGACTTGATTCGCGAGTAAAGCAAGCTACTGTGCCTGTATATATATATATATATATATATATATATATATATATATATATATATATATATATATATATATATATATATATATATCGTGCACAGTAGCAGGCCAGATTTGAATTATTCCAGCCAACCTTTCTGCCTTTCCTTGCAAGACCGAGTCTAATTACCAATATTTCAACTGTCCAAGCTGTTAAGTGGAGACTGGGAAGGCAGTCATATGTCATTACCTGCGTAATAAGGTCGCCTACACTCAAGATTGCTTGCACATCACGACACACAATATACGGCCATAGATCAGGCCGAAACAGCAAGCAATAAAATGGTTGACTATTTTCAATTCGTTTCTTTCCCCACCAACAGTGAACCAGAATGCAACCGGACGCTTCAACAGGAGAGTGATCGGCAAGCCAGGGCTGAGGTCGAGCTCTGGCGCTCCGAGAAGCATTCAACAACAACAAAAAAAGAGAACCCGAAACCAAGGTTCGCGCTCCTCTGAAAAAAAAAAAAAAAAAAAAAAACAGAAAGAAGAGAAACTAAACCGCAAGAAAAAGTTCAGAGGAACGCTGTTTTGACTCTTCGCAAACAGGCATGGTGCGCAGGCACTATACGATGAGGCGCTAACGGCGAGACATTTCGTTCTTGCTTTATAGAAAAGGCATTTCGCAAGAGGCGTCTGCTTTGACAGGTCAGAAATCAACCGCCTATCTTCTTGATTTTCTTCGCTGTTTCTGCCGTACTTTTTTACTTTGTTGATTTGTTATTTTTATTTTATTTTTGCACGCTGCTTAGATCAAGCACCAGCAGTGCGTGTGTGCACCCTTGTTGCAGGCCAACCAAACGAGGAGCACAAAAAAAAAAAAAAAAAAAAAAAAAAGGATGTTCGATGGCGCAGCTATCTGACGCTGACAGCTCTGGCTGAGTTCAAAGTTTCGAGACTTTTGCCCCGGGCACTTCGATATCGGGCGCGGCAAGGATGAAGCTCGCCTTCGCATCGACCTTTGACAGCTACAAGAATGCTATGCCCCGTGGCTGTAGTGTTTTAGTGAACGTGGGCTGTAAGCAATATTTTAGCACCATTGGATGACCTTACAGTGCAGGTGATGACATCAAGAGACCCACAGATCAATATTGGCAACTGTGTGCGTGAGGGCAGCCCTAATTAGTTTTCGTCACGTAAAAGGACTTTCGCTAAGAGAAACTTGCTGCTTGAACTCAAGGGCAGTTAAATGCATCCTGTTGGTTAAATATACGAAAACAATTGACAACAATTACGATACTCGACAACGCTAAATATGGCCGCAGATCGGGCATTTTACTTTTGTAATATGCCGAAGTAATGAAATTGAGGCACATTTCTATACACACGCAGTTAGAACCTAGTCTATAATATCCCGTATAACCATCTTCCAATTGGCTCTCCCTCTTTTCTATTCCTTAAAGAAGGAGCCGGCATGACCCCGGCCTGCGCCGCTGCCGCGTTTCGTCGACCTCGCCACGAACAACACGTAGGAGACATGGGCGCGTTTCTCTTCCGTGCATACGTAATTCAGCTTTGAGTGGAGAATCTGCGCACTCTTAAAGCTCTGTCTATAAGGGCATGACTTGGCAGTGTTATTGCCTCCCGTCCACAGCTCCAACACAGACCACACAGCGTAACTATGAAGGCCCGATTTAACCATGCCATCCGAATTTGTTTACGTTGCCTAGGGGTCGCATGTCTCCCCCCTCTTCTTGCGTGGGGGCGAGAGTGCTCTCCGGTTGCCGAAACGCCGGCTCGCTATCAGCGGATCACGGTACGCGCATCCCGTTCTCACTCGCTTCACTCGCTAGCGGACTCGGTTAGCGATCTATACCACGTTCATGCCTGCAATCCACGTGACCTACCGATTCTCGCACGCCAGAAGTTTGATTTTTCGTCCTCACCAGGCATCGCCCCCGTCTTACTCTCCTCATCCCCGTTCCACCATGCACTAAAAAAAAAAAAAAGAAAGAAAAACTTAAAGGTGGTGCTTGAGTGTCCACAAGCTTTCGGTCGGAGCGCAGGAGAAGCTTTAAAAGTAAGATTTTCTACACCCCTTGAATATTGAACAATCACTATCAATATTCATAACAGCACGTTTAATATTCCACAGATGCCTCTGAATAAAATTGTATGCCCAAAAAAGCTGCTCTTGCGTCCTGTCAAAATTCCAGCTAATGTAAACCAGACAGCCTTGAGTTATTTTTCCTAGAGGCGAAGGGTACTCAACGCTTCAGGCGTATTGGCACACGTCTTACGATTACGTACAGACTATGCGTCTCTCATTACTTTACATGCTTGGACCTTCGCTAAATAGGCGCGTTTAGAGTTCACACGAAACCATGTAGTGCTCATACGATCACCAGCTTAGAGATATGGCTTTTGTAAAGGATTTACACAGCTCCATTAACTCCACTGAGTCGATAATCACCGCATAAAAGCGCCGAAACAGCAGTGCCCACTAGGAATTTGGGGCACATGTTTTCCTGGGCTGATTTATTACGGTGCTAGTCTTGTCCGTAAGAATAAGTATATTTCTACGAAAACAGGGATTTACGTGAAAAGGTAAGAGGCAAAAGGTAAGATACGGAATCAAAACCTGATCTACCGCAAGTCCCAGCTAGAAGAAGAAGCGTGCGAGAGTCTCTAACTTCTTCGCCTATCAAACGCCACCTGGAGCCACCAGGTGTCATTCCTTTTGAAAAAAAGAAAGAAAAAAAAAGCGCGCTCACAAAAAGAAATGTTCCGGCCTTCAGCGGGTGAAATACGGCTTCATGCGAAGTACATGCACTACGTCATATGAGCGCTGACGAGTAGAACTCAGTACAGTTCCGTCTGGAAAACCCTCGTAAGTAACGTCTGATATGCGACGCAACAATTTGTAGAGTCCAAAGTAACGGTCGAGGAGTTTTTCTGACAGCCCTGAGCGGTGAACAGGTGTCCAGATCTAGACTTGCTCACCGGGCTGGAAATTGAGATGTCAGCGTAACCTACACGCACGTTGTTTGAAACCCTTAGTTGCACGTACGCCAAGCACGCCGCGCGTGGTTGCTATAGCGTCAAAAACCGACACCTTTTCTTTGCTCTGCAGCAGAAGCTAAGCTGGGAAGGGAAGAAGACACGTCTTTGTCATCGTGCCGTGGCGTGTGTATTTCGGAGCAGGGGTGTGGTGGGATTCAGGGTTAGCCAGGGTTTTGTGAAGGCAAAAGAAATGAATACCTTACCCTGCCTTAGGCTGCGCATTGCACAAAGTATGATTTCTGAATCAATATTGGTGAAAAAAATTTCTGGAAAAAATTGCTAGGTACTAGCGATAGAAGTCAAGAAAAAATTAACTAAATAAAAAATGCAAGTAAACTAAAGGAAGAAAAAATCTAAGAAACAAATCTTCCAGTTGCAATATTATACCAGTGAAGTAACTCACACACCGGCTTTTGGGGCATGTCCATTGAGGGTTCCATTCGCGCACAAGTCGGTCCCAAAGCAAAGCCACGTAGGCAAGCCGTGTCGCGCCACAGACACTAATGACTGTTCGGACTGTTCTA
The DNA here is from genome assembly GCF_055883805.1 of Amblyomma maculatum. Taxonomy (NCBI): domain Eukaryota; kingdom Metazoa; phylum Arthropoda; class Arachnida; order Ixodida; family Ixodidae; genus Amblyomma; species Amblyomma maculatum. The sequence continues at coordinate 331,598,941 of NC_139344.1, forward strand.
CCTCTAAGTCGTTCCTGTAGGAAACAGACGGAACAGAACAAGTGTAGTCGAACGCACTCCAGGCTTAAGTCCGGAGCTCTAATCACTCCACACAGTTAGGCGGCAAATGCAAGTAAGTTCACGTTGATTTATGCGCTAAACCACGAAGCTTAGTTCTGCCAATTATTTTTTCCCTGACGCGACTGCATCGAATAGCTAGCACCAGCAGCGCAAAAAGATGCGTGTTCAGCATTTAGGCTCACCATTAAAGTGCAATCTGCCGGTCGTGTGTGCGAATATACTGTCCTTTTTGTGCGTTATCTTTATCGCATTATAGTCTAGATATCTGCAATGCAGATACGTGCCGGTTGGTGCGCACCGTGTCATTCTTTGAGCTGTGTGACGGGCGTCGACTTTTTTGTGTTTTCGCCTGTTTTCGCCTATTTTCTGTCCTTGCTGCGGTGCCTTTAATCAAACGCGAATTTTATTTCTGGCAGCTACCGCAGGGGCCCTAAAATCCTAATATGGGCACTGCAGTCAAGCGCCATAACCAAGGCATCACAGTGGCAGAGCCATTTTGACGAAGAATTAAATAACGTGAACACGATGTACATGTTATCATTGGAGTAAGCCTTCTGGCCAGTGCTTGCGGAGTCGGTAGCGGTGAATCGCACATTATGAGAGATAAAAGAGCATTTAGTCCCAAACTGTGGCACACGTGTTCTCCAGATATTCTGGGGGCATGGTGACCAAAGTGATGCGTGGGCAACGAAGGAGAAAGTAAAAGGTGGATTGAGAGAAGAAGTCGACAGATGATGAGGAGAGCAAAAAAAAAGAAAAAAAGAAGCGCGCTTTTCACAGAAGTAGTTTCTCCATTCAAGACAACAAGGTTACAGCCATGACCGACACGGCAGCAGTTCATTCGTAATAAGCGGAGCTTTTGCAATTCAACACATGAAATTGGAAACTACGCGAAATGGTCCGCAAATTCCCGCCGATGGAATGGGCGGTGCACCGCTAATGTGGAGATAAGTTAAAATACTAACCGATGAAGTTAGTAGCGCAGTAGCAGTGCCCGCGCGAGGGCACCTTGCGGATGGATTCTGACTCGGCACAGCGTACATCACTCACTGACAACCGATCAAAATCGATTGCGTTATCAATCGATGATGCTCGTCAACAAAACACAAAATTAAGTCATAGCGCTGCTCTCAGCAAGCTTATTTCGTTTTCCTTCAAGCGCCGTCAAATCTGTGGAGTTCGAATGTGCCTAGAATATTAAGGCATCGTAAATTGTAACGCAGTTCCTGCTGCTCCTAGGCCGTGGAACTGTCGTTATAACAGGCATCACGTTTTCTGAAACAGACAAATCGAGGCGATGTACTGGATAGCTTTAACGTAAAATACAGACACATCAAGACACACACAATGGTTGCGGTCGCTGTCGTCTAAGTAGCCGATAATGAGATAGAATTTGTCATATTAACCCTCTCTCATCCCTGCGAAGCATCCAAGCACAAAAGCTATACTTTTAATTTCGACATCCTCGTGTTTTTTTTACTTTTGTTTGTTTGTTTTTTCGCTGTTTTATAATAATAACAGAACAACCCGGCCAGATTTATGTTCTCGTAGCACCTCCTGTAACGTTTGCAAGATTTTTCTTTGCGTTTAAATGCCATTCGCCAAGCATCGTATTGCAGTAGACGAACCGCTAAGACTTGTCCACCAAAAATCCTACCGACGAGGCGGAATAAAAACCTACAGCGCAGCTACCCGCCCACTAAAACCTACGATGACACGACACAGATTACACGCCACGCGTTCATGGCCGGATGTGGCCGAACGAACGTCATCGAGAACTGGCTGGAAACACCTGTTGCTATATTTTATACTGCACGCAATCATTCGATGACTGGACAAACTGGATTTTGAAGTAGTGTCCCCGCACACACACAAATGTTATTCTACGGTGCCACTAACACTCGAAAGCGGTGTGTATCATACCCTTGAAATCCAATTACCCTCGCTACCAGACGATAGTGCTTATATTCGGCGCGTCTATTCCTGTTTGGCGACACGCTCATGTGCTGTAGTTAGAGAATTGGACCAACACCTCTTTACGAAAGGTGTAATTCTGCGAAGTATGACATTGCAGGCGCCATGGTTGCTTTCTGCGGCCAATGTTCGTCCAATGAACAGTTTTTCAGTGAAGCCTTCAATGGCATCAGTAACAACATGCACGGAAGCGAAGCTCGGGGAGAAATGTCGAAACGCATTTCAAAGTATAAAGCAGACATTTGTGGCACAGTGATTCCAGTACTGGCATACATGAAAAAAAAAAAAAAATACGGTACATCAAGTTCACTAGCAAGATTCTGCTGAATTCCAAGAACCTTTTTTTTTTTTTTAACTATTACAGTAAGACCCTGATTGTACAGCAGACTTGTAACTTGGCATTAGTGACAGCTATATGAACTTTTCAAATTTGCGGAAACGCTGATGCGGTAATCGCTGCAGCCAGAGGCTTATATGCACTCTGTTACTCGCTTAACCACTAAATACTTAACCATACTTGTTACAACTCTTCATTAGCATACAGTATTAAGCTACTACAGTATGGGCTTGCTTTAATCAAGTCGGGATATAGAGGCCCAAGTTCAATAGCCACCATAACGTTGCCAACTTAAGTCAGATTATAGTCCACCGCCTGAAGTCCGCATATCAGCGCACGGCTGCTTTTCAAGTTTATCTGCCAATATGGTTGCTGTGGTTTCCCTAGGCATTCCTTGTGAGGGTGTACACAACTCTTTGGTTTCCTGAAGGTACCCCCTGAATTCGTAATGCATTATGTCGTCAAACTTTAAAGTGTTCGAAGCACGAAAAAACGAGGACACAAAGAAACACACACGACAGCACGAATGCTCCAACTAAATTTTATTCAGAAAAAGCCAAGCTGAACAAAATTTAGAAGTGCAGCGTTCGTCCTGTCGTTAGTGTTTCTTCGTGTCCTCATTTTTTCGTGCTGCGAACACTTTAAAGATGGATCAATACTAACGGGCCCAAACATCAGTGTTGTGGTCAAAGTGATGGGACGTTGCTACTAGAAACCTAGGTAGATGTAACTGTTCGAAATGTGGCGGAGATTGCACACATGTATTTGTGTCGGTCTAGTTTTTTTTTATTAATGGCAAGTACATAGATGCGCACGTCTTGGTTTAGACTTTACTAGTTAAGCTGTTCACTCAGTGGTCGAGAAGGGCAAAGCGCCTCTGCTTGTGCATATTCAACCAATATTTGCGCGTAGCAGCTGAAACTTCAGATTTACATGTGTCAGAGTTGTGCACATCGTCATGGCTGCAGGTATCAAAGCTCCGATATACACCATATGCGTTTGTGTACGGCGTTTAACGTGGCTTCGCATTCCTTGTGTGTGTTCAATCATTGTGTTGGCTTGTTATACTGTAGTGCAAAAGTGCATGTATTTGCCGACTGCTTCATAGTTTCTCAACAGATGTTATATGTACCTTGTTCTTTAGGTCATTTTGTTCATAAATACGGCATTCGTCCTGGCGTAAAGTGAAGTAATTGTTCACGATCTTTCTCATACAGCAGTCAGAAACGTTGCTAGTCCCGTTAAATACAGCAAAGACAGAAATAATCTTCTCCTCTACATCCATGCCTTACTCCACCCCCCTCCCTCGTCCCCAACTGGAAATTTGCTCACCGGCACCGAACCAACCAGTGCGATTTCAGCGCGAGTACAATGTAGTCGGCGCATATACCTCTTAGTCACGCAGAAAAAACAATTGTTCATGCCTTCTTCTTTCGAACATCTCAAACATAACACGCTGCAGCAGTCCTTCCGTTTGAGCAAAGTAAAAAGAAGCTCGGACACTTGCCGACACGATCAATGCCCGTTTGAGTTAAACACCACATCTAGAAGGCACTCCACAAGCGTACACACTTCTGTAACACATATGCATGCGAAACGCAACACATTTCACGAGGGTAAACAATCGAAGAAGCACATTCAGCATTCGCCGAAACGTGGTCGAAACGCACCCCACAATGCTGACGACCATATTGCGAAATTTGAAAAGAGCGTGCGTTGCTACCGGCGGCCTCCTGGCTGTGAAATTTTGTTTCAGTTTCATTTTTAGAAAGCCCTCCTGAGTAATTTTAATTTTAGTGTTATTTTTGGTGCGTTATTTAGGTGTTGGGTTATATTAGCAGCGCCGCTTGTGTATAAAAGGCTACGAAGTTACGCAGCCATATACCTCCAGCATGTTAGGTGATACTGCTTGCCCGTAACACCCTAAGGCATATTCTCCAACCAAAACACCCCTTTGGTATGCAAGAGGTGATTTCCAATGGCACAACACCCTTTACTCAGGCTGTAAGGGTGTTTTGAATGAAACAAATGCCCAAAAGGTGTTTTTGTTTTTACAGTGCTCACGACCACGGACCACTCGTGTTGTAGAGGTTGGCCGCATCAACTGTCAGTATTGTCATCTACGGGTCCCACTGTGAGCAGCCAGCGGTCAAGGCGTGCCTTCGAGCCGGACATGCAAGCACAGATTTCATTTATACCAAGCCGTTGCGAGCCCGTGGGGCAGAAACAATTAGACTCGTACACAAAATAAAAGCCACTAGGCGCCAGAATAACTTTCACTTCGAGAATAACAAAGGCTCATAATACAACCGTCTGTCGCCTTGAAACTGGCAGGTGTGCGTGGTGTGTGGGCCATGGGCGGTAGCTTTCCGTGGCGGGCGGGCGGGCGGGCGGGCGGGATGGATGGATGGATGGATGGATGGACGGACGGACGGACGGACGGACGGACGGACGGACGGACGGACGGACGGACGGACGGACGGACGGACGGACGGACGGACGGACGGATGGATGGATGGATGGATGGATGGATGGATGGATGGATGGATGGATGGATGGATGGATGGATGGATGGATGGATGGATGGATGGATGGATGGATGGATGGAATATAGGAGCGTCCTCTTTGAAATGCGGTGGTAGCAGTAGCTAGCATGCTCATTTTTCTTCCTATATCTTAAATATTGTTTTAGATTGGTTAACTATACCATCATTTTATTTATTAAATGTTTGTTTCTACATTGCTAACATTATGTCACTTTTCTGCTTTTAAGCAAGAGAAGCGTCTTTCGAGCGCGCTCTGCCGGGAAGCAGCTCGTGTAGAGTTCTGTCCTCGGCCTGCGGGACTTATGAAACTGTGCACAGTCGGCTTTGACCGGGTTGTCTTCGAACACGTCAACGACCGCAGACAACTTTCTTGCGACCGATCGGTCCACTAGGACACCAATGAACCAGGCTGCCTGCTGCTGTGGCTGAGCGTGAACTTACCGGCACAAACGGTCATACTGTTCTCTGGCACTGATTACATTATTGCAAACGTCACATAAGAATTTCTTCATCCCCGCGCGTAGCTCCGTTGCGCACCCAACAGGTGGTGAGGAAAACGATTGATTGGCTGAAAAACTTTATTGAGCAGAGATAAGCGAGGGGGACGTGTAGGTGGCGTCCCTAGTCCGGGACTCCAGCGGCTGCCGCTGCTATGCGTGTCACGAGGGCCCGTTGGGCCGCTAGTCCAGAGCTGGATATGGCATGCAACCTCCCACCTCTCAATTGTTGGCACTGCATTTGGGTCATCTGGTGGATTGTGTGGGCAGGGTGGTGGTGGTGGTGACTATGGTTTATTTTTGGGGAGGGGGTACTGGTCACGTCTTATGTTAGCCATCTTTGTGGCATCACTCTTGGTGACCAGGGGGAAGGGGGAATTGGGATTAGGGGAAGGTTGGGGAGGGGAAGGTGGCTGACGCCGCATATGTCGCCGCCATTTCCGCACGAAGCACTATAGGCCCATGCAGGCCTACAGAACAGAGCTGAGGCCAGACTCCTCCAGATAAATCAGGAGGAGCCGGTGAGCAGAAAGTTGGTTCCGAGCTGGGAAGAGCAATTGCCCTTCCGTATCAGCAGGGAGACCAAGATTCCGATAGCCATTCAGAAGTTTCTGGCGATGGCCAGCGGAGGCTGGACACACGAGGAGCAAGTGTCCCAGTGTGCCAGTATTGCCGCAAGAGGGACAGGCTGGGCTGGGAGCTCGGCCACAGGCATACATGCGGGACGGAGTCCACGTGCAGCCTATTCGAAGTCGTAGGAGGAGAGATTTGTCCTTCCGTGAAAGTTTGTCAGAGAGCCGTTGGAGATGTTCACCAGCGGCAATACGACGGTCAGGATGGAAAGACCTTATCGACCTTCTCAAGAGGGGTCTTGAAAAGTCAAAAGGTGTGACAGCCTCAGTGACTGGGGCGCCGTTGTCGTGCGCCGCTTTGGCCAAGGCATCCGCCTCTTCATTGCCCTGGACTCCAGTATGTCCTGGAACCCAATGTAGGGCCAGTTGATACCCCGAGTCCTGAAGGGCTAGGAGACGGGCTCGGAGAATGTTCACCGAGAGGTTGGTGCCGTGGTAGATAGTCAGGAGCTGCAGAGCAGATCTGGAGTCGCACAGAACATTCACAGGTCCAGGAGGGACACTGGAAGCGATGAACTGTGCGGCTAGGTGTAGACCGGCCAGCTCAGCAGCTGTTGAACTGGCAGGGAATGACAGGCGGCAGGACCTAGACTGGTCTAGCTGCGGTGCTGTCATAGCAGCAGCTGCTTGGAAGGTAGCGGGTCGAACCGAGCCATCCGTAAAGAGGAGTGTAGATCCTCTACACTCCTCAAGGAGGGCTGCAGTTGTCTGCTGGAAGGCAGCTGCAGGGGTGTGACGTTTGGTGTGACCATCCGTATCCAAAAAGACAGGAATTGGGGGTCGACTGGGTGGAGGGGGTAGGACTGAGAAACCTGGGACAGGACCGATGATTTCTCTGTACACTGTATACAGCTTACCCATACGAGAATGGGATTTGCTGTGCAGCCGTGCTAGGAGTGAGGCACCATCTGGAGCATGGCTGAGACGATCAATGTGGGTCAGTCCCCTCTGGGCGAGGAGAAGATCCAGTGGGTAGATACCAGCTTCCGCAAGGGTAGCGGGAATCTGTGAGGATTGAGGGACTCCGAGGAATCTTCTAATCCAGCGCCTTCGAATCGTGTCGAGACGAATGACTCGAGTGGACCGAAGGGAGACGAAGGGAAGGGCATAAAGGATGACCGAAGTCGCCGCTGCCTCGAAGAGCTTGATTGCCCAAGTGGAAGAGCAACCATTGCCATTTGCAAGGAGACGCTGGACTGCTCTTCCCACACGATCAAGATGGGGAATGAGGGCTTTGTCAGCTGGGATCCAGGTGAGACCGTCGTCAATTGTGAGACCTAGGTATCTCACCTGGCGTTTCCATGGAAGAGGGGTTCCTTCAATATGCAAAGTTGCAAGACGGCGGGAACTCCGTGCTCCTCTGGGATGGTAGACGAGGGCCTCAGACTTAGTAGCCGAGAGGGTCAATCCCTTAGATGATAGGAAGTACTGGACGCCGTCCAGTGCCTGTTGCATAGCCTTCCTAGCGGAGACAATACGTCTCTTTGGAGCTCGGATCCAGAGGGCTATGTCATCTGCATAGATGGAGCAGGAAACTTTGTGGATTCTGATCTGCTGAACGAACTTCGGCAGGCCAGCTAGGACGAGGTTGAACAGCCAAGGACTGAGGACTGATCCTTGGGGAACCCCAGATGTAACAGGACGAGGAGAGCTAAGTGTTTGCCCAACTCTAACTTGGAAGGTGCGATTGGAGAGGAATGCCGAGACAAAGCGACGCAGTTTCCCAGTCACTCCAAGGGCATTCAGAGCCTGCTCAATGATGGTATGGGGCAGGTTGTCAAAAGCGGACTGGACATCCAGAAGAACCAGGAAGACAACATCGCCCGCATATTTGGCTTCCTCAAGGGTGGAGACCACATCCGCTATAGAGTCTGCAGTACAGCGGTGCTTCCGAAATCCTGTCTGCATCTCTGGAAGGAAGTTGGTTGCTCTGGTGATCCATGTGAGTCGTTCCAGGGCAATGAACTCCATGGTCTTGCAGGCTGCAGATGTGAGAGATACAGGACGGTAGGAGGATAGTTGTTTAGCCGGCTTACGGGGCTTAAGGATGGGAACAACGATGGCATTACTCCAGTTATCCGGTAGTATGCTGCTGTCCCATATGTCGTTGAAGACTGCGAGGAGGCGCTTCTTCTCCGGGGCATCCAGATTACGGAGCATCTGGAGTGTAAGTCCGTCAGCGCCAGGAGCTGATTTCTTCTTCGAGCGGTTGAGGGCACGGTGAAGCTCATGAGGGGCAATGGGTTCATTGCAGAGGGCAGAGATGGTCTGTGCCAAAGCTGCTGGTGGTGAAGGGGTAGCCCGAAGGGGCGAAGGGGGATTCGCCACTGGAAGTCCAGCGGAAGGGGGGGGCGTGGCTGACTTGGAAAGGAAGTCGGCAAGTTGCTCTGCCAAGTCTTGAAAGGAAATACCTCTTGCGATGGCTGCTCCCAGGACAGGTTGTCGATTGGAGGCAACCTGTAAAAGGGATTTGAGGATGCGCCAGGCAGCAGAGGACTGTCTGGCTGACTGTATGGACCGGCAAATGCTGGCCCAGCTTTCCCGGGAACGACGATTGGCCTGACGACGGCAGCAAGCATCGATCCTGCGGAAGGCCTTCCAATGTTCGGGATGGTGGGTGCGCTCGGCCACTCTCTCAGCCCTTCGTCTGGAGGCCCTAAGTCCGAGTAGACGTAGGTCCGGGACTGGTGCATGTAGTGGTACTGCGCAGGTGATTGTGGAGTTCTTGGCGCAACGTCCAAGAAAATCCAGGAAGTCACCTGCAAGTGGGATGTCTTTCACTCGTTCTCTGAACTCGGCCCATTTGGTAATGGGGTAGAGCTTTTCCCTCCTCCTACCCCTCATAGAGGGGTTAAGGGAGATGGGAAAATGATCCGAGCCCAAAGAGTCAGGTGCTCTGGCCCACGAATAGTGGCAGGCATCAGAGATGAGAGCCAGGTCGATGAAAGAAGATCGTCCTGGCCGAATGAAGGTTGGGGAGGTAGGCTGTAGGAAACGAAGGCCAGCCGCGTTGATGGCGTCCAAGAGCTTTTTGCCTCGGGTGGTGCTGGACTGGTTGCCCCATGCCCTGTGGTGGGAGTTGAAATCCCCGCAGATAAGGACATCCTTACCTAGACGGGAATGAAGGGCAATGAGGCTTTTAGGGCAGGTCCACACCATGTGGTGCACGCCTGCCTTCTCCCCGCAATATTTACACTTGGGGTCGCAGAACCCGGGGTGTTAAACGTGCTGGTGTGTTATATGCACCTGTCTGTAGGCGTCGCCATCTACCTTCCTCCGCTTTAGAAAGTCCATTGGCTGGGGGTGAATATTTTCTGCGAGAGAGTCTGCAGTGCTGTAACCTCTCCGCGTACGTCGCCAGAGGGACAGGATAAGGGTGTGTGGAGGATGGAGCGGTCGAGTCCCGGGAGAGGAGAGCTCGGGCAGCGGCATGGGCGCACTAGCTCCCTTCCACGCCTTGATATCCCGGTGTCCAGACGAGGCATTTGCCTTGTTCGAAGTGTCCATGAGTTTTCAATATTCTGGCAGCCTGGGGACATATTCATCCTTTGATGTAGTTGCGGTAGGCAGCCATAGAATCTGTGATTATATAGGCGCAGGTGGTATACGTGGCGGCCAATGTTATTAGATTTAAGAACGTTGGTGGCGGCTAAAGCAATGTCCACCTCCTCCGCCATTTCTATAATGTCCTCGCAGACGGTGAGGGCATCAACCAGTTGTAGTTGCTAAATCACAACCACACCGTGTACCCCGCTTCTGACTTTGCATCTACGAAGTATAGGATTCAGTGTCTGTCCCGCACTCTTCCTGGATGTATCGAAATTACTCCGCAGCCCTTCACAACGGCATCCCTTCAGTGCACGCTAAAGATCCCCTGGTAGTCGGAATTACACCGGAACCCTCCACTACAGCATCCCTTTCTCTCTTTCAGCCTTCACTCCCGCCTTCCTTCCCTTACGGCGCGGTTCAGGTGTCCACAGAGCGTGTCAAGATACAGATCATTTTCTTTCTTGTGAATCAATTATTATCCCGGTCGTAGCGTCCACTTATCGATAGAGGAGAAAAGCATGACGCCCATGTTCTGTACCATGTCAGGCCATGTCAGAAGTACGTTAGAGAACTGCAGGTAGTTGAAATTCCGCACATATCCACCACGGCGTCTCCATAGCCTCGCTTTGGGACGTTAAACCCTAAGACCACATCAGACTCTCCAGGAGGCGTTGTCGAAAAATGTGGCCCACAGCGCTATTAGAGGGCAATTAAGACCAAACTTGCAGCAATTAAAGGCACACATGGAATATGTGGCAGCGAAAAGAAGTGGAAGTGGTCATTGAAGGACATATACTGGGTACCTTTTTCGTTTAATTTACGCCCTAGTTTAATAAAAGCACACCTCTTAAATTGCGAAGGCTGGCATTCTAATAGACACTTACCCCTGAACACAGTGCCATCAACTTTTCTGGGAGACATCAGCGCTCCTATAGACGTTTGGAACGGTTTGCTACATGTATAAAGACGCCAAACACTGCAGTTTTATACTTCATACATCCCACTGCATATACTGCAATCGTCCGCCTGTTAAAGGACTCGAAAGCATTCAGCTACTGCTTTGAGAACACAAAGGTACCATTTAAAAACATAAGCAGTGTGACATTAGAAGTGATGCTAGAAAAACGCGTTTCACCTGAATAACTAGAAGTGCATAATTTTGCTGCCTCGCATTTGTATTATTAGTCAGGACCTTGTCTAGCTTTGTGTTACTATTACATACACTCCTGTTCATCGATTTCTTTCGGCCCAGCATCCGTGGCAAGAGCAACACTCTGTTCTGTTTATGAAACCGACAACAAGGAGACCGAAAGATTTATTGTCCACTCACAGGGAACGACGCTCTCTGATGCCTTTGTCGGCGTGTCCAGGGAACGCTTAATCGATTCACAGCATCGTCAGGCAGGACATTTACTACGGTTATAACCACGAACATGGCGTGGGTGAAATGAAAGTACTGATCAAGCGAGAAAAACAGAAGACAACTGGCATAGACACCTAACGCCGCAAAGGGGGAAAAAAAAGACGAAATGGACAGCGATCGTGACGACACTAGTCTCACGGCCGACTGCCCCCAAAGTCATGACTGAGAGCAACACTCGTTCAAGGCAGTCAAAGATGCCGCATTAATCACGAAACGACACCGTGTGTCACCACCAACGGTCACCAACAGAGCGTTCTCGAGGTCAGACAATTTATCACCGCCTATCGAAAGCACGACTTTTTTTCTCTCTTCACAATGCTTTCATCACCATAGCGTAGCCGAGGTGCTTTGTCTTGTTTAGCTACAGCACACACACACACACTGACACACATGCAGCACACCTTGGAGCAAAAAAAAAAAAATTAACGCAAATTCTGCAGAACAGAGACAAGGGCAAGTTAAAGCTACTAGCAGATGTTTATCATAGTTAAACATTGTATTCAGCGAAAGCTTCACAGCATGTTACGCTTGTTAGAACTGTTTCGCAGCCCGATATACCTGGCATCGGTACGACGCGCTAAGTGAAATATCATCGCCACAGCCATATGGCTAGCTCCGAGTCGAGACGCTGTTGCTCCTCGTAGTTATACGTATAGAATGACGAAAATTCTAGATGGCGCTGGCCCCACCCTCTTCCACTCTCTTCTCAGCTCCAAGCTTCAGTAGTCAAAGGTCACCCAAAAGTCAAATGATCAAGGTCTTGACCTTGTGGTGCGACACCAATGTGGTCACAAGGTTTCACTTAGTCATAATTGGTTCACGGGAAGGGATAGGCGCAGTATCTGTCACATGTTTCTGTGGACACCTGACCCGCGCCGTAAGAGAACGAAGGTGGGAGTGAAAGTGGAAAGAGAAGCCTTAGTGGAGGGTTACGGAGAGAGAGAGAGAGAGAGAGCAATAACTTTTATTCGCACCCGTCAAGAATGAGGGGAAGGCTTTAGCCTAAACCTCCATTCGTTCCCCTAACCGTCAGCCGGAATCCCTTGAGACTCGGCGGCGGCCAGGGCAAAGGCGACGACTTTGCGCTGCTCTTCTGCTCCGTGAATGAGTATTAAGGTCTCCCAGGATTCTACATTTCTATTCGGACCGTTATAAAATGGGCATGTCCAAACAATGTGGACTAGATCTGCTATGCTATTGCAGTGAGTAAAGCTAGAAAGACTTCAGGATGCCATCTACTGTACAATTGAGCCTGGGTTTGGAAACACCCCGGTTGGCAATTTCCTCCGCATGATTTCTTCTTTTCTGCTGAGCTGTTTATCCGCTGCTGGACAGGTCTAACGACCGAGCTTGTAATGCAAGCTTTAACGTGCGCTGATATCGAACAGCACGCGGACGCCCCTTCGTTTCATTTCCATCGAAACGCAGCGGCGGCCTTCGGTCGGGACCGAACCCGGGTACTCCAGCACAGTAGTCGGGAGTCTTACCACTGCACCACCGCGGCAGGGTGGTCGGATGTTTTACTGATTATATACCAACAGCATCTCATGCAGAACACCACGAAAGCGCTAAACACAGAGCACGGGCTTTTAGCCGCTACCGTTAAAAAAGTAGCCACCCACTTTGACCCTCAACGCACTCGGTTTCTGAAAAAATAGACAGACACAGACAATTGTGCAAAATATTTATTTTATGTTAATAAATTGCTACCTGCTAATATTTATTTACCCTAAGGGCAGAGGCATTACACAGGGGAGTGGTCAAATTATATATTAATAAACAAGAAACTCAGTTAGACACAACACATGGCGAAACGCTAAAGAATAATTCAAGGTTACTTTTCATTGATGATATGCTGGCTGTTCTGTTGTAGTTAGAAAGGATGAAGTGAGTGGAATTATTTTGAACAAGTTGAAAAGAAAAAGCTAGGGTGACATAAGCAGGATCCCATACTGATGATGCGTATTCGTGTCTAACATTCCCAAATCACTGTGTTGTTCTGTATTAACATGAATTCACATATGCAGTTTGCTATCTACACATGCTTAAAGACAAACAATATTTTGTTTATGCGACTACACAACAGTTCATGTATAGTCCCACAAAATCAAAACGCACGTAACACAAAACATGCAAACACAGCACAAAATGCCCAAAGAGGTTCTAGCAACAGTTTGCACACGAAAAACAAAATTTTTTGTTTTATTTTTAGGCGAATGGCCCTGCAAAACAAACAGCCGATGCAAAGGGTATACTGAAAATTGTGGGAATTGTCCTACTGAGCACATCCCCCCTTTAGTTTTGAATTTAGCACAGAAAAAAAAAAAAAAACAGAGACCAAATCTTCAACTCCATCCGCGTGCCCTGAAAGCAGACGCCTCTTCCTCCGGGAGCTGCCACCCGGATGCTCGAAGTTGAATTACGCGTTTCAGTACCCTGCGAACTTCAGGAGGACACTCGGGGCGGACAACCGTCTTGCACACACACGAGATCATATCTTTCACGTGGGTAGGTGCGACTTTTGCTGCGGTCCCTCCTACGGTAGAGAGCACCCACAAAAAGACGTCCATCTGAAAACATTTGAAAAACATTATTCGGTCCTATTGACCGGGAGCTCGGATATCTGATGTACCGGGTTAACACAAGCGTGATTATTCAAATAATAATTAAGACCACGATTATTCAAATCACAGCGCTGTCCTGTACATACTCGCGAGAACGTTACGATTTTCCACATAACTGGCGAAGCCTCCGCGCAAGTCGCGATTTATTCCCAAACGTATGGGAATTGCGAAAGCTGGTTGAAAGCATTCGATAAAGGTCCAGAAACAAGCCACGCAGGAGGATACTACCTCAGCCCCTTGCAGCGACCGTCTTGAAGAGGAAAGAAGCGACTCAACACTCCCTTTGCCAAACGCGTTAATCAATCGACGCGACAGGTCAGACAACACTGAGCTATCCTCTCCACGAATAATTGACTCTAACCTGTAATATCTATGGCACGCTCGAAAACATCGCCGCGGCACCAACCGCCTCCTGTTATCACTATCAAGCCGCACCGCTCCCTGCAAGGTTCGCCCACCATACTAAACCAGCCCCACAACCTGTATATTCTTCCTCGCCTATCCCAATGCAGATCTTGATAAGGCGTTACATCCCTGGGACATCTCAACGGGACATCCCGACAGGACGAACACCTTCGCAATAAACTACTGGGAACAACAGGATACCCTTCTCGCATCAACAGCGCCTTATATCGGTTTTCAGCGGAACTAGGCAACCCGCGGACGAAACGCAGAAAACCGCGGTGTCCAAAGGAAACCGAACAAAAGTTTAGTGGGAGGCTAAGTGCGTAAGCCAACGTTTAGGCAAGTGGGCTTGTCTCTGGGCACTAGTCGAAACGTTCGCTAATGGTCTGAGGCTCCCCCTCAGCCCTTGTTCGGTTTACTTCGGCTATACTGACCTCCTTCACCTCATTCTACCCAGAAAACCAGGACAACACACGAGCGTACATGAGAAAAAACAAGACAGACATATATAGTGCTTTATATTAAAAACACGGAAAGATAGGAAGACAAACACTTATTGCGGTGTGTGTTTGTCTTCCTATCTGTCCGTGTTCCTAGCGCTCTTTTAACATAATGTCCAACCAACTGGCCCAACAATCTACTTTGCTTAATATAGTGCTTCTCCGTGTTTCGTCTTTGTGTTGCTACATGCTTCTAAAACCACGATGCAGCAACGAGGCAGACAGCTGCCTTATACCAGCCCCATAAAACCCTTCAAACAAATCTAAGCAAAAAACACATTTCAAAATTTCTATCGCGTCTCTGCTTCGCAAGGGAAAGAGAATGGCTCTCAATCGGCTTCAGGCCCGCATTGACTCAGGATGGCGGGAAAGGATCTGTTGTGCATGCTGCTATCCCACTTGCCGCTTCGATGGCTCAACAACGGCTGACGTCACAGTTGCTATGGCAACTGTACCATCACTGTTGCTTTGGCGCATGTGTCACAGTTGCTATGGCAACTGTGACGCAAGCGAGCCACGACGGGATATGCGTTTTTTTTTACCTCTCATTTTGGACTACAGCCACATCTACTTCATACCTAGTTACTACTAATTTTACTGATAACACCCCGTCCTGTCATGCGCCTTTTGGTACCACCGCTTCAGGTGACAAGTTCTGCGTTGCCTAAGACATATAACACTTTAGCCTTCAAAACTCTCCCTCAACCCTTGTTCGGTTTACTTCGGCTTAGTGTACTGACCTCCTTCACCTCGTTCTACTAAGAAAACCGCGAAACACACGAGCGCAGATGAGTAAGAACAAGGCAGACATGTATAATCTTACTTAAGCCTAGACCAACAAGTGGGTAGTGTCCGTCGCCTCACCTCAATCTCGACGTTCAAAGCAGGCCAGCAGATCATCAGATTTAGGCAGTTGCACACCATCACAGAGATGAAGAACAGGTTCAGGGTGGGCGGTGTCCACACAGCTCCAGGGCAGCCATCCGGGTGGGTCAATGCGGCCATCAAGTTCGCAAGGAAAGCCACATAAGCTATCCATAAGCGTACACGAGGACCCTTTTCTCGGATCTTGAACAGGTCACTATAGGACATAGCCCGGGGCAACCTCTCATCGCGCTCATTGTACCACGTCTCGCAGACGCGGAGCATTGTGCAGAGAAAGTCATGTCCTTGTGGTCTCCGCTGAAATGAAAGAGGATGTGGTAAGGTACACCTTGAAGAAAGCCGTCGAGCCTTTTCTGAGCGAGTCAACGCTCATCGAAATTTTACTTCAATAGCTGTTTGAGAAGAAGGAAGAGAAGAATTGGGATAAGGTGTAAAAAAAGATGGAGAGCAGTGTCACAGGGAGGCGATAGAAGAGGCACAGCGGTAGCTTAGGAAACACTAAACCCAGTGAAGCTTAAGGAAATCCTTAACAAGCAATAATTTTAACACTAATGCGTTAGCTTGCCTATGCCAGAAGTCATATTTATTTCTTTCCACAGACCCTGGTTAAAATGAAAAGCCATCCGTGGAGACCGACGGATGTGCCTCCTCAACTCTTTTATCCTTGAATGCGCACCCTTTGCTCGGCGGTTAATGTTTCATCTTTAAAATCGCCCCTTGCGCCGAATATTCTTGCAAAGGCCCTCAAGTTTTTTACTAGTACTGTATACACAGAGCCGGAAGAAAACGTCTAGCGAGAACTGTTTATACTAGTGGTCTCTAAACTAATATCACGGATCGCAGAGCCATTCTGATCGGACCGCGGCGGGTCACAAGCTGCCAACGGCGTCAGGCCTTCATCCTGCCACGACTACGAGGCTAATTGTGCCTCTAGCACGAGCATGTCAGGGCTCAGACTTGTACGCGGCTACGTCAGCCGCGTTGCATTAGTTCCTAGTTCGCTCATTTGACAAATCGGACCGACCGCAATTCGAGCTTTGTCATATTCTAGGCTACTGACACCTGCTGGTCTAACCTTAAGTAAGGATGAGAAAACATGTGCTCTTTGCTCACCAACATGCGTCAGGATAATGAACTGGCAGCATAATGACAGGAAGCAAGAGATCGTGTTTGCCAAAGCACTTCATAATATAACGAAAAATTATGTAATCGAAGACAGCAATACGAGCGCCAAATAATGCGGGTGTCCGCACGCAGAGTTGTTTCCATTGACTCATAGGCGGTCAGCCGAGTCAAGCTCTGTTGCTTGCGTGCCTATTTCTAGAAGGTCGGCCTAAACAAACAAAAGAAAAAAGCCGACGCCGTGCTGCTGAGGTGACCCAATGACTTATTTTGCATTTTTTGAGTTCTTAATTTCGTCTTCCACTTTTGAATTGTTTGGTTTGCGGCCCCCGTCATCTGGAGAAATCCAAAAAAGTCCGGCCCTCAGGGAGAAATGTTTGGGGGCACTTGACTGTGACTGGCAACGAATGGAAGCGCGATCTAGTCCTGGACGTTTAATGCAACTGCATTTGAACGGAGACGAAACACAAAAGGACGGATGCGTGTGCAATTATTGTGCGCGAATGCAAATACGCGCGAAAGAGCGCAATGCTAGTCTGAAAACTGGAGCCCTCTAACGCGGCGTCCTTCTTAGTCCCCGTGCTATTTTACTATAAACTTGAAATAGAAGACTGGAGGCACTGCTTACGCAAATGATGGCAGCTGCGATTTTCGCTGCCTTCGGCGCGAACGTTATGTCTCTGGTTCCTTTGTCCAGGAGCAGGTGTGCCAGGCGGAATCTCTCCTCCTTACTGCTTTCTTCACCTACAATGAATGAGTGAATGAGTGAGTGAATGAAAGTGAGTGAATAAGTGAGTGAATGAATGAGAGTGAATAAGTGAGTGAATGAGAGTGAATGAATGAGAGTGAATAAGTGAGTGAATGAGAGTGAATGAATGAGAGTGAATAAGTGAGTGAATGAGAGTGAATGAATGAGAGTGAATTAATGAAAGTGAATGAGTGAACGAGTGAGTATGAGTTAGTGAGTGAGTGTGAGTGAGTGAGTGAGTGAGTGTGAGTGAGTGAGTGAGTGTGAGTGAGTGAGTGAGTGAGTGTGAGTGAGTGAGTGTGAGTGAGTGAGTGAGTGTGAGTGAGTGAGAGTGAGTGTGAGTGAGTGAGTGAGAGTGAGTGAGTGAGTGAACGAGTGAGTGAGTGAGCGAGTGAGTGAGTGAGCGAGTGAGTGAGTGAGCGAGTGAGTGTGAGTGAGTGAACGAGTGAGTGAGTGTGAGTGAACGAGTGAACGAGTGAGTGAGTGAACGAGTGAGTGAGTGAGTGAGTGAGTGAGTGAGTGAGTGAGTGAGTGAGTGAGTGAGTGAGTGAGTGAGTGAGTGAGTGAGTGAGTGAGTGAGTGAGTGAGTGAGTGAGTCCATGAATTACTGGTACGGAAGGGATGGCTCGCGGCCACAGTTCAGAGAATCGGGGAATTTGGAGACATATAGTGCAAAGAGAGGATAACCGATGGTCGCTTAGGGTAACAAACTGGATTCCAAGGGAAGGAAAGCGTAGCAGGGGGCGGCAGAAAGTTAGGTGGGCGAATGAGGTTAAGAAGTTCGTAGGGGTCAAGTGGATGCAGCTAGCACAGAACCGGGTTAATTGGAGAAATATGGGAGAGGCCTTCGCCCTGCAGTGGGTATAGGCAGGCTGATGATGATGATGACCTCCACCCCCCCCCCCCCCCCCTTCCCCAATTATTGAGTATTACATGAGGGAATGTTATTGCCCAACCCTGTACAGTGCACATCACAGATCCATATTCATTATTTTTTTTTCTGTTCAACGGGATGCCTACCTGCCATGGCCTTGCGGATCAGTGTCCAATAGTCTGCAGTCTCTTGCGGGTCTTCACCAGGGTCCAAGTACATGTGCAATCGAGCGCCCTCATTCGGCACGGTAGCCTTGACCGGACGACGTCCATACATGGCAAAAACGGCAGCTTTTTCCTCTCGGTCGGTGTTGTTTTGCTCTGTCCGAAACTGCATTTGGTGGAAGAGAAAGCGGTTGATTATCAGTGGTGGAAGATACCTGTGACGCCATGACAGCGGCTCGGTGCGCTGCAGTGAGAAGACTTGCCTAAAGCTATGAAATAAGTAAAGCGGAATTGTGGTGCAGCTGCCCCGAGAACAAAAAAAAATCATTGGAGGTACTGCTTCTGCGTCCTGAAGTTGTAGCTTACCGTATGTATTATTGGCAGCTCGGATTTTCGGGACGCGTGCTCGTGGGGAAAGAAATATTTCATATGTTCTTTGCGATGAAGTCATCTGGCATTGTTGTCTCTGAATGAATTGTTCATGTTACATCATACCTCAACGCATTTCCGGCGGTTGGCTTACAGGAATGCGGCGAAAATTCTTTGGGGATACAGCTAACCTTTGCTGCCAACAGTTATCTGAGAGGTATCTGAGAGGACAGGACGCGGAGCTTTGGTTTGTGCGGAGAAAGCTCCTGCGAGCTTGAAATGAAGGTGCGGCCATTATTTTCTCGGTAGCGTTGTGACGGTTGTTGTTGTGGCTGTAGGAAGAAGGAAAAGAAAATGCACGGGCCTGCTACTGGCTCTGTAGCTGAGCCACCTCCGCTGCCTCGTGCGAACAGAAGAAAGTAGAGAATAAAAAAAAAAAGATGGAGGGAAAGACGCGTGCCGCAACAGCAGTCGTCCACCACCTAAGCGGTGGCGGGTGCAATGACGGCCTACAACAGATAAAAATTCGGTGACTGGCCAGCCCCCGCCGCAAGCGGCGTTGACCTACCGTCTCAGCCCCGTAGGGCAAGGAACCCTTCAACCCCTCCCCGTTGTGACGGTGGCGACGATTCCAGTTTTGCTTGTAGCATCTAGTACCAACCTTTGCCGTTTTGCTACCGCTGTGTATCACAATTCCTTCAACGTCGCTGGTTTCCTTGAAGATCGCTGTGCGCGAATATGATTTTGTTTCGTTGCGCACTGAATTTCGGTTATTATATTTCGTAGCTTAGGAGCATGTATTTGCGAATACAATCCGTCTAGATGTTTCTGCACCTCAGGTACAGGTATATTATACGACAGTAGTATGTGTTGGCCATGAATTTGAGTCTAACGGCGTATATTCTAATTCGGACCGCGCCTTTCAGAATTGTCACCGACTCGCAAAAGGCGTATAACAATTACAGAAAGGGATGGGTGTCTCTTGCGGCACTAAGAATTCTCAAAAGTAAACGCGACTTTCCTGAAAGGAAAGTTGAGTTGATATGGACACCGGCTCACTGTGGGCTGGAGGGCAACGAGCTTGCCCACCAGTTCGCCCGAGAGATGGAACACCGGGCAGAGGAAGGTGAGCCACAGTCCATTACTAGTTATAAGCAAATTACGAACTATTACAAGACGCTAACAAGCGTTGAGGTGCCGGCTAGTTGGTAATACATTTTGGAATAACAGCGCGAAGGACGAGGACGAAGATAGAAGGACACAAACACAGCGCTGTGTTTGTGTCCTTCTATCTTCGTCCTCGTCCTTCGCGCAGTTATTCCAAAATATTACAAGACGGAGAGGCGACGTTACCCCGACCCTCACAAACCTCTTACCAGAGAACAGCAAGCGATCTACAGGCAGATACAGGCAGGATCCTTCCCGCACCCTTACCTTCAACACAAGATGTACCCGGAAAGGTACCAGAAGGAATGTGATTTCTGCAAGACTGAGGTAGGCACGCTCCAACATGTCATTGGAGTATGCAAATTCATCAAGGAAATCCCCCCACCTCTTACCTGCTCCACTACCCCACCACCCCATCCCTCATCCTCCCTTACCGAGCGATGGGAGACCTTGCTAACCAGCCCCGCCGTAGAAGACCAGCTCGTCCCCAGGCGGCCAGGGATGCATATGGGTGCCGTGAAGAGGGAAACCACTCCCATCGACGGCGTCTAAGCAGACGTCGTATTTAGCTCGAGCAAATAAAGTTGTTTCTCTCTCTCTCTCTCTCTCTCTCTCTCTTGCCTTGTACGAAGACCACTCCAATTTTCCCGGCTCATTGCCGTATTTGCCGCAGACATTCTGCCTCCGAGCAAGCAGCCAGCGGCCTAGTTCACTTTTGGTAAAACTGCAGGCATTTTGGGGTGTGACCAGACTAGGCCAGTACGTCACCCGAGTACGCTGTCGCTGGCACGGATGTTGCCTTTCACAATGTGTGTCTAACAGTGCACAGTTTTATATAGATGTGGGGTCGGGGTAGCGCTTGACGCTCCTCGGTGAAGACGATGCCCGTTCCACCCAGGAGAAAAGTGCTGACGAGTGAAGAAGTACAAATTGAGGATGAAGATGAGTGGCTTCATTTACATTTTAGACTAATGAGGAAAGAACAGGCTCACGCCCGGACACACTCAGAGTTCTATATGGTCCGTATTCCCTAGGATCCCTAGGTTAAGGGCGGGCCGGTAGTCGAAGGAGTGGCATGTTCACTTCAGTTTTGCACATATGCGCACACTTTCACTCTGGTTTCATGCCCCCAAGATGAGTTCGATATTGGTGGTGAGGAGGAAGTAGTTGAACGACGTAGATGGCGGCACAAGAAGCACCTAGCGTCTGCCGGGCCTACGTTCGGATGCGCACCTGCTTCAAAGGAGCCGATGAAACGTAGCCGGGCAGGGTTATTTTGTTCACCCCAACGCTACCGAAAAGGAGAGAATGCTGGCGCGGCCGCGGACCACCACTCTGCAGACCATCAGGAACGAGCCCTTTTGTTCCCTGCCGTCCGTTCATTTACTGGCCGAGCAACACCACGCGCCTCTTCGGCTCGTCTGTGTCGCTACCAAGTCGCATCTCACCGTCGCCGTCCTCACCAGCTCCAAACTTGATGGATACGAAGCCTTGCCTACGCAATCCGAGGCTGCTGTTGCTTCTCTGATCGACTCACTGTCGCCGTCTTTAACAACACGTTGTGTGATCGTCTAGCCGGGTGCCAGATGCGGCCTTTGAGGTTATCATGAGATAGCGAAGCTTAGAAACGACTTCCTCCATAATCCGACTGCGACTAACCGACTCTTCGGCCGGAGTCCAACGCTGCAAGCACATCAAGATGATAGGTCCGAAATACGTGTATCTTGCTCCCGGCCGCCTGCACTTATAACAACCTCGTTTTCAAAGCCATCACCCTCTCAGAAAAAAAACCTTCCCCTCCAGAGTATGCAATGATTGCGTAAACATTCACAAGCACAAAAAATTAGGCGTTAAATTAACAAGTTATGATCAATAATTATTTCTCTTTATACACGACACACAAGAAGGAACACAAATGCACTAGTTCTAACATAGAAAAAGAGCCATAGTGAACTAGAAACCCCCCTCTCCGAACCAGTTGCGGTGAGTCTGTGAGCGGGATAACAATTATCGCCTCTCCGCATTCTAAAGAAGAGACCCTGGGACAAGTTCACCGGCCAAGTTGCCAAAGTCTCCTAATGGCGTGAACAGAGCAAACGTCATAGGGTAAAATCACTCGCTGCCGTTCATACGTGTCGTTAATTCTAGCTGAACGTGCACATTTTTCAAGGAACGCGGTGAATATTGGGCTGCTGCAATCGGAGGTGAAACTGACCGACCGCGCCATGAGGACACCTGGGACATGAAAAACTGTCGCTTGGAGCAGGCAAAAATGGAGAGGTTCGGAGCATTTCGAAAGCACCTAAAATGTGGATTTGTCAAGTTTTAATTATACAAACTGCATTTTAGAGCAGTACATAGACCCACTTTTATACACACAACAAAGCATCAGATCTGAAAAAAATTGCGAAATGCGTTGCCACTCCTAGCTTTAAATCTACTGAAGTATCCCCAGCAGATGATGAAAACGCTTATTTAAAGCCACAACAGTTTAGAAAACAGGAATGCTGACCCGATCATATATAGTCCGGGACACCATCGGCGAAAGCCGCTGTCCGTGCTCTTTCGACGAGGCATCGTTCCTCGAGGGCTGTGAGCTGGACAGGACCGCCTACCTCCTTCCCACGTTGAGTGACTTATTACGTTAATGCTGCTAATTTTCTGACAAGCCCATGCCATGCGATGCACGTTTGCCTTCTTGCCACAAAATGTGCACTGCGCCGAAAAGGAATTGGGTTCAATGGCGTGAAGAGTAGCTTGATTATTGAAAGACAGTTTGTATATATCCTTCTAAGCTGGCAGTCTTCTGATTTATGAAGACCTTTAGCATCTCGGGAATGTCTGCCTTTCAAGATGCAAATACTGTAAGTCTCGGAATATGCGATCAACGGAGAAGGGGGGCCTAAGTCCGTAAGGAAGGACACGGAAGGATTCCGGGGAAGAAAAGCTCCGGCCAAAGCGTTTGTGCTCTCGTTTCCTTCAACTCCCTGGTGACCTGGCAACAATATCAGCTCCTGCCGCGCAGCTGAAGTGGGGGGGGGGGGGGGGGGGGGGGAGTTGGTGAAGGGTGGCTGATCCTGGCCCTGATGGGGCTGGGGCAGGTAGGTCACCGCCGCTTGCGGCGGGGGCTAGCCTGCCACCGAATCTTTTCTGTTGCAGGGGTCATTGCACCCGCCACTGCTTCGGTGGCGGACGACGGCTGTTGTTGCGGCATGCGTCTTTCTCTCCCTATCTTTTTCTTTCTTCTCTACTTTCTTTCTTCTCTACTTTCTCTCTTCTGTCCGCGCAAGGCAGCGGAGGTGGCTCAGCTACAGAGCCAGTAGCAGGCCCGTGAATTTTCTTTTCTTTCTTCCTACAGCCACAACAACAACGTGCACTGACATCGCACAGAACACGGACGCCTCTCCGTTTCCCCTCCATCGAAACGCACCCGCCGGCGGCCGGCATCGAAACCAGGAACCCCGGCACAGTAGTCGGGCGTCCTACCACTGTACCATTGCTGCGTGTCAATGCAGGCCTATGGGCTTAAGCCGACAAAACCGAAACTGTCTTCTGATATCTTTTTTTGACGCAAAACGTTCTTGACGCAATATTTTTCGGCACGGCGCAGAATGGCGGCAGAAATTATTTAAGGCGTAATTTGCTATCTCTGGAGCATGATATGGCGCAGGGAAATCCTTACGGCGCGGAATGGCGCAAATGGCACATAATTCCACCCTTGCGTAACAGTAGCACTGTAGAACCTGCACTGAACAAAATGCGAAAGCATGCGTTGCTGCTACTCTTGCTAGACTAGTGTGTCATTTCATTTTTATTTACTTTTTCTTTTTATTTTTTAATTTTATTGCTTTATTTTTTATATAGTTCTTCGTTTCGCCCAAAGGCCTGCAGCACCCTTACTCTAAAAAAGAATTGTGGACGCGTTCGCAGTACGTCGACGCAGAGTAGCGGTTAACGCGTTCGGCTAGGACACGGAAGCATGGCGGTTCAATTTCTCGTATGGACACAATTTTAAGGCGAAAGCCTTTAATGCCTCATGCGGCGTCCGTCCTGTCCCACTATAGCTGTCAATCATCCTGACAGCCACGCTGGGCATGTGAGAAACGTATCTTAGGTCTCCTTGTCTAGCGTCACGCCAGCGCGGTTGCCATGGAGACCGCCACCTCTAGTTAGTGGTAGTGATCTATAATGACCGTTAGTGGCAGTTAGTGACAGTGATGATAATAGTGACAAAAACGACTATGAAGTCTTCCCCTGGCGACGCCATGGCCGGCCATGAAGTCATAACCGGATGTGACGTGTAATAATCGGAACTGACGTCGTGGTGGCGTCACATCCGGTGGTCGTTACGTCACCAGGCGATTCACGCATATACAAAGTGCGTCCGTGCGGCGCCTTTCATTCGGCGCTCCCTCGAATGCCGCACCAGACAGCTTACAGAAGCAGAGGCAGTATAGCAGGCATTAGCGGCGTTTCAAATTGGCTTACAGCAACGTTAGTTTACAGGAAAGAAAAGGCGCAGTTCTGTCACAAACTTTCCCCAGTAGCCAACGATAGCCAGTAGCCAAGTCACTAGCAGCCAGTAATCAACATGCGGCGGTCGCACACTGCGCATGCCAGGCGTCCGTGCTCCGGCGCCTTTCATTTGGCGTTTTATCGAACGCCGCACCATACGAAAGCAGATCCAGTACAGCAGGCATCAGCGGCGTTTCAAATTAGTTTACAGGGAAAAAAAAAGGCGCAGTGTCACAGTTCTCTGCGGACACTTACCAAGTCGTAAAGAAAAGGAGGAAGGTTGGAGTAAAAAAAGAGAAAGCGGTGCCATAGTGGAGGGCTTCAGACAATCACGCACACGAGGACACGCTTTGATGACACGCTCTGATGACGTCACTCACGAGGTAAGAAACGCTCTCGCATTAAAACATCCTACCTGTTCAAGGTACGCTCGCACGTAGGCGACGTCGAAATCACGCCCTCGATTCGGATTCAGCGTGTGTTCGGGTACCTCGTACCCTGTATCCTCTCGCCCATGCACAGGTACCCCGTACCCTGCCTCCTTTCGGCGTTCGGGTACCTCGTACCCTGCGTCCTCTCGCCCATGCACAATCTTCCCGGGGCTCTGAGCCAAAGACGAACGCTGCATGTGATCAAGAAAGCAGCGCTTGCTGGCAATGAGGGGTTCCACTGCAACAGATATCTCGGGCAGTTAAGTTGCACACAGATCAAAAATTAAGCTCAAATGGTGGCGGAGAGAACGGAACCGCAAAACTGTGCGAGCTTTCAGGTAAATCGCTGTGATCTGCGTAGGGTCGACAGCGCGAACTTCGCAGGGTAAAATCATTCGCTGTCTACTACGTCGCTCATTCAAACTATTTCTGAAGGAACCTGAAGCATATCGAGTTGTAGTTTTGACAAGATCCTATACCTCTTGCTGGTACGCTGGCCCATCGGCGCCGCCAATCTGATTCGGAATTTGATCCTGGTGCAACATATTTCCGGGTACCACGTACCCTGCCCTCTCCTGCCCGTGCACCTCACTCCCGGGACTCAGCGCCAAAGACGAGACCTGCGCGTGATTGAGGTGATTATGAAACCAGTAGCTGCTGTCGACTGAACCTTGGAGCACGACGGGCGCCTCGCACAGTAAATTGCCACAAACCTTAAGATAGACTGAATCACTCGTTGAGACTGCTTTTCTACAGCAGATCGTACGGGAGAAAAATAAGCGCAAAGACGAACACGAGGAGACAGGAAGAGCGTTGTCCTGTCTCCTTGCTTGTATACGTCTCCTTTGCGCTTACTTTTCTCCCGTACGATCACGAACCAACTAGCCCAGCAACAAGTTTTATTTCAGTTTCTACTGCGGAACAGCCTGTCGTAGCGTTCCTAAATATGGCTAACACCTGGAATCAACAACGAAGTCGTAACTGGATAAATTCACTCGCTATCTTCACTGTGGGTTATTCTAACTGCAAGGCATATTTTAAATTTATATTATTGTTCCCGCCCCACGCATACTCCGCCGCCGTAAGATACAAAATTATCTGATTGGTCGAGACAGTGATGACGTCATGAAGGTCGAGCGAGGACGAGACATCGACCACAGAGGATCACTCACATGACATCAAATTCAAAAATTGCTTCAATTCTCTCAATGTCGAGACAATGACGTCAGAGGTCACGTTATCACTTAGGGCCTATCACAAGAGAATCATCTACATAATTAAATTCAAATACGTTTCATATGGCCAGCTCGAAATTTCTGAGCCCCACTACAGCCACCGGTGGATGTCGGGAAATGTGCTGATGAACGCAGCAACAAAACCGACTCAGACATACAAGGAAAAAGTAGTTGAGAATTCGAATGCTGTCGCATTCCAAGTAGTTTTAAACGGCCTCATCGTTCCTGAAGGAATGTGATGCATACAAGGAGCTGCTTTAACAAAAAAAAAAAAAAAAAATATCCTACCTGCTGCAGGCACACTTGCATGTGGGCATCAAAGCCGTCGCTAGCCATTTGATTTGTCCCTCCGTCCTTGTGCCCTTTGCTCTTCTCATCGAGGCTCTCCCCCAAGGACGAACCCTGCATGTGATTATCAGAAACGCAGCCCCGCCGGGGTGGTGCAGTGGTAAGACGCCTGACTACTGTGCCTGAGTACCCGGATTCGAACCCGACCTCGGCGGCTGCGTTTCGATGGAGGCGAAACGAAGAGGCGTCCGTGTGCTGTGCGATGTCAGCGCACGTTAAAAAAGATCCCCAGGTAGTCGAAATTACTCCGTAGCCCTCCACTACGGCTCCTCTTTCTTTCCACTTAAACTACCACCTTCCTCCCTTCCCTTACGGCACGGTTGAGGCGTCCACATAAAAACAAGTGAGAAAGTTACCGCGCCTTTCCCTTCCTATAAATCAATCAACTTTTTATCAGAAAAGCGGTTGCTGACGACGAAACATTTCATTGCAACGAAAAAATTAAAGAGCACTGCCGGATCTGCATTGGAGTAATGCGAAAGCACTGACTTTGGTACTTTCAAATTGCTACGTGACGTCACATCATCTACCTCATTCACTTCTTGTTTGCCCATTTTAGTCTTTGGTACTTTCAAATTATTGTTGTTGTTGTGGCTGTAGGAAGAAAGAAAAGAAAATGCACGGGCCTGCTACTGGATCTATAGCTAAGCCACCTCCGCTGCCTCGAGCAGACAGAAGAGAAAATAGACAAGAAAGAAAGAAGAAGAGGGAGAGAAAGACGCGCGCCGCAACAACAGCCGTAGTCCACCACCACGGGTGCAATGATGGCCTACAACAGATAAAAATTCAGTAGCAGGCCAGCCCCCGCCGGAAGCGGCGGTGACCTACCTGTCCCAGCCCCGTCAGAGGAAGCTTTTCAAATTGGGCACCAATCCCTTCCTATGCCCTTTTTCGGCTCTACTTTCGATTACGTGACGTCACATCAATCTACCTCATTGATTCACTTTTCGTTTACCCATTTTAGTCTGCTACTTTCAAACTGCGCACCGATCCCTTCCTATGTCCTTTTTCGGTTCTACTTCCGGTTGCGTGACTTCACATCCTTGACGTCTCCACTATGGCAGCCCTTTCTCTCTCTCCGCTTTCACTCCAACCTTCCTTCCTTCCCTTACGCGCGGTTCAAGTGTCCACACAAGTGTGGCAGATACTGCGCCTTTCCTTTCCTGTGAACCAGCTATTTAATTAAAATTACCTAATAAACTTATTGACCTAATCATGTTTGCGGCAACAACATTACGTCACCCTATATCGATTGACACCACTCATTAACCTCTACCAGTTCTCAATTACAACTGCTGCGGACACGATTTTGCGGACACTTTCTGCAGAGACAGTCTGCGGACACGATCTGCAGACACGGCCTGCGGTCGCGGTCTGCGGACAGAAATCTGTGAACATAGAGAAGTAATGCTTTCGCATTATTCATTGTAGCGCTGCAGTCATAATGCTTGATGAGAAATTCCTATGTTACCGGCGGAGACTAGACGGCGCAAATCAGACACGAGGGGAGCGACCACAAACATAGGCACAACCGTACAACACCGACAGCGTTGCACAAGCAAATAATTTTAACGCGAAAGCGTTACTTCGCTATGTTCACAGATTTCTGTCCGCAGAGCGCGTCCGCAGACCGCGTCCGCAGCAGTTGCGGTTAATTGAGAAGCGGTAAAGAGTGTCAATCAATAGAGGCTGACGTAATGCTGCTGCAGAAAAAAAAATAATTAAGCCCATAGGTTAGTTAGGTAACTAATTAGAGGCAAAACATTTAAAGGCGAAAATGGTCTCAGTGAAGGGCTTGGCGCCACATTTGAATGTATGAAATACTAAAATAGTTAACGAAATCAGTCAATTAGGGTGACCAAGGATGTGACGTCACGCAACCGGAAGTAGCGCTGAAAAAGGCCGTAGGAAGGGATTGGCGCGCAGTTTGAAAGCACCGAAGACTGAAATGAATAAGCAAGAAGTTAATTAATATGACGTAGGGGATTAGACGTCCCGCAACCGGAAGTAGAGCCGAAAAAGGGCATAGGAAGGGATTGGCGCGCAATTTGAAAGTACCAGACTAAAATTAATCAAGGAATGAATTGTGACGTAGAGGATGTGACGTCACGCAACTGGATGTAGAGCCGTAAAAGGTATAGGAAGGGATTTGCGCGCAATTTGAAAGTACCAAAGGCTAAAATGGGTAAACAAGAAGTGAATTAAGCAACCAGAAGCAACCAACAGCAGCATCCGTGCTATCGCATTACTCCAATGCACATTCTGCAGTGCTCTTTAATTTTTTTTAAGGCAAAAGTCTTTCTAGGTGGTGGTGGCAAAAAACTTTTCTGGTGGAACTAAATCCTGTTTGCGAGAGCTGTACGAGAGATGTGAGCGCGAGAATTGTCATTTTCCGCGCGATTCCGCGAGATGCGTTCATGTCTAGCGTTCCTACCATCTGCAGTCTTCCACTTGCAACGCGCGCCGAGAAACGCCAAGCGACAGGAGCGATGGTGTAGCATCCGTGAGCACTTGCCGGAGAGTGTGCAACAGACACCGAGTGTTTCCTTTTCTGTAAACCAATTCTAATTATACTATGTAGCACTGCAAAGAACGCCGATAAGAGGCAAACATGAGAGGGAAATGATAGAGAGGAAGGGTAGGCTTTCGCCATCCTCCTCTTAAGAGACATCCAAGAGACCCATAATTTTTTTTTTTCTTCATGCGACAGCAGCCATTAGGGCCCATCTCGCGTAATGTTGTCACAACCCTTTAAATGGAGCTGCATCAGTGGCCGAGACTACTACGCCAGAGCCGAACCGTTTGTCGTAGCCTTCCTATTTATCGCTATGAGCTGGCACCGAACGCTCAGACGTCATCACATCACATTTCAAAGCCAATCGCTGTTTTCCGTATCATTCTCTCTAATTGGACGTGCGCATTTCTGAAGGAATATAACACATAATGGGTTGCTGTTTTAACAAGCGAAAATTCCTACCTTCTTCTGGTCAAATCGCGAGCGAGCGCCGTAGCCGTGCTTGGGCACCGGATCGTTCAGCGTAACCTCGGGTAGCCCGTCCCTCTGGTCCCTCTCGCCGAGCTCGTGAACCTTTTATTGCGAAAGCAATACTGCCAGCACTTTTCTGCCGTCGGTGGAGGTCGTTCCTTCGCTCCGGCGCAGCTGCGGCGCACGACCACGTGACAGCGTGACGTCACGACCAGAGGAGAGCAGGGGCCCCAACTCGTCGTTCCTTCGCTCGGCGCGGCGGCTACCACGTGACCGCCTCCTCGGCTCGCCGTGTGAGGGCGCTCGGTAGGAGAGGATAAACGGGGCGCCGCAGGCGCGCTCCGCTTAGTCATGTCTGAGGAGTTGTACAAGGCGTCGCTGGAGCGACGTGCTGCGCGCAAACGCCGGCGCCGTGCCGAGGAGACAGATGAAGAAAGGCAAGAGCGGTTGGCTAGTGAGCGAGCCAGTGTTCAGACCAAGAGTCACTATACGGACCACCAGAGTGTTCATTGGAATAAACAAACAGTAGAAACCATGTTGTGTCCAGAGTAAATCCTTTAGTTGCACAAAAGGCGAAACCATGCCGAACCACCAGCAGAGCCAAGCGTAGCCAGGGAGGTATTGCTTTCGCAATCACTCAGGCTTAACCAGAGCTCAGCCACCGCTAATTTTTTGAGGTTCTGAGAAGAAGAACGTTGCAGATGATGAAGAAAAATAGCGGTTGCTGAGGATGCTAGATTCCTGTACAACAAATAACTGTCCTAGTGCATGTGCTAATACAATTGGACAAAATGGAAATATCCGTATGTTGCCAACAAGCGATAGTGCGTATATCAGACATTCATTCATTTTCATTTCCTGGCTGAACATTCAAGTTATGCATAGTTGAGAGGATCCGTAGCCGTAGTGTCGAATCCATGCACATAAACAACGTTAGGTGAGGCGAGAGGCCGCACGCGCGAATACACAGTGGAACCCCGGAATAAATCAAATCACAGGTAGACGAACATAAGGCAGCGCTGCGCAAGCAATTTTTTTTTTCATGCGATTGTAACATGACCTCCTTTCAACAAAGCTGCAGTAGGGCGACATCCGCGTGACCAGCCCAGAACCCCTAGCCAGCGAATCCAGCTAGTGCTCGCGAATTCCGTCGGTCAAGCGTGAAACGCACCCGTTAAGTTAAATTGGTTCACAGGAAGGGAAAGGCGCAGTAACTGTCACACTTGCTCTGTGGACACCCGAACCGCGCCGTAGGGGAAGGGAGAAAGGTGGGAATGAAAGTGGAAAGAGAGAAAGAGGAGCCGCAGTGGAGGGCTACGGAGTAATTTCGACCACCTGGGGATCTTTGTTTTGGAGAAAGGAAGGCGCGGTATACTTCGGCTAGACACCACAGAATCATTGACACCAAGACTTCATTATTGCCCCGCCGGGGTGGTGCAGTGGTAAGACGCCCGACTACTGTGCCGGAGCACCCGGGTTCGATCCCGACCTCGGCGGCTGCGTTTCGATGGAGGCGAAACGAAGAGGCTTCCGTGTGCTGTGCGATGTCAGCGCACGTTAAAGATCCCCAGGTGGTCGAAATTACTCCGTAGCCCTCCACTACGGCTCCTCTTTCTCTCTTTCCACTTTCACTCCCACCTTCCTCCCTTCCCTCACGGCGCGGTTCAGGTGTCCACAGAAACAAGTGTGACAGATGCTGCGCCTTTCCCTTCCTGTGAACCAATTATTATTATTATTATTATTATTATTATTATTATTATTATTATTATTATTATTATTATTATTATTATTATTATTATTATTAAGACTTCATTAGGTCAAGGTCACTGGAAGGTCAAATTTAGTGACGCGCGACGACCAGCTCTACCTAGCGTAGTCAAAATTAGCGCAGTCACATTTAGCTTCAACTGTAAATTAGTTTGTAAGAACGTACCTGACAGTTTATGAGTACCTGTCAAGGTCACCTGAAGGTGAAAACCGGCGCTACGCAGAAGGCTCGAACTACCTGCCAAAGAACAGTATCTACACATGAAACGAAATGCCTGATCTCTATCGGCATCATGTTTTGTACACGCGGCATTGTGCTGAAACTCAGTGCCTGAAACAGCCGTATAGATCGCATGGCGCGGATAGAGCGCTGCGTATGTACTGCACCTAGGCAACATCTGATGGGATGTCATGTGAAAGTAGACGGTTGTGTTGGTTATGCTCTTTAGCTATCGAGCGAAGGTAAACCCTCTTCTGCACGGCCCACTAGCGCGAGCGTTGGCTTCTGTGGTGGTTTCGGGCGTCCGCTTGGGCACCGGGAACGGGGCCGCTAAACTGCCGACGGCTCCGAGAATCAAGTTACTCGCGCGCGCGATCGATCGACGCGTGCACAAGAAACACTACAGTGCGCAAACACACACAAAAAAAAAAAAAACTCGCGCAGTACATGCTCGGTACGCGTATAGCTTAGTACAGAAAATGAAACGATACGAAACTATCGCAAGTCCACCCCACCCCCCCTTCCCTTCCCCTCGGAATCCGGCATGGATGAAACACTAGCTCGGTCTGGAATGTTAGAGGGGGCTGCAACGCTAAAGCGTCTCGGCTTTTTTAGGCTGCCCGATTAGCAAGCGCCGTGGTGTTGAGATGCTTACTGGCACCGACACGTCCCCTCTTCCCTGAGTCCTCTGCAGGCAGTGACGCGCTGGCTCATCAAAGGCACGTTATTTTTTTAGAGGCGAGTTTAGCCTTGTATCAATACCAACTCTGCGGCCTGCTCACGGAACGGTGGCAACAGACCGTACAAAATCACCGTACAGGAATACAAGTAGTACAGCCATAGGTTCCATCATACGAGTTCAATCTCAGCCACACAAGACGCGAAATTATTCGTGTACAAAACGCTTGTTTCATTCCCAAATCGCAGATTACAACCCACTAATCAATCATAATATTGTTACGACACGGCAAGCCGATGAAAACAGGAGAACAGAGGACAGAGAGATGGTCGATGACAGTGAGATGACGTTTAATGAAAATGTTGCCGGGCCTAGCGCGAGCGCTCCTGTCCGCGCCACTGCCCGCTTTTTCTTCCTTGATGTCGTCCGTAACATTACCCGGGGCCACCGAGCGATCGTCCCGATCGTGGACGAGGAAATGCACGATGTTGATGATTCCATGGCATGATGATGGACGTGTCTAGATGCTTGAAAAAGAAGAGGAAGAAGGAAGAATAGAATGGCTTGCCGGCACGATGATTCGCGATGAACCTTGGCAGGACACTCTCGGGCCACACGTTGCCACGACTCGATGGCGGAGGCCAAGGCACGCACCGCATGGCATAGGCAGGGGAGAATGTCTTGAAGTGTAGCGGTTTCTTGGGTCGTAGGGTCCTTGGTCAGCACATCAGGTCAGTGGGGTCACATTAGGTCATTCGGGTCTCTCCTTGTGTCTTGTGGTCATGTATGGCGTCTCGGGTCAGTCTCTCCTTCGTCGTGTCTTGTGGTCGGGGCGGGGGGGACGGGGCGGAGGAACGGCAAGGTCTTGCTGGGTCCGGCAGGCTGGGGAACAGCCATGCAGTGCCTCCTAACCTTTCGCCGACGGCGCAAGAAGTCGCAGGGCGCTGATGCTCCAGACCAGGATGAGGGGGTGATGATAAAGTACCAGCACCTCCAACCAAATGTTACGATACGGCAAGCCGATGAAAACAGGAGAACAGAGGACAGAGAGATTGTCGATGACAGTGAGATGACGTTTAATGAAAATGTTGCCGGGCCTAGCGCGAGCGCTCCTGTCCGCGCCACTACCCGCTTTTTCTTCCTTGATGTCGTCCGTAACAATATCAACCCACCCCAATCAATCAACAAACACTACTTATATCACACCCCACACGAGACGTCCATCAGTTTTCTGGCGCACTTTCAAATAATCTATACTGAACAACAATATTGTAGTCCACTATAGACTCGTCCTAGAAGCATATGCGCAGTTAGCACAAGAACGCGATAGTGCCACATATGTTGGCAGAGACTTATGTCTTCCGGCGGCCTAAGCATCGGCACCGCCATCCAAATGTTTTGCGCCCCGCACTTCTTTCAGCTGGCCACTTCTTGGCCTTGAAAGCTCACTCTCAGACCCGTATTCCGCGTCGGCCTTTCGGCGCATTTAAGAATACAGTACGCTTCGTACAAAAAGCAAAAGACGACCTGGGCCCGAACAGAACAGCCCGCCGTCACGTGGACGGGCCCATCTGCGTCGGTTTTTACGATGACGATTCAAATGGACGGCAGTGTGCGGTAAGGCAAAACCGAACAGCTGCATAGCGCTGTCGTAAAACCGACGGTGTGCGGGGCGTAAAATCTCAAGGTGCAATGCATTTAGTGCGACGGCCGAAGAAACTAGATACATGCGATGCTCGGTGTGCTCCCAAGTTTTGCTTATACCTTTTCTATATTTGAAGTTTTGTTTCAAGCAGACGGACGCCGGTTTCCTTTATCACTGCCTTAAACTTTCATCTCAACCCGAGATACGACAGCTGCAACACGGCACAGCTTGTGCACTGGTAACTATGCAGACCTATCTAGTGTTTTACCGTATGCATGTTGCACAGCACTCACTCCAGTGCTTTCAGTGAACGTCGCTACATTCACAGTACTTCTCCTGAGCTTCCAAATAACATGTCAAGGCGGCTATGCGCTCAGAAGACAGCTTCCACTATGATCAGTTCAGCGACCACTCGTGCGATATTGACTCGGATTCTGGTCGAAAGTGCGAACAGAGATATAAAAGGACGTCCTTACAAACAATAACGGTAGTTTCAAGCAGCACATAAGCAAAAAAAAAAGGAAAAAATCGAACACCTTGTGCAAGACGCGTCCATAAAAAGAGCCAGCAAGTGTCTCAGAGGCACCAATGCGCACATTTTCGAGTCTTTACACAATAATTCATTTCGCGGGCCCCCACCCCTTCCTCCCTCTCACTGACCAGCCGCACCCCCCCCCCCCCCCCCCCCCCCTTGGCGCTGCACCCGGTGCGGACCGCACCCCCCTCGCGACGCCACTGCTACCGAGATATAGGTTCAAACTGAAGCTGCAGCACAGTTGTTGGCTCAGGCATCACGCCCAACGTTATCACGCCCATGTGCAGCAGCGCGCCTCAGCGGAGAACGAAGGTTACCCGGCACACGAGCTGGGTGTAGGAGGCGATCGCGTGATCGCGGAGAGCGCGCGCACCATCCGCCGAATGTGGGGCAAGGCACGTGTGCTTAGCTGTGTTGCCAATCTAGCTACTTTTGGACACAACTAGTACCAAGAAAGTTAGTTTAGCTACGAGTAGCTGTTTTAGCTCCTTTCTTCAAAATCTAGCTATTTTGGTGAAATATAGCTTAAATCTGGCTACATTTCGGAAAATTACTATTCTGGCGCGAAAAATCTTTCCACAGACGCTACACATGATGAAACTGACATCAGGCACTCAGCGCCATCTGGTAGTTTTTAAACAAGACGCAAACCAGACAAACTTGCGAGTAGTTGCGAGAAAGAAGCAAACACTTGAAAAGAGAGAGGAGGATGCAATACAAGGCGCCACTTAGGTATGCCTCGCCGCTTCTGCCTACATGGAGCTTCCTCCATGTGCATCGAAGTCGTGCTCGCGGTACACTATTGTGCATGTGTGTACGTATTCACATTACTTAAACTCTTAACGTTCCCTGCGCGGCGACCATAAGGCGCCTGGAATCGACTGTCTGATTCGACTCTTTTGCGGATCATGCGCGGTCAGCGCCGAGCGGATGAAAGAGGCCAAGAGGCCCACCGGACAGTGTTATTTCGACGGCCTGGGGATCTTTAACGTGCGTTGACATCACACAGCACATGGAAGCCTCTTCGTTTCGCCTCCATCGAAACGCAGCCGCCGAGGTCGGGTTCGAGCCCGGATATTTCGGACAGTAGTCGGGCGTCTTACCACTGCACCACCCCGTCGGGGCGCAGTAAACCTCCTTTACTCAGATTTCCCCACAATGAAAGCAAAAAGAAAAAGTAACTTACAGGGCTTAACATCCAAACGTGACACGTGGGTCGCAGGAGTGCAGGACTACGGATTACCATGCGCTCACATCGCACAGCAGATTGACCTTTGGCTGTTTCGTCTCCACTGGAGTACGGCCTCAGAGACCGAAACTGAACCCCCCGAACTTCGTGTCAGCAGCCGAACACGCCCAAGGACAGAGCGACCACGGCGAGGAACACCGAGATGAAAATACAGTGAATTGATAGGGACGGCGTTTTTTTAACACATGATAGGACCGCACAACTCATTAGAAACTTCGTGCTCAACTCACACGTACACGTGCAGCTAAAGAACACATTCATAATGTTACGCAACAGCAGCGTTTGGTCGCGACGACCCATCATCGGCGCTGACGCCACGAAGTGCGGTACTACCACTTCCAATACGTCGTACGGCCCATCTAACTGAGCATGCACATTCTTCAGGGTAATCAAAACCAAGCGAAGCTTGAAAAATCCTACCTGCTGCAGGCGCGGCGACACGGCACCCTCCAGACGCGCCGGCTCCGAGGCTTCGGATGAAAGAGAACCACTAACCTTCGCAA
Organism: Amblyomma maculatum; assembly: GCF_055883805.1. Lineage (NCBI taxonomy): Eukaryota > Metazoa > Arthropoda > Arachnida > Ixodida > Ixodidae > Amblyomma > Amblyomma maculatum. The sequence goes on from NC_139344.1 coordinate 331,634,930, forward strand.
CAACACTGAGAGTATCCAGTCTCAACGTCGACCTCGTCTTGGGCCACAGCGCGAAGGCTAGCCCCCGGCGTGTCTTAACAACGCTCCCGATGGGGCTACGCCGCTTAGGTTTACATTTTCCGTCGTCACTCTCACCCTCCATCTTCTACACGTTTCGAACGTGTGCACAACTCAGCTCACTTCAACGTCAGTGGCGCCGGTATAGTCAGTATAGTGCTCTAGCGCCGGTAGCAGGTAGCGTGCTCTGGCAGTCGCAAGCGAATGCAGCGTCACTAGCGTCAGGATGAAGAGCATAAACGATAACTAAGCACTGAGCCAAGAAGAATAACACGTTCCAGCTCCTTCTGAAGCAGATTCGCACATCGACACTTTAGAGCTAAACGCAACACAACACAACTACGTTGGAAACCGATCGTTATCGATAATTTTCGGCAGAGTTCACAACAAAGCAGATAGATTGAATCGACTGACCGACTGACAGCCAACAGCGGACACGAACCCATAAATCATGGAGGAATGAAGTAAGGCAAGAGCAGTCGGCCCGCGTTGGCGTCATGGGTATGGTAGCTCGCCGCCCTGGCGGATGTAATATTCTTCAAAAACATGACGTCACAGTGACGTATTTTAGCGCGTATTTTGATTTTTTTTTTTTTTTTTTTTTTTTGTTATGCGAAAGCAATTTCTACGAACGTGCGTTTTTAGAGTAATCAAAACATTTCAAAATTTTGGCTGCTGGTTGATGAATTCTACCTTTTGCGAAATTTCTAATGGCTGTTTTTGAGTAGCTAAAAATGTATTTGGAGTCCGTCGTGACAATCGCCAGAGCTACAGCCGCCTCTTCTGCCTCCTCTGGCGTTCGTACTTCGTTTATCGTCGCTGAATTTTGTAAGCGATACTTGTGATCGACTAGTGCCAGGGCATAGGCTGTCTTATTCCCGTATTCTGCTGCGTCCACATATGTCGTAATTGGTAGACTGGAATAGTATTTCTCTAATGATTGGGCTCTTGCTACCCGACGCTGCAGGTGAAACTCCGGGTGCATGTTCTTAGGTCCTGGAAACGAGGCGGCGCACCAGTATGCCCGAGGATTCGTCGTAGGCCGGGAAATGCGTTACCCCGAACTAAGATCGGCTCGCGAGAGAGACCCTACGTACAGAGGAATTACGAATTGGTATAAAAACAACAGACTGAAATATCCGGAGCCCCACTATACACTCAGCAAATCACAACAAACACTACTTAGAAAACTTCAAACAAATACGTGCTTTAATCCGTATAAGCTAGCACAATGGTATCCAGGCGAATACAGCCCCTCATGTTCACTTTGCGGTGACCAGAGGGCAAATCTCGAACACATCATGTTTAAATGTGAAAGCATGCATCCGCCGGAGGGCCTGCAGATTACCAATTCGGAACAGTGGGAGGCCGCATTGCTTAGCTCTGATCCAAGCCGGCAACACGCCATCACGGCTTGTGCAAAGGAGGTCGTCGAGCGCCATCGAGCGATGACCACCCCTGGGGCGGCTTGAGGAGAAGCGAATTCCCACGAAGAAAGAACTTTCCCAATTCTCCTCAGTCGGGCGTGGTAGGGGAATAAAGTAGCAGGCAAAAGAAGCTTCCGATGTTGCTTTCGAATTCAACTAGGGTTAACCATATCTCAAACACAACTTTTTTTTTTTATTTATTCTGGACGAAATGAAGCCAACGACGAGGAAGACCAGGGGTACGACCAAGCGGGCAAATAATTGACACCGTTAATTTTATGTATATTTAACTATCACACAAATTTAGACTGTCAAGTCAGTTTGAAAGCAACCGGGCACTGAAATGGGTATATTCCGGCTGACCTGTCCAAGTATCGTCCCCCTCGGCCGTAGATGAGCACGTCTTTCGTTGCGCGTGATGTGACTTTTTCTGTAGGTGCTTATAAGGCCCTAAGTGAATGCTGCAGGCCTATGAAAGTGATTGACGGGACTTTAGTGATAATTTGAGAAATCGCCTTTCAATCGGTGACCGAAAAGGTTTTGGGAGGAGAAACATTTCCTCACTCTGTACCCCTTTTAAACTTTCGACCCCCGCACTCCCGTCATCACAGCGACCGTTGCAACTGCCGCGCGTCCAATGTATGATTTGTTTGTTTCGTGAGCACCGTCTGCCGGGTTGCCCCGATGCTATCGCCGGCTTTGTGGCATCTGTCACTTCGGCGTAGTCTCAGTCGTGCTCCTTGGTTTGTTAGTGATGACACTGCAACAATAGCTGCGACAGTACTCAGTGCGTGAGCGTGGTCTCCGAAATAGCGAAGAGCACAGCGAGACCGGCACGGGTACAACACCGCTTACTCGCGTATACGCTTTTCCGGGCGTCGCTGATCATTTCTGCGCTATGGACCATGAACTGCAATAGACTCAACTGCTGTTGAGTCAGTCATCGTGCGTGGATTGCAGAAGAGGAGGCACATCGGGGACTCTGTTATGCAACTGTATGTTTACTGAATTCTATCGAGATCTATGTTATCAGGGTAATAATTAAGGCTCGTCGGGTGATATCATTTGATACTAATGTGTTTACAGAACTGCTAGATGGTCTGGCAGCTAACTATGATTTTAAGGTAGATCCTGCGTGATGTTATTGCTCGCAACCAGTGTATATGGTATCACAGTGCACGTGTTATGAGAATTTAATATGGTTAGAGTGATCATGTGCGTAATTCATGTAATCAGGACGCACGAACTGATGTGCTATAGATGTTAGTTGCGCCCTTTGCGCAATATTCGCGCCTGAAGAAGTTCCAGCCACCACAATCATCGCAAGGTCATTTGCTGCTGCGTGTCTCACGAAGCAGCGCCCTTTCATGTCCCATTAAATATTGCATGTTTCTTGTCGCGGCCGTCTCGGCTCCGCTCTCTATCAAAACGTTTTACGCAGCAGCGAAAGGATCCGGATGTCGAACGCACGCAAGCCAAATCCCGTGCGACCGTGGCTCCTACCAAGACATCTCCATCCTTGTCATGAAACACGGATGTCATCGCTTTAGGGCGAACTGTGGGCCCGGTCACTCTTTTCTCTTCCTCAATCAACTTCTTCGAATACTGTTTGGGCAGGGACGAAACATGCACAGCTTAACGTGATAGCGTTAAGGGCCCCGTTCACCGAAAATACGGTGCCGGCGTTGGCATTGTGAGCGAAAAAATTAAACATAGCTTAGCTCTGCTATGCCTGGATATGCGTAGCGACAAGCAGTGACTATCTCGGGATCAGAAGAAGTTAATCTCTCCAGTCTTCTGCGTCGTTCGCCAGCAGCTAAACTCTCCTTGGCTTCCATGTCGAGCGCATCTAAGTTCACCGGCGTTCCATAATTCGTTTACAGGAAAGGAAAGGCGCGGCATCTTTCACTCACGGAGGGCAAGAAGCGCCGCTCGGCGGCGTTGGAGCGCATTCGTTCCCCCTTGGTCCTCATAGCTGACGGCAGATAGGTGACGTCACATATCCTTGACGTCACCCTACTTGAGTGACTTAACTATTTTACTGCCCTTTCCTCGTTTGCTGACGCTACGAGGATAGTTTGTTGTGTCATATTAATTGAGACCACGTCCTCTCTCATGAGTACCTTGAGGTCGACTAAGAATATCACAAGCGTACATAACAAGCAGAATCTGCTATGCAACGCCGTACCTAAATATGAACAAAGAGAACATAGATAAACTAGACAGGATACTGAGGAAATGTGCCAAGAGGGCTCTGGGACTTCCCATATCCACATCAACGGAACGTCTTGAGAAAATGGGTATCCACAACACATGGGCCGAGCTAGCTGAGGGAGTTAGAATAGCTCAGCTGGAACGACTTAGCCAATCTGAAACAGGAAGAAAAATACTAGGATGGATAGACATCAAACCGGGATACACTGCTCATAAGACAGTGGATATCCCGGAAGAGATAAGAGCCAGGATACGCGTCCCGTCTATGCCAAAAAATATGCACCCCGAACATAACAAAGAGAGGCGCGGGCATAGAGCCAGAGGCTACGAGAAAAGAATGGGAGAACAACCAGCAGAACAAGTGGCCTACGTAGATGCTGCGTGTGGACGGCAAGGAGCAGCCGTATCCGCAGTAGTCGACAGAACAGGAGCACCTGTAGTATCGGCTTCAAGCCGCACGAGAGACGCCAACGCGGCGGAGGAATTGGCAGTAGCGCTCGCTTGTGTCGATACCAAGGCTAAATTCATACTATGCGATAGCAAAAATGCGGTCAGAAATTTTGGGAAGGGAAGAATATCAGAAGAAGCTAAACGAGTCCTCGAATCGAGGCCGCTTGAGCGCAACGTGGAAATTATATGGATACCAGCACATGAATCCATCGCAGGGAATGAGGCTGCTCACGAGTTTGCCCGAGCTCTCTATCACCGGGCGGCTGCCGAGCAGCCCTCTTGCATGGATATAAAAGATAGCCTAATCTCGTATAAAGAGGTTACAGAGCACTATAAACTAAGCAGAAGGGTCTATCCGCCGCCAGACCGTTCCCTCGGAAACGGGGAGGCAATTGCATGGAGGAGGTCACAAGGGGGCAATCATATTAGTCCCTTTTGGGTATATGCAACAATTTCAAAAGATGAAAAGGATCTACATTGCATAACATGTGGGAAATGGGGCACTCTAGATCGTATTATTTGGGAATGTAACAACAGCCCAGGAGCTAAAGAAAATATAGATAGAGACGCCTGGGAGACCCTGCTGCGAAGCGTGGACCCCGCTCAGCAGCAGCAAGCCATCCGCCTGGCGGCTGAGGCCGTGAAGTAACAATGTATATTCACCAGACCTTAGTTCGCGAGGCTCCTGAGTAAGGCTCCATCAGACCTGCGTGCCGGGGAGTCCGAAACGGAGCTTCTTCTCGGTGGAAATAAAGGTTTTCAACAATAACAGCAACTTAAGGAGGAGGAGGTAAACTTTATTAAAGAAGAGGTCGTAGGCGCGGGGTGGGTTGGCGTTCCCGTCCCCGCGGTGGGCTCCTCTTCTAGGCCGGACGCCAGGTGGCCGACCGACGATGTCGTTCGGCGACCTCTTCGGCTCGCTCCGTGACTCGGAGTTGAACCTCCGGGTCGGAGCTGAGCAGCGCGGCCCCCCACTGAGATTGGGTAGAGAGCTGCAGACTCTGTGATGGCTTGTCTTGATTACATGAGTATAGGATGTGTGGTGTGTCTGCCTTTTGATGTCCACAGAGAGAACAGACAGGGCTGAACTGCTCTGGGAACCATATGGAGTACATGTACGGATTAAAGAAAGTGTCTGTTTGAAGCTGGCGCCAGGTGACTTGTTGTGTTTTACTTAGTGATCGATGTGGTTCTGGGAAGATTTGTCTTTCTTTCTTGAAGTGGGTAGTAATTTCTTTGTAGGTTGTCATCCGCTCCCTAGCCGACCTGAGCTCAGGGCAGCGCACCTCCCGGTTAACTACGAATCCTCGGGCAAATTGGTGCGCTGCCTCGTTCCCAGGATGGTCCGAATGGGCAAGGACCCAGATCAATGTGATAAGGCGGGTATGGGAGATTTTTTGTAAGATTTTGATGGCTGCGGAGTGGGCCCTTCCTTTTGCAAAATTTCGAATTGCAGTTTTAGAGTCGCTAAGGATGTATTTGGCAGTGGTGGAGGTAATGGCTAAAGCTATGGCAGCCTCTTCGGCCTCCTCCGGAAATTTTGTTTTATTGATTGTCGCCGATGCGAGGGGAGAACCTCGATGATCGACAACTGCCAGGGAAAAGGCATCTCTGTCCGCATGTTCTGCCACGTCCACGTGCGCCGTGTCTTTCTGTACTGAAAATCTTTCGTGTAATTTTTGTGCTCTAGCCCTTCTTCTGTCCGTATCATATTCTGGATGCATGTTTTTAGGCAGAGGACGGACTATTAATTGCTCGTGCACGTGTCTTGGAATCGGCAAAGTCTGGGCCCGGGTCCCTTCATATTGTATTCCGGCTTTTTTTAGGATGAAACGTCCCGTTTCAGTGCTTGACAGTCGTTCGTACTGTGCGGTGAGGTGTGCTTCCACCATTTCCGCTAAGGTGTTATGAATTCCTAACTTTAGTAGTGTTTCATTTGGGGTATGACGAGGGAGGTTTAGCGCAATTTTATAGGACTGCCTAATTAGTGAATCCAGGTCGTCTCTTTCTCTAACTGTGAGGGTGACGTATGGTGTAGAGTAGATAACTCTGCTAAGAACGAAGGCTTCTACTAGTTTCCTGGTCTCAGCTTCTTTAACTCCTCCACGCCTATTCGCGATTCGTCTGAGGAGGAGGGAAATTTGGTTCACGGTGTTTTTCAGTTTCTTAATTAGTGTGTTGTTTTTTTGGTTTGACTGTATGAGCATTCCCAAGATTCTTAGTGTTTCCACTTCTTGGATGGCTGCACCTTCCGCGTAGATTTTTATCGCAGGCGCTTTATTCTTTCTTTGACGCTTTGGGTGTAGAATGAGTAGCTCAGATTTCTGGGGGGAACACGCGAGTCCCGCGGCTTGCGCCTCCTCTACGACTACGTCTACCGCTTGTTGTAGCGTATCTTGTATCGTGCCAATACTCCCCTTGGTGGTCCAAAGGGTGATATCGTCCGCGTACAAAGAGTGTTCTAGGTCTGGGATTCTTGCGAGTTCGTGTGCCATTTTGATTAGGGTTATGTTGAATAAAAAGGGGGAGAGGACCGATCCTTGCGGAGTTCCTCTATCTCCTAAAGTGAAGGTGTCGGATTTGATAGTGCCAATTTGAATTTTAGCCGTCCTATCGGAGAGAAAGTCTTTGATGTAGTTAAACGTTCTTGCGCCTACATTCAGCAGTGAAAGAGATTCTAGGATTGCTTTGTGTTTAACGTTATCAAAGGCTTTGGTTAAATCTAGGGCTAGGATTGCCCTGGTACTCCTTTCTTGCTCATGAGATAGGACTTCGTTTGCTAGTCTTAGCATCGTATCCTGTGTTGATAAATGTGGTCTAAAGCCGACCATAGTGTTTGGATATAAATTCTCTTTTTGCATGTGGGACTGGAGTCTGTCTAGTATGACGTGCTCTATCAGTTTTCCTATGCAAGAAGTAAGCGAAATAGGTCTGAGGTTTTCGAGCGCGAGCTTTTTGCCAGGTTTTGGGATAAATTTAACGATGGCATGTTTCCAAGACGCTGGGAGTTTTCCCTCCCTCCAGGACTCGTTCGCAAAGTCCGCGAGGGCTGTGATAGAAGCGTCGTCTAGATTTCTGAGTGTCTTATTGTTAATGCCGTCCTCTCCTGGGGCGGATGTTGTACGTACCTTAAAGAGGGCTGCTCTTATTTCCGCCAATGTTATGTCAGCATCCAGGATGGAGTTAGGCTCTCCTTTATAATTGGGCAGGGACTTCGTCTCACGGGTTGTGTAGAAGTATTTCTGCTGTAGCGTGTCTATAATATCTTGATCCGTGCCTGGGTCTATGTTTAAAATTTTGGTGATTTCCTTTTGAGTGGTAGCTTTATTGGATTCCGGATCAAGGAGATGCCGCAGAAGATTCCATGTCTGCCTCGTGCCTAGATTGCCATTCACATTTTCACAAATATGGCTCCACTGCTGTCTCGCTAGTTCTGCGGTGTGGTGTTGAATTTCTTTCGTGAGTGTGGCGATCCTGTTTCTAAGCTTTTTGTTATATTTTTGCTTAAGCCATCTTTTTTCTAGGCTCTGCCTTGCCTCCCACATGTGCGTAAGTCGGCTATCAACCGTATTTACGCCTAAGTCATGTACTAGTTCCTTAGTGGCCTTTCCCACATCCGATAGGAGGGTCTGTGTCCAGTGTTCTAAGTCTATGATTGGTTCGTTGTTTTGGTCGCGGATAGTCCTAAGTTTGTCCCAGTCGGTGATTTTGTTTTTTCTGGGTTGGGGTTTGAGATTGACAATGGTGATTTTAGACATTATGATATAATGGTCACTTCCCAGATTTTGTCTGGTGTTGCTCCAGCTTAAGTCTGGGAGATTTTTGCCTATCGTTAGGTCCGGGCACGTGTCCCTGGTCACGCTGTTTCCTATCCTAGTAGGTTGCATGGGGTCCGTGTATTGGGTGAGCCCTCTTTGCTGGATAAAATCCATTAGGGCCGTTCCTTTCCTGGACATGGTTGCGTGTTCCCATTGCACGTGTTGAGCGTTGAAGTCGCCCACAATTAGGGTTGGGTTTTGGCCTGCGATTTGGAGGGTTTTGAGTATAGCGGCTTTCGCTGGTCCAGCCGGTGCCCTGGGGTGGCTGTATGCGTTTAGTACGAACAGAGAAGAGGAGTTTCTTCTGCTAGGCAGAATTTCAATTAATATACAATCGAGCTCTACGTTTTCAATCTCGTGGTTAACCACGGTAAGATTTCTATGTACCAACGTAGTGGTTAAAGGCTTTTCTTTGATGTGACATGGCAGAACCGCCTGGTACCCTGGCAGTTTTAGTCGAGACATTCTGGGTTCTTGAATCGCTATAATGTCAGGTTTTTCGGATTGCGATTGAATGTGTAACTGCAGATCTGTTTTTTTGTTGCGCATAGACCTGCAGTTCCACTGCCAAATTGTTACGGTTTTAGGATTGGCCATTTTGCTGGGATAGATCGATTGGCGCCCCTTGAGCTAAAGGGGGAAGCCGGTGTAAAATTTCCTGTAAAACGGTGTCAATTACTCCGAATTTGTGATTTACATCCTGTATGTGTTGTTCGAGTCTTTGTGTTAAATTATCAACTCTTTGGGTTAGACTATCGAGTTTCTGGCTGTGCTCCTCCACTTTTTGTTCGAGTTTTGGGACTCTATCCTCCACTGAGGTATTTCTTACGTCAGCTGCTACTGCTCGTTTTTTGCGAGGTGTTTCTTCCTTGCTAACTACGCTTACTGGGGTTTCGACTGAGGCGGTCACAGTAGTTTCCATTTCTGTGACTTCCGGCAAAGGGAGTGGTTTCGGAGGTGGGTCCTTAGATATGACGGGTGCTTTTAGTTTACTATTTTCCTCCTCCAAGTGTTTGATTCTATCCGTGAGAATTTGAATGTGATGGAGTGCCTGATCTAGTTTAGACTGTAATGTCTGCAGCTCCATCCCCTTCCCATGAGAGGCCACTCCTGCCCAGCTCACCTGTTTCGGCCCGGGGCTCTGAGTCCGGCTGCTAGTGCTGGCGCCTCCTCCATTGCTGCTGCTTCCGTTTCGTCCGCCGCTGCTGCTCCGTCCGCTACGGCTGCTGCTGCGTCCGCTGTCCAAGGACGGGAAGGAGCTCGAGCGGTCCTTCCTTTCGGTAGATGTTGGGTCGTCACATGTCCGTGATTTGGGTCTTGATTGGTGCTCCGACATTTTCTTTTGGTGTCGTTGAAATCGCTTCTTGCAGCTGTTATCGCCTGTGCGGTGCCCTCCTCCGCAGATAATGCAGACCGGGTCGCAGACTTCTTCTTTCAGGTGTTGGTTTCCGCAGTACGGGCACCGTTGTTGCGGTGGCTCCGGACATACGTCTCTTCTGTGACCGACTCTTCTGCAGTTTGTGCACGCCTCTACTTTAGGAATGAAGGGGTAAACTGGGTACAGGACTCCGAAGTAGACGATGCTATCTGGGAGTTCGTCCGCGTCGAAGTGAAGCAGGAGGGACTTTGATGTTCTTCCCATGGTGCGTGCTTGAACGATGTCCGGGTTTCGTTTTCGGAATTCGGTCATCATTTCTTGGTGCGTTTCGCCATCGTAAGCCCTATAGATAATGCCTTGCAGGGCCCTGTCCGGCGGGGCGATGTACGACGTCATAACAATGTCTTTGCCTTCTATTTTGATTTGCTTGACCGCGACGTAGCGTAGTGCGTTTGCCTGCACCGGCGTCGATATGGTGATCACATTTTTTGCAGAGTTGGTTCTAGATTGGTCGTTTTCGGCCGCGGACGCGGTGACGCCGCTCGCTGTTGCGATCGCTTGTCTGATAGATTTCTCGGTGTAGCGCGTGATGTCTACGCCACCCGTTGGTCTGTAGATGATTTTATAGTCCTTTTCCGGGAGTCGGGGTAGCGGTTTCTTCGGATGTAGCGGAGGGAGAGGTTTCGCCTTCGGTTTCTCGGACTGCTCATTTTTCCTCTGAGGTGTTAATGACACAGATTTGGGGTTCTTGGTACGGTAAGAAACAATTGTCTTCCAGTCTGGTGTTTCGAATTCGGCTGGAGAAGCGTTCGTCCCAACTACGGCGTATTCCATGACTGCCGCCGTGGCGTTCGCGCCGCACTAGGCCTGGCGTTCGGGTAAGCAAGGGCGCCGGAGCGACGCTGGATTTAGACAGTCGGAGCTCGGTCTCCCGAGCTCCGATTTGCGTAAAAAAGGTCTTGAAATGTGCCTTGTACACTCACGGTTCTTGTCCGTGTGTCGCAGTCGACGTATCCGGGTGTTGTCCTAACACAAATTGCGCGCCAATCGCAGTATCTGTCACGCGCGGAATCCCGCTATCAATCGGAATTATGAGCAGCGCTGCGCGACTTGCGGCGTGGCACAGCGGGTGCGCTCCCAAGTACTTCCCCACACAAAAATGGCGAACACGCGGTGGAATCTCTGCACATTCACACGAGAACAATGCAGTACTTGTAGCACGTACCATATATCGGTAACAAGAAATAAATTACAAATCATAGCACGTGCAAACATAGACCATCCGAATCCTTTTAGTCTTTCGGCCTTCTCACGTACTTCTAAAACCTGCTAGTTCCAATATAACTGTTTCATCGCGTCCGCTCTGGAGGAGTTGGTTTGGCAGATTTGTATTTGCGCCTCGTAATCTGGTGACTTGCAGACAGGACATCCTGGACGTTGATATAGATATCGGTATTGAGGCCATGTTCGTGTTACAGCAGATGTGAGGGCAACCCCGACCCGGATCCTCTGTAGCGCAACCTCCTCTGCGCGGGTAAGACAGCTGGGGAGGGTAACAGCACACGGTGGGACAAGAGCACGTGTGCGGCGCCGGAGGTGCTCCTTTCTTGTGAGAAGCAGAGTGGCATCATTCACATTGAGGAAACATGGCATTGAGGAGGGTTGAGTCGCCTGGTGCTTTGCAGAATCTGCATAGCTTTTCGAACTCAGTAGGTCACGTGGGACCCACTCATTTTGAGCGGTCTGCGAGATGCGACCCACCAGACGATGTATATTCGGCAGATTTCTGGGCTCCGACTGACGCGTCGGAGCAGACGTGTTGCTTGAAGGGTGTCGGTGCGGATGACAATTTTGGCTGTAGGTGGTAAGGTTATGTCAGATACAGGGCAAAGCGCGTCTTGGACAGCAACCAGCTAAGCACAGAAAGAAGGAGGAGGTTCGACACTGCGTTTTTCATCGTTGCAGTATAAATAGGCTATCGGTCAGTCTACTTGTTGCAGACCGTTTTGCCCGCGCAATGGGCGCGCTCACAACGTTACCGCCGTCTTTATTAATCCTGAAGCAGCTGAAATGTACATGCTTCTCGCTTCCACACAGTCCTACAAGCATACAACGGGGTGGCGCAGTGGTTACGGCGCTCGACTACTGTTCCCAAGGATGCGGGATCGAATTCCGGCCTCAGCGGCCGCTTTTCGATGGAGGCGAAAAGCAAGACGCCCGTGTGCTGTGCGATGTCAGTGCACGTTAAAGAACCCCTGGAAGTCGAAATTTCCGGAGTCCTCCACTACGGCGTCTCTCATAGCCTTAGTCGCTTTGGGACGTTAAACTCCACAAACCAAACCTACAAGCATAAAACATACAAACCACTGTAAATGAAAACACTATGGACAAAAAGCGATTCGTACGGCTAAGTAAAACAAAACACAGATTCGTGCATTACACTACATGCTGTCTGATGTTACTAGGCGAGGAAGCCAAATACCTCAACAAATTTCGGTAATATACAGGCTGAAATCAATATCAAACAAGCAAGTATATCGTCAGATGAGTTTGTTCTTAACTGAATATGAGCGGAATAGTTTGATACGGCTACTACAGTAAGTGAGAGAAACATATTGTAAAAGAAGGCTAGGTCGAGACGGCGAGGTCGTGACGGCAAGGACAGCGAAGCCTTGTCTAGCGTTTTAATCCGATCACGAACCCAGGCGCGCGCCGGAGCCGGCGCCGCTTGACGATGATGATGGTATGTACAAATGAAAGAAGAAGATCATGGCATGTACAAATGAAAGAAGGTCCACAGAAGGCTCACAATATCTACGTGCCGTACATCAGCCGGCCTGACAATCGGCGGAGTACCGAGAGAGCGACGAGTTTATGTATGTAATCAAGGCACAAGCAATCGTAATCGCCAATTACAAACCGATCGTGATAAATAGATCCCAACAACATCCACATCCCACAACGACGCGCGCTTCTCTTGCGCGAGTCAGAAATATTCAGTGCTAGGAATCTCACGACCATGAAGGCTGGTTAATTAGCCGCTATTTTGCGTAGTATTAACGGAACACCTTACCGGCGATCACGCAAAACACGACTCGCTCAGCTGAGAACATGGCTGAGAAGATCCGCGCACTTTCCGCCATGTTTAGACAGCCAAGTAGCCTGCATCGGTATTGACTTCGGCGAAGCAGTCTTCTTGGGCGGCTTCAAGAAAATTAGAACACGTCCTAAGATGGTAGCTGTTCGGCTAGACGTCTAAATAGACGTCTATTAGGGAGCATCGGAACGCACCCGGAGAAATGTAGCGGCTCGCCTTCGAGACCGGGCGGCCTGGTCCGAGTTCCCCTCCCTCAAGGCCAGACCACGTGGTCACTACAAAAACAAAGTGCTCAAAGCAGAAGCAGAAAGAAATGGAAATGGAACGCTGCGAAAGCCCCGTTCCTAACAGGGGGTCGAACTCGGCGCAACCGCGCCAGGGTCCCCGCTGCCGCAGAAGAGAAGGAACAGGGCAGGCATAAACTTCGTGACACACGCTCATACGGATTAGTTAAAGCGAGACTTTATATGTGAGGTCGTAGCCTATGCTATCGCGTCATCCCTTAAAGGTGGAGCTTAAGTGTTTCCAATAATTTTTCTACTCTCTCTATGAGGCCTACACAAAATATTCGTGAAACGTTCGAAAAATTGCTTGCGAAGTCACCACTCCATCAACCTTCCGTGCAGACGTGATGCATTTGGAACAAGCTTTGCATAAACCTTTGTCATGCCTACACCTAACCGCGGTGGCTCAATGGTTACGCCGATCAACTATTCAGCCAGAGGACCGTGTTCGATACCAGCCGTGGCGTCCCCGTTTCGATGGAGGCGAAACACAAGGCGCCTGTGAACTTTGCGGTGTCATATGGCACGTTAAAGAACCTCAGATAGACAAAATTAACCGGCGCTGTCCACTATAGTGTCACTCATAGCCTGAGTCCCTTTGAGATATTGAATCCTACAAGACCAGAGTGCCGTCCCGCCTATTCCATCGGTTAGTATGCCACCCACGAGCTCTTATGAAACATTTTCAGGTCACTGCTATGCAGTTCGCCGAAACGAGTCTGCCTTCTAAAACCATTTAATAGTATTCACATCTTCTCAAGCGCTGGCTCGCATCCATAAGCGTCGCAGGACGTTTTCCATCTCCGGCGTTGAAATGGCCTGTATGAAACCGAACTAGGAAAGCACATGAAAGACTCTTGAAGCGGCGTTTTCCGCTATCAGTTGCTGACAGAGTGTCGAAAAAGCCGTCTGCAGACCTTCTTTGCGCCGAGGAAAAACTCATCGCACAAGGCTACTTCTTGAGCGTGAAGTTAGCGGTCACCGAACACTTCACTCCTAAACAAACAAACAAAAAAAGAAGAGGAAACGAAAAGAAAAGCAAAATCTAGATCATTCGGATAAAATGTGCCGTGGGACATTCTGAGATTGTAAGTTCTCTGATAATATTGTTACTTCGCGGTATTCGCTGATCGTGTTGAGGATAATGAAATGCGACAGACTACCAGAGGAAGACGATGCTGATGGGGGTGAAATCCTAGCTGTCATCAACGTTAGTTGTGCGGACAGTTTTCGGACTGTGGATCTTCCGCGTAACAATATATACTTTAAACTGGAATAACTGAGTTATATCAAGGCAAAGCTCTGGACTTATCAGAACCCCCTCATAAATTGTTACGGGGCAGCAAGCCGATGAACACAGGTGTACAGAGAGACGATATACCCGATAATCATGAGATTATTTTTATGAATTGCGGCGGGCCTTGCGCGAGCGCTCCTGCTCGCGCCACCGACCACTTCTTCCTGGTCCGTAACAATATATCCGGTTATTTCCACTTATCTTTGCTGTGGCTGATAATGCAGCACAGCAATATCATTGTGTCTGCCTAACATCATATCAAAGTGCCGACCAATTAACTTTCTTGGCGCGACAAGGTGGTGACGTAGTTGAGGCTTAGTATTCGTCCAAAAAAGGAGCTTCGCGCTTTTTTCCGGTGCGTCGACAGCTATTGTGTGCTAAGGTCCTTGTCCTTATACGAATGAGGCAGGCTTGAAATTTCACGCATGAGATCTAATTAGAGCACTACCTCGTGATATGGCACGTTTCTAGCACTACACAATATCTTCATATCTGACATAGTGAGTTGCCAAATGGCTGCCTATACCTATCTATTAGAAAGGAAATATTCACCTTTAGAAATAAAGCGCTGTCAGGCAGCCATTTCCAGGAAAAACAGGTTGTCGGGTGGACGCGCACTTTCTGATGCTTAACTAAAAGATCAACCTGAATACAATTTACCGTAGTAGTGTTGTATATAGTAGAGTACAAATTACACAATTAGTATTTCAACAAGTATTCATCCACAAAGTTAAAGCGATTACTTTCTGAGTTTGGCAATTTGTTCGGAGAATTCGGCAACCACACTGTTGCTCAAGGTGAACGGAATTGCTACTTCGAACCCCACTCATGTTCGGCGAAGAAAAGTAGCCGCAGCTCAACATAACCAAGAATAGTTGGCACACTCTTGATAACGATTTCAAGTTACCTACAACAAGAAAAAAAATCGTCTGATTCTCCAGACAATACAGCGTTTCCCCTTCTCGTATTAAAGACAGTAAAGACACGCTTCATGACCACCCCAACTTATTGGCCATAAGAGAAAACGCCCGATTCTTCATGGTAATATTTGTACTCTTTGTCTTGAAAAATGATTTTGGAGCAGAAACGAAGACTTCTAATTAATTCACATACCAGTGGAGCTGCACGGCGACTGTTTTTAAAGTAGTATGACCGCTCCTCAAGAACATTGGCAGATTCCGAGTGCAAACATAAAGCTTGGTCAGTAAGTTCACGTTATTGCGAGCATACAGTTTGTGTCGTTTTGCTTTCAGTTTCTTCTTTCGCAGCGCAAGTACTGGCTACAGTAGTTAGAAGAAGGTATTACCTCAGCATAGACTTCTTTCAAATGTAATAAGTCTTCTCCCTGATTATTCGTAATATAGTTCAAATAATTCCCTATTGCAGTTGCAGAACCACCCCTTAAGCAATTGTCAACCACGGTTATGGTCAGTCTAGTCGTTTAACCTAATCATATTTGTTCTCTTTTCAAATTACAGCTGACCTCACCGTGAGCTCTTCGTCACCAATGGGGCTCTGTCCCCGCAAAAAGTCAGAAAAAGGAGACAGCAAAGCGTGTGCAATTCTTTTTGTTCATTCTCGTGTACATTACTCTTGTCCGAAAATTCGAGGCAAACGATGAGATAGCGCTTTAAGAAAATAGTACCCGGTTATTTTGTATGTAAGTACTGTTTATTAAACTCACATTCGCAATGTTTTAACCAAGATAACCGCCGCAGGGAAAAAGCATGTCGTTCTACATCAAAATGTTCATTTTTTTTTTTTTTTCAGAAATTACACGCTTACTACTCACATTCACATAGAACTAAACGCAGGATGTAATAACCGAACATCTCCAGCAAGTATCTTTGTAAATAAAAAAGGTATTTCAAAAATGTCCCGACAATTATTGCGGGCTTCGCTTTCTTTAGTAAAGAGAGGGGAGTGGGGTGGTATTTCCGTCCCGTTCTCTCTAACGAACGCAGACTTGAAAAATAACGCGAAGAGTATTCACATATATTAAAGGGCAAGAATAAATGACAAACTGCTCCAAGCCATGAGCATTCGAGTGGTTGGAAGCCGAGTAGCAGAAAGCACGAAATGACCATACGGCATACATGTGAAATCGCCGTCTCCAGAACACCATGCAGTGACTTTAGCCGGTACGGTTACCGCACGCTATCCAAAACCGCGGGACGAAGTATAGAGCTATTGCGATCAGTCAGGAAGGCGGAATAAGACGAACCACTCGTGAAGACATTACCGCGAACTATGGACGTTATAGCTCTAAAATTATTATTTTTTTTTTTTCAAGCAAGACAAGAAGCACTTGGTGGGCATGGGCACGCAAAAAGCGCGCTTAAATGTTCGGCTGCTTCTTAGCCTCTGTCCCTCTCGTGCAAACCTTCACGCCGTTACCAAGAGTTTGAACATTAACTAATATGCACAGCTCTCATTTCCTATTGACAGAGGCAGTGACCGATCGTTGAACGCTGACATTGCACCAAAAGGGGGCTGGTGCTTCGTGCCCGGACCCGGTGCAGCACTAGAATACGCGATGTCCCTGAGCGGCATGTTTCGAAAGCGCCCGGGATCCGCTAGCACCCGTTTAATCCGTCACAACCATCCGAAAGTTCCAAACCAACCAGCAGTCGGAGTATTCAGACACAAGTTGCGCAAGTCAGTATACTCTGTGGCAAAAGGCTTCGCTATGATGGAACTGTACCGGACACGCATTTCCGCAGCACGCGTTCCTTGCGATTTCATTTTCCAAAATTGGAGATAGAAGTTGCGCGCCCTTCGGTTTGTGAAATGAAGTACACTTTTTTTGTCTGTTTCTGAGCGCAATTGCTCGCGGCATGCTTGACACCACGCTTGACACAGACAGCTCGGCGCTCTGTGCGGGAACACTGATAAGCCGAGCGCGTCGGTGGTGCGGAACAGGCAGCGATGCAGCCGGGTCAGACGGACGGGGCTAGCCCATGAGGTTTGGGCATAAATGAACTGCAGAACAGATTTCGTGGTGTGAGGGAGCGGAACGGGTAGCTGCGACGACCGATCCGCCTGGCGTCAAAGCGATGCTACACCGTGTTCAGATGGTTCCTGCTGTGCGACGTCGGCATAAAACTGCGGCCGCAAAAACTGCTTGTGATGGCGACTAACGTTGCGCTGTTAAGCAATAGCCATTCGTCACAACGTATGCCCATTTTCACAGGGTATATGCAGCCGAAAAAAAAATGGTAGAGGTTTAACCCTGTTAAAGCTTGTTAGGCGAAGCAAAAGCGTCGTTTTGCTTGGCTTTACTTCTGATTGGGCTTATGTTTATAAGTTAAACATTCAGGTGAAGTTATACGTGATGTTAGGAAGATAGTGAGAGACCGGAAAGCGAGGCGTGATATGGTCCATAGGGTCACGAAGAGTCGGACACGACTAAACGACTGAACTGAACTGAACTGAACTGAAACATGGCTTTGCAGCGATTGCCGAGACTATGGAGCCGAAGACGCCGTCAGCTGAAGATAGAGCACGTGATGTTGCATCTGCCATTAAAGGTCGGAGGGTATTGGTCAAAGTCAAGTGGTGGTACAGCAAAGGTGGTACCACCGTTAAGCTGTATAGCCATGCTAACAACTTGTGGAGTATATAGCCATACTGTGACCTATGGCTCGTTGAAGGTCAAATGGCTTGCCAGGTCGACCTCGGCTGATACATGGCGTAGTGAAGCTTTCGTTTCAAAAGGAAGAGGAAAGTAAGGGGTTAGAGAGAGCGGTTATTCCGCGTGGCTTTTTTTTCGCTACGCGAAACGGAAAGCGACAGAGGAAATAGGAAAGACAAATAAATCAAAAAGCTGTGAAGCCGGCACTCACATCGCAAAAGTTTAATTTGGGATAGCCAGGCCAAACAGGCTGATCCAAGACAAGTAGATATTTTGCGGTGCGACCAAGGTGAACGGCTGCATTAACCTTAGAGTAAAGCCTATACATGATTTACTTTACACAAGCAGGGTGCCAAGCAACCAACTAGTCCTCGGGAATATATAGATGCCCGCCAGTCTGTCGATACATCCTGCTTATTATTTATATATTAAAACTCCTCGCAGGCCACGAAGCTCATTTACTGTTGTACCGATGTGTTAGAGAACTGTGTGAGGGAAATCATGCCTGAAATATGTAAACCTTAGGGGAAATGTATTGTCGCGTAGTGGTGACAAGGCCGTAGGCCACAATCAACGAGGCTGGTATTACACTGAAATAAATTTTTAATTGGGCTAACTTTCGCCCGCAAAAGAACTAATCAACTCGGCGTCAGCGATAGCAGGGAGCGCGCTCATCGGTCTTCAAGTACGAATGCATTCGTCAGGGCTCAATTTAAAGTCGTCACAGAAACATCTATATAAAGACGCAAACCGTGACTTGCACAATCGAGGACATTGTAGAAACAGGCACGCGTGGCTGGAATATTTCGCAATACATTTGGGCGAATTTTGAGCAAGAAAGAAAAATGATAACGCCCGTCTCGCGACAACGACCATAGAAAACAAATAGTGCAAAATCGTTCCGTGTGCTAAGTGATAAGACAGCACGCTAGCGGCTTTTAAAAACCAACAAATAAAGCTTCAAATTATTCGCAGCAGTATCACGTCGCACACAAAAGTCGATAATCAAGAAAGCCAGCTGGAAAGGTAATGGAAGTAGCCGTCGTAAAGTTTTAATTTATAAGAACAAAACTCTCTTCTTTAACACTTTCGCGCTAATCGATGGATTTTGGGATATTGCAGATTAGGTACTGCCATTAAAATGGAAAAGTTTCAAAGCTAATTAGGAACTATAGTGCGAATAAAATGTTGTTGATACTTCACTTCCAAACTGTGCTTGCTCTTAAGGGCTCGTAAATCGCATCAATACCTGGCGGCTCATAGGAGATTCTTCCTAAATACATGTCATCGCAACAGTCGTTAATCTGTTTAGGTATTTACGATAGAAGCCTTAATCAAATGAATGAGAACAGAGAATTGAAGCAGATGAGGTACAGCTGTGATGACTGCACTAGTGGTTCGCTCTGCCCAGCCCCTGCAGCGGTTCCGTAGATGTAGCTTTTAGCCACTGAGCATGAGGTCTATTGAGGTTGAATATTTTATAAGCTCGATTTGTAGAACTAGCAAAAGTTCTACCTTAATAAAACTTGGGCGATTGTGCTAATTCTTTGCACAGTTCGGATATCTCGCAGTAGTCCTTTATTATCGATCGCATACGAGACCTAAATGCCCTATAGTTACCCCCGTCACCATTTCTAATCTAATTTAACATCCTGAAGACGTTTTAGAACTAACCGGTGCGCCTCGCTCCGAAATGTCTGATTATAATAAGCGATCAAAATCCGTCTTTTCTTGTATTCCAAGCAGAACGCGCGATAACAATATAAACCATTATATACACCACAAGAAGAACACATGGGCACGTCACATGGCTTGTTCTCTTCTTCGAGCCCAACCGCCACGGTGTCAATTTCATCTAAGTGAAATGAGAATAACCTTATACGTAAGGAGACCTCGGTGTTAATCGATTAACCACAGCTGACCAACACTAGATCTGGAGTCATGATTGATCGGTTGATTATTATTTAACGAGGTACCAGTCGCGTCACTGTAAGCGGGATGGGGTTCGACATTCTGAATGCGCTTGTGTCGTTGGTAATAAATATACACATAGGTAGCATTCACGTTAAAGCTGCTCTGATCATCTGTCCACTTCTGACACCAGGGGTGCATTAGCATTTACTCAAGGAGGAAGAAAAAAGGAAAAGCCAACTTGTTAAAAAAACTCACCACTGTTTCCAGAGTTCGCAGTAGATTCCAGCACAGCTGAAGAAGGGCACATATGACTGACACAACCTGAGACTAGTAGCGTGGTGCATTTATTGCTGGAGTGGCGCTTTTCAATAATTATTTTTATCATCATTAGCCTTCCAGCCTTAAAGAACACCAGCTGGCTTAAATGGCGGGGGCTCGATTACCAAAATAATTCGAGGAACACCCTCTAGTGCGCAAAGCTTCTGTGTTGTCATGACAAAAATATTTTTTTTAAAGCTGTATGATTCTTTTTTGTTTCGTTTTACTGTCAATTCGAGTGCAAGATGCGCTTGATACGAGCCCCAATTATGCTGGCATACTTAAATATCTGTTTAAGATGCGTTGATGTACATCATTCAGCATGATATGGAACGACTGCTCATTTACAACAAAGGAACTGTAGCCCCTCTAACTGGCTAGCGCGTATATGACAGCCCGAACGTCTAGCCATGAGGTTCTCGCTAATGTCTACATTATTTCAATGCTTTTATTTAAAGTTTATGCTAGTATTTCCTTATCGTAATCACAACTCTCGTCTATAATATCCCAGGCATTGTGGGTGAAATAAATAAATATAAATCTCCACCACATTTTTCTGTACCTGCCCACGGTGTGTGACACGAACGAACGATGCACCGCAAAAAAACTACAGTATTTTTGTTTATTTATACCCCCTGCCACTGTTTTTCTCTGTATTCCAGGTAGCGAATCGTTGGCCTCTTTTATTTTTGTTTTCCTAGCGCAAAATTCGGTCATGAATTGTTCTGCACTGAGTCTGACAGTGGCAAAAATATCGTAGTTCTCTGCGGGAAGTCCAATTAACTGTAGCGGTAGTTCAGACACATAATACCCTAACGTTTCCTGAACCACCCTTGACAAGAAACCAGCTTTCGCCCAAAAATTGTTGATGACTATAGAACCTGCTTTCATAGAGCCCTCTGGATTAATAGAAACTTTACAAACTAGTTTCTGCTCAACTAGTTTCTGATCAAAATTTGAATCGTTCTGAGTACTGTATGATGTTCATTATTTACACGAGAAGATGGTGATTGCATTTCCTCCATTTCTCATTGTGCGGCGTACCATTTAGTGCAGCCTGTCCCCTCATTTCAACTTGGTGGTTTCAGTTTACTTAGATGAAACGATAAATATTTTAAATATCGCTTTTCAGTATATACATTACCTCGGGTGCTTTCACTTCCCAAACGGCAGGAAAAGGAAAAAAAAAAAAAAAAAAAAACCTTCGTTAACGTCCCAGTCTGCTCCAAACTAAAAGGACAAAAACGTTTTCCTTCCGCACTCTCGCATTCCGATAACTAAGCCCCAGACAAAGCTCCTTATTTCCGCTCGATTCAAAGAGCGCGGTGTCTAATACAAATCCACCGAATTGCGAAAGAGAACTGCGTTCGTGCACACACGCCGAATCCTACAAAACCTCGAAAACTTCTCGCACCATAGTTGCAAGCCAAAACGCTCCGCACTCAAAAGTAAACACCCCCAAATGCGTTACTTCACGCGTGTATTTTATCACTTGATTTTACCTGGCGGCAGCATTTCCACGAAGCTCGATTACGTAGAACCAAGCAACGCCGCGTTCAAAGAACTTCCCGCGGTGTATTTCTACGCCGTTTCTTTAACTTGCACCTGCGCTCTGTGAGTTTGTTTCTTTTACAGGTTTATCTATTTCTCCGAGCACCCGGTTGGTTCCCGTGCTCGCGAGTACCTAATCAGTTCCATGATCTCTCCCTTTCCTCTTCGCCGGAAATCGAAGTTCCTGGGGTGAAATTTAGTCGTAGTCTGTGTGCGTTTCAAGCTTTGCTTGTCGAGCTGGCAGAGTGCGCAGACTCATTTGGAATAAATTAGAGTAAAGAAAGAACAACTTTTCACCCTACTCTGATAAAAATAATGGAGGAAGAGGTAGTTCTAGCTGGTCAGAAAGTGATTATATATGATAACCCCAGGATGATGATGCTGTTAAGTAATCATTCAAGGCTGCTCTAAAACTGCTATAGGGTGACGCTGCGAAGAAGAGAGATGATTAAGAGACAAGCTGAAGTTAATAATATTTCAGCTGAAATCAAATAAATGAAATGGTCGTGGCATGGTATGCAATGCAGAAGACAGAGCTTTAATTTCCGGACTCCAGGGCTAAATGTTAGATTTGCTGTTCGGGAATTTCAAATATCCACACGCTCGCCAATCAAATAGTGGGTGGCCTGAATTATTTGCAATACTCTACTCCAAAAACTTAAGAATACATTAGAGTATTTTCCAGGGGAACAGTAGTTGAAGCGTTTTCATGCAATGGTGAAAGAGGCATATATATATGGTACCGCTGCGCTCAGCGTCGAGGGCACTCCGGGCAGTTCCTTCTTCAAACGCGAATGTGAAGAAAGTCGCATAGCATGGAAGTGCTTTATTCTTGCTTATTTGTCTCCTTCTGTTTTCTCTCTACCAGAGACAGAGAAAATGGCGGTTGAGAAGCATCGGTGCTCGGCTAGCTGCACACAGTTGTGTCTAGTTGACGGAGGTACTTCAATTACCACTGAGGACGTGCGCTCAACTTCAAAGTCTCAGCTGGTAGAGACGAGTGAACGAAGATTAACGTCTCGCTGACGGTCACGCCAGACAGGATGTCAAGTTGTGACTAGCCCGCATGGGGGTTATATGGGAAAACGAGCGTGGCCACATAGCATATACTGCTCTCGGAGTACGGTGTGTCAGAACATGTACTCCCCTCGTTCTCAGTGTTACTGCACTGCTCCTCGCAGTTAGTATTATCTACCCTTGTCCGCGCAATGGGATGCGTCAATAGTAAATAGCTATAGGGAACGGGCAGTGAGAGCAGCCTGCTATTTTTCGAGCCTTTCAAGGCACATATATCATAAATTAAGATGATGTCATAGCGTTATTTTAATATTTATGTGCGCTCGAGGTCATGAAGCATATAATGTATACATGTAGGTGTTTTTCTGGCATAACAAGCACACCGTTCTTCAGCGTATCTGCTTTTACCTTATTCTTGTAAGCTACCATCCTTATCTGCATTGCTTATACGGCTCTCTTTGCCTCCTTTTTTTTTTTTTTTTGTTACCAGTAAAATATTCAATTTATCTGCACTACACTGCATCTCTTGTTATAGTCCTGCTTAGTTCGACTACTGTATCGATCTGTATATAGCTCATCGAATGCATTAACTACCTGATCCATATTTAAAATCACACTTCCCACCTCGTTTATTGCTGCATACGTCTCTCTTTTTTTCTTTTTTTTTTTCCCGTATGCCTAGTTTGCTCTTGAACGCTATCAGGCTACCTCCGCTCTTTATAGCATTTTCCTATTGAACTTTATTTTGTAGGTGACGTTACGCTTACTGTTCTGGCTTATTTACTGTGTACGCTAACCAGTCACGGACGAAGGAAAGCAGTACTACGCACAGACGCTGATTAACCTCGATAGCTCTGCCAGTTCTATCAGGTCTGTTGGGTTGGAGGCTTTCATCCTTCGTCTCCTGGGAGAGTTTACCGGTGTCCTGTCTAACTATCCAACAACTTGCTTCTATTGCACACTCTGTAACGATATCCCTAAAACTGCCATAAATGTTTGTTTCTGATAAAACCTAATATCTGTTCTGCAGAGAGGTCCTCACATTTTCTACCTTCCTTCTTACCGCTGACTGATTATAGAGCTCATTTCTTGCGCATTGTACCAACTTCCATAATTTCGCCATCAGTATAAGTTAACAGTTTGAATTTCTCGAAACTTTGTACAGAAAGGGAATAATAAGAGCACCTGGCGTTCTGCAGATGACCGTGAACAATGAACTTTTTTCATGAGTCACTATCGAAGCCTCTTAACCTTGTTGCATAACAAAGGATATTAATGTAACTTGGTCATCTCGGAGAGTTGGTAGGTGGGTCACCTCTTCTACAGCATCTCCGAAAGAAGTCCGAGCTTCGGGCTTACTTTTCAATTAAAACCTTTAATGGAACACGAAGTCAGCGGTTGTAACCATCTACGTCATTTCAGAACCTGGACTTCGAGCTTACTGGATTTCTCTTTTGGAGGCAACGAGTTCACTGATACTCGATGACTTTGTACAGAGTCTCTTCACCATCTTGAACTTTTCACTGATGACTTAGCGGAAAAGAATATCTATTGTTTGGGCTAGTTGGTACATTATTCACAACAAAATACGTCACGACGGAGTGAGGACAAAACTGGCACACGAATGACAGAACCAACACCACTAATAACTGCATTATATATCGCATCAAACATGCATTCTTCATTAGGCCAACCGAGCCGTATCATACGTGCAAGCAAAATATATCGCAAGGTCATGGAGCCAACGCCAATTCAGTGCCTTTTTGCACTAAGTTTGTTTTTTATTTTTTTATTTTTTCGTTGAAATCATGAGCGACCAAGCCAAGCATGTACCTTTCCGAATTATATTTCCAGTACAACTGGCCCTTTTGAGTGTACTGTATCTTTTCGAAAGCCGTAGCTGTAATTGCTGTGGGCACCAGTCGTTCACGGACACCCTCGTGGGAACAAAGTGCTTCCTGATGAAGTGAGTCAGCTCTTCGGTGGGCTCATTTCATTGCAAGACCAAGCAGTCAGTGTTTGCTAGATTCTGAAGGCTGAATCGTTTCGGCTAGCTCACAGCAGGGTAAAAAAGATTCGAGAGTACCAGCGGCTTGTCATCCAGACTACGCATTACATTTGACAGCTACAACTGGGCTACCTCAGAAGACAACTTGGGAACAAACCATCTAAACATCAGTGCATATGACTACCGCGCAACGCGAGTATTGGATTTACCTGGACACAATAAATGTGTTCTGTCGTCGGGAACTAAGTTTGCCATGGAGCCAAAACCGTTCTTCGGCGGAGCGGCTCCCGTTCACAATCCAGATTTCTCGGACCATCCCCTGGACAGGTGTCGGACCAATGTAATAGCAGGCGTATATTGCGTTACTTTCTTTTTTTTTTTTATTATTGAAATCATGAACCAACAAGGCCAAGCGTATACCCTTCTAAGAAACTACGTGTAAGCGAATACCCTCAATAAGAGTCGCCGGTAGCCATTAATGCTACGCTACTGCGTCCCCCTTACTTTTTATACCCGTGATGAGAGAAGGCACACAAGGCAGCTAGCATGCGTACCAAATATGATGCACGCGGCTACGCATCCCATTCTGTTTATCTGCATGATATATTTTCAACAGTACAGTACAATGCTGACGGGGCAAATAGCATTGTTCTTCGAAATCTCACTGTGGAATTCATGAACTCCGAAAGATAAAAAGCCCCGAACAACAGGGCTTTTCTTTAATAACGCCGAGAACATTTTATGTGCAAATATTTAATTCCACTGCGACTTATTTTGGTCTGTCCTCTTTGACAAATACGTTGTCGAAATTTACATTCTTATTGCATTTCAATGACGGCAGAAATCTTTTAATTTCATTTATGCGCAAATTTTGAGCACATTATAAAACGCATTTAGTACAACCATTACGCCCTGTTACTTTAACTTCCGCGGCATTTTTCTCCGCTTGTGAAGACAGTGCACACTTTGTGCGAGAAATTTTCCACAACAAGAAAAAAAAAAAAATCTTGAAAACCAGACGATTAATTCTCCGTCTACTCTTCTTCTTGAAGACCCGTCAGCATCCTTCCGTCTTTCTTCAATGCAAGCAATTCTTTCGCGCATGCGCAAGTTGGCATGCTTCAGGCCCAACGATCGTAGACGCCCGAACAAGATGGAGGACGCTGCCGAGCGCCATTAACTAGCGTACGCGTTTTCTTACAGACGGGCCGTGGATATGGACGCAGGAAACATCTCATTAGCGCGCGCTTGCAAGCTGACGAATGACCCCCGGGGTGCGAAGATAGCGAGACACAAATGAATTCGTAAATGGACCAGAAAACAAAAGCACTCTCCTTCTAGATGAACAGGCAATGAAGGAGACAAGAAGCCCGGTTTGTTCTATTCATTTTTATTCATTCAAACTGCACCGCCCTAGATTTGCAGTCAGGGATGTGGAAAACAGTGCACATGAAGACGTTTATATGCTTTTTATTTTGCACCGCCTTTTGCTGGCAAAACGAAAAGAGCGACATCGTTATTGAAAAATATTGTTGCCTTTTCAACCGTATCAGTGGTACAAACCCTTCAATGTAAAAAAGCGATTCGGTGGCAGTTCAAAAGCGCAGTTTTCAGGCGGCGAAGACATGTTATCTCTTGACGCGTCAGCCGGTCTATAAATTCGTATTTCTTATCTAAACCGACCTACTGTTTACTGCACCTTTATATTAGGGAACTGATCCGTATGACCTGACATATGAATCATGATTAGACGCTCAACGAGCAACTCCTTCACAAATGCTCGTAACAGAAAAGTAAAAGCTTAGTCACTACCAAGAATTTTCTCTTTTGGTTGTGATATTGCAACCCAGGATTCGATGCTCGAGTTGGTCGTTTTCAGAAACAGTGCTCTACCGTATGATTACATTTCCCAGAAGAGAACTGATTTATTTATAGGGAGGGAAAGGCGCGGTAACTGCCTCACTTGTTTTCTGTGGACACCGCAACCGCGCCGTAATGGAAGGGAGGAAGGTGGGAGTGAAAGTGGAAAGAGAGAAAGAGGAGCGATAGTGGAGGGCTACGGAGTAATTTCGACCCCCTGGGGATCTTTAACGTGCGCTGACATCGCACAGCACACGGACGCCTCTTCGTTTCGCCTCCATCGAAACGCAGCCGCCGAGGTCGGGTTCGAACTCGGGTATTCCGGACAGTAGTTGGGCGTCTTACCACTGCACCACACCGGCGGGGCTTACTTTTCCTAAGGACCCGAGTGCGCACATGGTAGGGGGGGGGGGGGGGGGGGGGGGGGGGGGAATGGATGTTTATTTAAACTCTGCATTCTAAAAAACGACGCTATAGCGTTAGAAGCTTCAGTTTATCGGCTCCGCTTGCGGATGCTCTTTGTGTAAAAAACCTTTATACTCGATTATTCATTAGTATTTTAAGTTGTTATTGTTATTGTTAATTTGTGCACAGGAAGGGAAAGGCGCAGTATCTGTCACACTTGTCGCTGTGGACACCTGAATCGCGCAGTAAGGGGAGGGAGGAAGGTGGGAGTGAAAGTGGAAAGAGAGAAAGAGGAGCCGTAGTGGAGGGCTACGAAGTAATTTCGACCACCTGGAGATCTTTAACCTGCGCTGACATCGCACAGCACACAGACGCCTAGGCTTTCGTTTCGCCTTCATCATAATTTTTGATTTGCATTTCTATTATTCCGCAGACACTCATCAGCACACAGTCACATAACCTACCACATTATATGAAGACATGACGCAAATTCCCGCTTTAACCGAATCGTACGAACGTGCCTGCGTGTGCGTGCCCTGGGCGAAGCGTGTCTAACTCGGAATCCACGGGTCTTGAAAAGCCAGATTTCGATTGCCTCCTACGAACCTTCAGTTATCAGCGCCTACCAACAACGCCACGTTCTGTGGTCTCGTGATCTCACGTAGCACGACGACTAGTCAATACACAGCCACGTTATTGCTAACTATCACTCGTCTGAGGCATGAGCTTAAGTTTTCACTCACAACGCTAACAACGCCGACGCCTCGGTTTTTTTTTTTTTTTTTTTAAATACAAGGCCTCTAATGCTATCGCGTTAGTATATGGTCCTAAGCGTGTCAAGCACCTCATTCATTACGAAGTGGGTCGCCCTATTATCCTGGTTTTATGGCAGATGGGCGTTCAAAGAGGCATAAATTAGTGTGGGCCAGCAAAAAGGAAGAATAATAACGTTGCCCAGTCCGCAAATTTAAAGAGGTTGGCATACGGATCTGGGCTGCCGGTAAAATATTCCGGTGAACAAGGAGATGTTTTGCCGAGTTCTAACTCGCACTTTGCCGAATTTTTTTTTCCTCCTGCAAACGATAGTTGGGCGCAGCAACTGCTCCCTGTTTTCTTTCACTAACTTTGGAATTTGAACCGCGACGTTTTCCAGTATTAGCCCACATAAATGTATGATGTAAACTATTTAGGAGGAAAGTTTGCACTCACTTTATTAGGCGGTTAGAATTATACACGAGAAAGCGGAGAGAAATATAACACTACGCATCAAGCTTAGGGTGTGCTGTGCTATTAGACATCCTTATTGACTAAGCAAGACAGCAAAGCTTCAAAGCATGAAGGTGTAAAAAAAATGGCAAAACTCAGTTATAAGAAAGGAAGTAAAAGTAAAAAAAAAATACACGACAGTGTCTGTGGTTGACGGGTGCTTTACTCACAAACAAGCGATTGAACAATCCAAGTATGCCTAACTTTTCCTGTACCGGAGTCAATATTACAAAGCAAAACGTAAGCCTGAGCTTAGATCAGCTCAGACTGCGGTAGCGTACGCTCCTCGCGTGTGATCAAATAGAATCTTCCGCGAGCAAAAAAAAACAGATACGATAAAATAGCAAAAAAAAACGCTCGAATATAACGTCAGCACAAGCTAAGAGAACCTTACAAGCATACGCAGTGAAATGACATGGCATAGAGGCGTCGCCGGCGGCCAAACTACAAAGGAACGGGAAGTGAAAAGGCACATAGGGGTGGAAACAGCCCGGAGTTTCCCCTCGCAGGAGGGCATTTCTGGCGGGAAAGCTCGGTACGGCGATTCACGTCTGGAGGACGGAAAGTAGCAATTTGCAAGTCTAGCCGACGTAAATGGACGGTCCTCGTCCATCGGCCTCACCAAAGGCTCTACGCTTCGCGCAGAGCAACGAAAGTGAGCAGGAAATGAGGGAGGAGGTAACGGGGAAGGTTGGCCCGAATAGGCCTTTTGCTACCAAAGTGGCTTGAAGCTGCAGGACGCATCGAGACATAGCCCCTCTTTACATGTATGGCGCGCGTCTCCGTCTGACACCTGAGAGCAAAAACAGCAACGGCATAAGAAATAGAGGAGAAAAAAAAGCGCGTTGTTTCGAAGAACAGCCGTATTCTATATACAAAAAACTGCACCATAAGAAATTCGCAGAAAAGGAAAGTATACAATGTGATTGTTGTCACCGATTCCAGGAAAACTTACTCTGCCATCAGGCAAAGAAAAGAGAGTGATAGCTTTTTGGCGATAGTGATAGGTCATTATCGTGGATGCTTGCAGCCCTGCCCGCCTGGATAGAATTTTTAATGACAAATTTAGTTCAGAGCTGTAGTTTTAAGTTACAATGTGCGGCAGCATGCGGGAACGCCTCTAATTCCAGGGGAAAAGTCTGTCTAACAAAGAGCTACCTTTGGAAGCATTTTACAGTAATCATTAGAAAAAAAAATGGCAGGGCCTAAAGTACCAAACAATATAGCGGTCGTTATTGTGCACCTTGCAACACAATGGCGCATACCCACAAGCCGGATTGGTCGAGACATATGTGGTTTATAAGAACGAAATGCTCGCAGAACATGCAGAAAAATATTTGCACTACAATTTTAAAGCATAGCCATGGTTCTGAATATAACACAGTGTATTTCGGGAGGCTCGACAAGCAAACAAATAACGCTCATCATACCTTCACGCACAAAATTACCTCAGCGTAGCCGCGAGAAACGGTACTTCCGTGCTATTTTCTCAGGTATATCTGATGGTAAGGCCATAATTGTTCAGAACTCTGTATGCGTTAGCGTATTTGGGATGCTGATGACGGTGATAGTGCTTGTATTTATGTTGGGGGGATAATGACTATGATTATTATTAGAATTATGAACCAATTGGAAGCAGACAAGGAGAGGTGTAATGACAGCATATGGCTGGTGTATCTAAAATCTAGTGTGCATGTGTCTCGCCTGTCGTCCTTGGTCTTCTTTCGACTGGATCCTTCATCAAACGTGTAACAACTAGCTCCGCTCACACTCTCCTGCAGTTATTATAAGTGCGAAACTATAGTAACACCTTAACGTTTGTTTCTTCTAAGACCGAAAAACAAGTTTCTATTTAGCGAGAAAAAAAAAAAGGGGGGGGGGGGGGGGGGGCTATGTACAAATAAGCATTGCGCTTATGGTTGAACGTGCACGTGTGACGCCGAAAACCGATTACGAAAATTCATAGTCAAGTTTAACAGAGCGAACACGAAAAGATATGAAAAACACCCTTACTTTACATATTGAAAAGAACATTTCGGCAGCTTTTAATAGTTTCCGCTTGTTTGTCTAGGAAGAAGTCCTAGTAACAAGTCGTCTAAAAAACGACTTCACTGCGCGAATAAAAAAGAAAACAATAGAAGCGAATGCCGAGAATTACGAAAGCTATTCTCAATACCCCTGTGTAGCGCTTCAAACGCATTCATTTCCTCGCATGAAGCAATCTTCTCGCATCCAATCAGTAGTGAGTGGCGCCTCATTTGAGATGCAGGGGCAATTATTCTAGAGGACTGGCTCCGTCTTTCCACACTATCCATCGATCGACGCCTACACAGTTTTTTGTTGCATAATATTGCGTCGCGTGCTTGGGTGATGAAGTGTCAAACGTCCGCGACCACATCTTCGTTGTACTCCATGCGAGCGGGTTTAGACGAGACGCAACACACGGTTTTGAAGATACTGTATCTATTTGGTTCTTTAAATTCAGTTCTTATTTTTTTTTAATCTTATATGAGCCTTTTTCAGTATCGCATAAGGGAAAAAGAAACACATGCAATGTACTATAAACACTCACGCCGCCTCTATTTCGCAATGGCGCACATGACCACTCCATGAAGCACTCTTTATTTTCAGGAATTACGCTTGTGTTTCTTCTGCCTAAGCTCCGTTGCTTATGGTTAACGCTTAGCAGATACCAAGCGTTGTATGGCTTAACGCTTGGTATCTGCTAATACCGTTAAGAGGAGTTTTCTTCGCCGAAAGTTGAAGCGAAGGGTCACTCCTTGCATTGTTAGTATGCAAAGAAAAAAGCAGTCTACATTTTATTTGTTCGCATATTCTTTGATGCGTCACAGGTCGGCGACGCATAGGTCGGCTTCAGCATCTAGAAACGAAAAAAAAAAAAAAACTGTCGTTCAGGTCAACCAACGTAACCTTCGAGCCGCGTATTTTAAACCAAGGTAACCGAGACTGTGCGTCAAACATTGTACCAGCGAAGGCACGATGAGAAATTTCTCATGGCAGCCGGCGCACAGAGCAGTATATATTCACCCTGCCACGAAACTGGTCCAGACTGTTTGCGTCTACCGCGTCAAGCTCCACCATTGTGTTTGTTTGCGTGCTATCAGCTGCTGGACCGTGGAAAGCTGATTCGCCTGTAGCATCAAATGCGCTTCTGAGTTTTTAACCACAGTAAAGGATAAACAGTTATGCACAATGTAATGAAAGTTATAAAACGCTAAATTTTTGCAAGAACCTTAGTTCCCTATTATTTTTTTCTTTTATTTGAGAAGGGAGAAAACGATTTCTGCAAACCTGATATAGGACCCGCATCCCCATGTACCACGCGCCGGATATTACGCGAACATAGTTTTACCCAACCAACTGGTCCCCAACTTCTTTCCCTTTACTCCGCCCTACGCTTAATATATAGATGGCACGTAGTAAGCAGGTGTGCTTGAGCAGATCTGAAAGAAAATGAAAATCAGCGCCAGCAGCAGGTGCTGGTTTTCATTAAAAGGTCATCAACCTTCGGAACGCGCTGCACATGAAACCTGCATAGTTAGGTATCTACGCAGAGGTGCTTGATAAGACTAGGCCGGTGTCAGCTGCACGCCATTTCGGCGCTGTTTCACTATAAGCGAGCTGCGCTTAGAGCAATCCCTACCGCTCTCCCTTCCTTCTTCGCTCGCTTCCATCCACGCCACATCCCAGTGGAGAGACGTTTTTCGAGGCCACCATGTGTACGTTTTCTCATGGCACGCACGCTCCACGCAAGGTGCATGGATGCGCTCTCACAAGCGACGCCGGATTAGAAACAGCATAGACTAATGCAACTGCGCATTCTCCACTTGATTTTATCTTGTTGCAAAGTTTATTTATTGCTGCTTTCGTCGCGTAATAAATCAGCACCCCGGGCTATAAAACAAGTCCTACGCGAGAGCTGTGGAATACTTTCAAGTGCTTCAGAGCAGAGGCCTCTCTCTCCCTTATCCCTACAGTTAGCTCTGCAATCTCCCGCTACGTTTCGCTGGCCGCACCAGCCCTGTCCAAGCGAACTCCCTGGTACCATCTATCCATATGCCACCCACTCCCCTGCATTTGCCTTTTATTGAAAACCACCTCATTACCCCAAAGAACCACCAGCTGTTATTTTTGTGCGCTCCATATACCGTTCACTTTCAAGTGTATGGAAGAAATTAGAATGGCGTGAGGTACGCGTATAAAATCATAAAAGTCTTTAAATAATAATTAATTTAATTATTCGGGTCTATATAAGTAAAAGACTAAACAGCATGTCGTTCGAGCGACACACTAGTACTATTTTCAGCTCCATTTGCAGGAAAGCCCTTTCTCCTGTTTTCAAGGTGGGAAACACAATACGCTGCGCATTAATGTCATATATATAGATACAGTCCGAACTCCTTTTTAAGACTGGCGATGAAGCATCAGCTGTCGTAATCAAGCCATAAGTGCACTGCATTATGAGTTAATTTTGTACCTATCTAGCGATAAAAATATGGCACATGCATTCATGGCCGATACCCGCTGCATTTACAAGTGCATGTACAGCATCATTTCCATACAGGGAACAAAGTCCGCGTGTCCTCCGGTGCATTAACGGGTTCGCGCGATGGCTTGGCTAATGAAAATAAACAACCATTGTGGACCCACTCTGATTTCAGGTGCGTGCTTTGCATAGCGATGCCCGGCCGTCATCGATCCCGCCCCGACGAAAAATACTCAGCTGCGCGTGCTGGTTACAAACAAGGCATTCAAAGCCGGGCTGCTTGTTAGCGAAATGACGCGCTTCGAATGTTTACTCCAACTTGCACCAACATAACACTGCGCTGTGAAATCTGATGATGTTGTAGTTAAAACTTCAGTTTAGTTGATGTCACAGCGGTTAAGTGTTTATTTTGTTCTCGCTTGCACATTTGTTGTTATGTTTTGTGTTGTGTAGCGTTGTGTTGTGTTGCGTTGCGTTGCGTTGCGTTATGCCGTCGTCGTTGTTAGTTGGCTTTGAGAGGCAGTCGTCGGCTTGTGCAGTTTTAATACTAAAATAAAAGGTTTTATAACGATAAAATTGAAATCAGGAGAAGCAGTTACTGAACTTCGACATAAGTATATTAGGTAAATGAGTGAGTTAACGATGAATACGTTACGTGCACGGAATGAAAAAGTGACAATAAAAACTGGATCACGGAAAGCCGCAAAACAAAAAAAGTGAAGATAGCGGAAAACTTAAGCGAGAAAACCGTTTCGACTCTATCAAACATAAATGTTTGTATGACGAAGCACATGTTCCTGTCACCATTTCATGATGTTCAACAATCAGAACATAAGAAATGCTTGCGTACGTCAAAGCTTATTTCATCTTTGTTCACCGCGCTTGTCCAGGGCATAGGCAGCTGGTCCCGCTATAGGTGTGGAATTCTGCGTAAGCTGGGCTCACAATCAGCTGACCTCCACTTCAGATTTCATGGTTTTATCGTAAAAACCAGAGATTGAAAATGCGCTCCGTAGAATAAAACTCTGACAACCATCTGGGCGCATTCAAACATTTTTTTTTTTTTATCATGAGGGTGGCAGTACCCTCCAGGTTCATTCGTTGCGTATTTCAGTGTGTTACAGCGGCTACGCAGAGCACTGATATAATCAATTTAAAACGTAATAAAATCTGCCCCTAAGCATTTAACTTGCGACACATGCTCATGCAAGCAAAAAAATAAAGCAATGTTAACACAGCAGCCTTGAGCGCAGTTGTTTATCGATTAAGATATATCTTCTAGCATTCCTGAGAATTTTATATAATAGGTGACACATAAAGCTTCACTCCCATCTTGTCTGCTAGCATTCTTAATGTAGTTATATAAAAGGCTACAAAGGGTCCATAAAACGGGGCTCGAACATCGTGCCAGGATAAGTTTTCGGTGAACTTCGCACAATATAGAAAGCTGTGCAACCGATTTCGTAACCGCAGGCTTCTTTCTGGGGGATGATAAAGGCAATAGTTATTTATTTTTTTTTTATTTTTTTTTACTAAGAACTGTATCATATACTTTAGCGCAGCCCAAATAAGGGACTGAAGGGTAGGCTATGCGACTGGCTTCTGCACTTCACCTGACCTGAAGGCTTAGTGTGACACATCTTGCTCGTACGCGTAGTCGGTTGGTGACGGTTCATCGAAACTGGCCAATTGGAGAGTCAGGCATAAAATAAAGGGGGGTATAGACCAGATAAGTTCGCATTGGCAGTCATGACAACTGGATACAAGCGCAGGCCAAACATTAAAAGCAAAATTTTTACAACGCAGTGGGAGACTAGACGTTTGCATTAGTATATTGATAACAGCATTTTACAGTGTTCAACTGTTGCCAATTAAGGATTATTTCAAAGAAAGTTAAGGTGGAAATCGTCAAAAAACAAGGGTGATGGGAATACACATAATATTTCACGACGCAACTTAAACATTATCATCAGAATCATCCCGGTTACGTCCACTTCAGGACAAAACCTTCCCAAACTGCTCTCTTATTGGCTCTTTCTTGTGCCATAAGCAATCCACCGCAGGCTTTCTGATCTCATCTACCACGTTACTTACGCTTGCTTGTGGTTAAACATGGAGTTACGCGAGAGCTACTATCTGCATGGCTACGCTTAGGCCCGGCTTGAAAGTAAAGACATGGCTTTTACACATAGTAGTTTACTCTATGGTTTCAGCTTTATTTATGCCATATGTGGCACTTATGACCACTAAAGTGCGATGAGCCTCTATCGCACGGTGGTCCGAAGCTCCCCAGTACGGCACCTCTTTCTCTCTGTTTTCACTCCCACCTTCGCGATGACGCGATAGGGTAAGCTACCAGCCAACATATAAAGCTGCGCTTTAGCCGAGCCGTATGAACGTGCCTGCGTGGATATGGACAACTTGAATGCAAAGGTTTTGGCTGGCTGATTGTGATATCACCCTCTCATATGAAAGGAGAGGCCTGCATTGGCATCTCCTACCAAAGGTAATGTTAGGAAGCCCTACGTCCAGTTAGTTCTCGGCCATGTCAGCTGCCAGCTACAGCCTCCCACGGCCTCCTCCTCCTCCTCCTACTCCTACTCTTCTTCTTCTTCTTTTAGCTGTTGCTAGGCAACGGATCATGGTCAGTGCGACCACGACGAAAGTGCGAACACGGCGAACAGGCGAAGCGGCTGGCGTAGTGTGGCTCTCATTTCAAAACATACAGAAAAGAAACTGCTATCGTATCAGCGGTGATGGCAGCTGCTGGGATCGAAGGCTGTTAATGGTGAGTGCTCCGTATCCACCTAATAGCGTAGTTACTCCATAAAACGATAATAATATGGTTCGGGCGGGAACTTTCCCCAGAGAGGAATTATAATGGCAGGCGATCTGTCTTTTTATCGAATACAAAAGGGACAGCCGAATCGTCAAAAAAATAACAATTTCAGGGTGTCATCTCTCGATGAGCAAGTTCTTGGCAGAACTATGAGGTATGAGCCTCGGTTGCAGCGATCCAGAAACATGGACGAGTTGCGGTCGTGTGTCGTTTTCAGTGCGGCAGCAACAGCTCGAAGAATGTCGAGTAAGGTTCGAAGAATTCCAAGGAGCTCCCAGCATCTGTAAAAACGCCAGGCATAAAAGAACGAGAGAAAGACAAAAAGTAAGGATGTCACGCCCCACACGAAGCCGAAGGTGATCGGAAAAACTCGTGCGTTATTTATGGGGGTAGAAAAAGAAAGAAGAGGCAAGAGAATGGCAGACAGTGTCAAGACTATGTGTTGTATATCGCATACCCAAGAGGCCAGCGCCATGGAAGATCAATTGTTTCGATGGCAGGTTGTTCGTATGTGATGGGTTCGCTGGAAGAAGAAATGGATGCGGATGCGGGAGAAAGAACAATGGCGGCGAATGAGAGCAGAATGATGGTTCACCCACATCCGCACAAATAGAATGCACTCTCAGGCAAGAGATCGATGCTCGCTTTTTTCAATGGCGATCAAAACATAAAAAAAATATACAGTTCAAAAAGTAAGAAGTTCCACTGATAAGCTCAGAAACAAACTCTCGATACTGACGTCACGGACCTGCCGCCAAAAGTAGAATTTTTCTTTTCTTCATTTTTAATTTCTCCGTTCTTATTTGGCCCGCTTTCCGTCTCGTTTTCTTCCCCCTCATTCTACAAGAAACTAAAGACAGAAATTGTGTTTGTTTTTATTGATTTCGGCTGTCGGATTTCGGATTTCGGGAGGATTGTTCTGAAGGACTCGGCGCATTCCTCAAATTAGTGAACCAAAAAGGGGCTATTATGCGCCCCGCAGAGCAGGTTATTACTAATTGAGGAGTGATCCTCATAATTACCATGCGTGGCCAAACATATCTGTCTCTTGTTCACACCCCTCTATCAACAGGTCCATAACAGCACATCCCAGAAAGGGAGCCCGTGAGGCAGGTGAATGCTGGCCGCATGCAGGTATCCGAGAAGGAAGAGGGGTAGAGGGGAGCGATGCAGAAAGCCCCAGAACTAAAATCTATCTCCCCCCCCCCCCTTTAATTGCTCAGTGCAGCTAATTGCCCTGTGCCCCTCCCTAAAAACAAATTCTGATCACGTACTTTCCTGGCATTGTTTGCGTAAAACGCAAGAGTGTTTGTGGTTGATTTTTCAATTCAGTCATGATATGGGAGCTGCGTACAACTTTTTGTCTCGTCTCAGTCTTGCAGACTCACGGATGGCTGCCCTTCCCAACGATCCTGTCAAAGTCAAGCGTTCCGTGTGAATGGTTGGAGAGGGAGAGAAGGGAGATGAAATAAGAGTGAAAGAAATTCATAGTAATTCACAACGTCAGCGGTTGTCTGTTCGAGGACTCTTAGAGAAGAAGACATAACGCAGTGTAACTCAGGTTGGCTTAAAAGCAAAAATTGAATTTAAAAAAAAAAAAAAAAAGGATCCTCAGACTGGGAAGAGGGTAGCCGCGATCAACGTTGGCCGCGATGTCATTCATCGGTTTTCGTGGGTGCTTCTGTGAGAAAAAATGGCGGAGCAAAGACGGGGAAATTGTCGGGCAATGCTCAAACTACGAATCTGAGTCAGATAGGGTTATCACGCTTGTTTGTTTCCATATCAGACGTCTTCAATATCTTGCTCTTGACAGTACGTCGTACACCAACTTACCAATTTCGAGGGTGATTTGAAGCGTCCCATCTACAGTGAAATGGATATGCAAAAACATAGCGCCTGCAACGCACAAGGTGATTTGTAAGTGCAACCCCTCCAATGCCTGCGGGTGTAAGTACTTCAGTGTTCGCTCTCCAGACACCATAGATAGAAAAAGCACGAAGACACGATCATGACACGTCTGGCACTAATTAAGACAGACAAGATTGTATCCTGTGCCCAAAACAGGGAATAGAACAGGGAATGGCAGATAAAGCGATCAGGTATGCATGGGTGGAAATTTCGAGCTCCCCGCAATCAAGTTCTCTTTCTTTGTTTTTCCAGGCGAAGGTATCGGGCGTTAGCGGAGGAGCATGGAGGATACGAAGAATGCGATCGGGGAGCGTCACGGGTCTTGTCGGGTCTTGTCGTCACGGGTCTTGCCACGTCGGAACGTCTCTTGACATGTTGCTTAGCTGCGCTTCTTGTCTTTAGCTGTCCTGCTTAAACTTCTCCATTCAATTTGCATGCATGGTTTCTTGCATGTCGCTGATAACACGATCAACATAACCACATATAGACACGCTTCCGCTGGTCCCTTGACATCGCAGGCGAAGCTATGCAATTGATCAACAGACATATATCTCTCGAGAGTGATTACGGCGTGTCTACGGCAGCGGCTCCAGTTACATCGTTCTGGTGACCACTGATGTTAACGCATACTCTACCTCCTAAATCACGATGATCACCTATGAATTTTCTCACAATTGGTTCTTCAGCCCCTTTTACAAATCCTGCTCGAATTACATAGCGTATTTTTTCACGGTCACCTAACTGTCCATCGTGGGGCCGGCTAGATAAGCGCTGTCCCTGATGCTTCGGAAATCGTTTCCAGAGAGGCAACAGCAAAGATTATTTCCCATTCTGTGAAAACTAGTTTATGTGTGAGGCAGAATTAGACAAAGCCAGTAGTAAGCTAGCTAACAAATTTCCCGCAGCGGCAACAATTGTTGAACCTGAACAAATTACATTTGACGTGAAATTTTATCGATGTTACGTTTTAGTGTACCTGCAGATAGAACAAATGCTCCGCCGTGGTGGTGCAGTGGTTAGGGCACTCGACTCGCAAGTTCCCGCGTAGAACATAATGACGGAGCTTCGGCCTCCAGAGAGGTTACGCTAAGCGGATATTGTGGTGTATTCGATTTAGGTAGCAAGAAGAGCTGCACTTCATCGCCACGAAGTCTTCTGAACCGGCAAACAGCACACGAAAGCCTAGAAAGCTGTCATATTGCTTCTCCTCTCCAGTCAAGAGGAAATAAACGTTTATAACACGTTCAACCTTACCGTGGAAGAAAAGAGCGGCCGCGATATGCTGGTGCAAGCATTCTAGGGGCCTCCTCCCTACCTCAAATCAATGAAAATTCAAGCTCTACGTATTCCGGAACCACATACAAGCCGAACGTGAGCCTTTCGGGCACTTCTGTCGGGATTTGCAACGGAAATCAGAGTTCAAGGACGCACCGCCTCAAATTCAAAGGCTGTTTCTGTGGCTGCTGAAATGAAACTACCTGTTCCAATTTGTTCCAGGGAAATAAACTATATTTATTGCTGACGCAATGTCAAGGATGCAAGGGCAGTGCTTGCCCGAATATGGAAGTACATGCCTTCAGCATTTTGGAGGACCGAAGGAGAAGGAGAACAATGGACAGATTGAAAGGTTGCAAGCTATATAGAGAGCCAGAACTACGGCAAGTCAAGGCAAAACTACGGACGTGTGAGCCTATATAAACGGGGAATGGGAAGAAATTCATTAGTGGATTGGCAGTGCTGGAAGGGGTACTGTTGAAAAGTACCATAGTTGTCATTCCCTCCAACCTTCGAAAGGGAATGTTCCATCGGCTGCATGGTGGGCATCTGGGCATAGCCAAATACAAATCACGAGCACGTAGCTTCGTGCATTTGCGCAGGATGGCAGCCGACATACATAAAATGGCTGGACGGTGTGCAGCGTGCCAAACACATATGTATAAACAACTTGCTTGACCTTTGCTACTATGCGGGATGAAATGGACGCAAAGCACCGTTGCACTGTTTTTACTGGACTAACGGGAGTGGTCGGGGAAGAAAAGCTGGTGCCTAACATCCAGCGCTGCAGACCCCAAGCCAACGGTCACCGAGAATCGGAAGATCTCGTCCTCATCGGTTAGACTACCAGAATTAAGACGCGTTGTCAATCGCCGCCTCTGGTCAAGGACTTAACGTTTGGACATCTACTATGTAGTGAGCTTATCATCAAGGATGTATCGGTAATCGCTAAAACTTTACGGTGCACATCAGCCTGTCTGGCCACGTGTTGAGGCATTTCCGGTACGTAGGCAACAAACATATTAGTAACTCCTCAGCCCCTGAACGTATTGGTATCGTTTATTACCAGTATCGCTTTTACTTAACTTGTCCAAATGAAAGTAATGCAGCGTACTGTTAAGCTGCGATAGCTGAATTATGTCTGAAACGTCAGAAGGAGCACGTGGTATTAACCGCACTTCATTGGTGCATAGCGTAAATTTTCCGCCAGTATTGCATCAAGTGAGGAATGTCTCAAAAGTTTACTCCCGGCCCTCATCACCTCCACTACTCCCCCCACTTGTCAACTCCGTCTATATTAACTCCCACATAGCTTCCGACAATAACCGTCAAGCGTCTCCTTCCAAGGAATGAGCTCTCGCTTCAGTTGTGCCGCGCGAGGGAAAACGTGCTCCTCAAATGACTATCAAAGCTACTTGACTAGAAGCGGACACCGGCGAGCCGACAATCCAGCTCCTTTCGGTTGTTCGTCATCCAGCGAAAAGAGTCGGTCTGCGGCGCAAACGGTTCGCTGCAACTCCCTCTTCCTACTCTGGATTTCTCCCTTTTCCCTCGCTAAGCATCCGGATCTGCATCCTTTTTTATCAAGTATTTTCTTCTCGACGCGAAAGAACAACTGGACTGTGGCGGCGGCGACGAGGGAAAAGACCTGAGCACCGAGGCGAGCAGCAACTGCTCCTTTCGATCGGAGCGCGTTACGCCTCAGCGAAGCATCGTCACGGAGCGTTGCTAGTGACCAGGGAGTAAGAAAAGGAAAACAGAGACACGCGACTCGGAGGAGCCGAGATCAGGAAGAGGGGGTGGAAATAGGAGTGCGGAACGGAGAAAACGGTTCGGCTTGGACGAGGACCTTCTCGTCGTTGTCGTCGTCGTCTTCGTCGCCGGTTGAGCAGTTCCGAACCCGCCACGCGTGTCGCTGTTGTGGACGCTACTCTTTGTCGCTATTGCGACCACTTCTCAAACGCTGCGGACACTGTCGCGCAGAAGCAGCTGTCCCGAGAGTTCTTCTCTTTTCTCTTCGTCCTTACGTGCCTGGCCAAGGGATGGCGGGTGGAGGAGAGGCAGGAAAGTAGCGTGCGAAGGAAAAGCTTGTTTTGGAACAGGCAGACTGACAGTCGATGCAGAGCAAGCCGTAAAAATGAAAGATTATAAAATTTCGTAAGTTACGATTTCTTAAGTTACCTCTGTTCATTATATTCAGCATTTGTCGATCATGTATTAGAGGGAATCAAACTATATGAACACTCGAATGAGCACCTTCCCCTGCTATTGGATAATTAGCTAACCTGAAAAAAACTTTGTATGGTTTTTAATTACTCATGTCTTGTGCAACCAGTTTCTCTAACGCTGGATTTCTTAGCTTAATCCAGTCCACAGCAACTTCTGCCACTGACCTCCAGTTGCTCCTGTCCTGTGCTAACAGCGACCATGCTGTCGCTGCATATTTATCGACCTTACCCCTTCACCTCAACTTGTACAGCTTCCGACTACGCTCTGTTTTTTAACATACTGTCTCTCACTGTCATTCTCATGAACAATTCGTCTCCTCTTCTGGGCATTGCACGACTTGTCAAAACCATTTCCACCTCTTGATCTCAGCTGCAAAAGAATTGAATCCCGCTTTTTCTCTCAACCTTGTCGCCTTTTTTTTTTTTTTTTGTAATTTTTCCCTCCATCGCTGTCTGCATTTTT
This sequence comes from Amblyomma maculatum, assembly GCF_055883805.1. Classification (NCBI taxonomy): domain Eukaryota; kingdom Metazoa; phylum Arthropoda; class Arachnida; order Ixodida; family Ixodidae; genus Amblyomma; species Amblyomma maculatum. The sequence continues at coordinate 331,676,145 of NC_139344.1, forward strand.
CTGAGTCTTCTTTCAGGTATTTCATTCACGTCTAAACATTTCAGAACCAATTTCTGTTTTTTGATGGGCGCTACGCGGATGCGCTCCTATCCTCATATATCATCTGCCAAGGTCCACTGTTTGAGTACAGGCATCAAGTGCCGCAGGCAACAAGTGCGCATGAGCAGTTCATGGTAGTGACAGGTGCCGATAACAGATGGCAGCAGCTGTCAAGCATGCACCTGCCGCTTCGCATACGTAGTTGGAGCCTCGCAGAAGTGAATCAAATTTAGGTCGGCCTGATGCATTTAGTCCGAAAGCTCTTATATGATTATCAGAGCCGAGAAAATATATATATATATATATATATTATATGCGCCATATGCCTCGCTGGTTGCCATAGCAACTGCGACGTCTTTGTCGAGCACTGAAGCGGCGAATGGGATGACAGAATGCATAACAGATACCACTGACAGTATCACTGACAGATCTGTGGCGTCTGATTTTCCTTCCTTCGTATAAAAACTGTGACGTAATCTTTCAGTGTGGTGTAATGTTTTGTGTGATGCCATTTCGTTTATCATTTAGCATCCATCTAGAGGATAAGTTTGAACCTAGTCTGCGATAAGGATTCGCCCCGGTTTAATTTAGTTTATGGGACTTAACATCTCAAAGTGACTCAGGGTAAGGGACGCCGTGGTAGAGGGCTCCGAAAATTTCGAACACCTGGGGTTATTTAACGTGCATTTACATCGCACGGCACAAGGGCGCCTTGCTTTTCGCCTCCGTCGAAAAGCGGCCGCCGCGGCCGGGATTCGATCCCGCATCGGGTTCAACAGTCAAACTCCCTAACCACTGAACCACAGTGGAGAGGTAGGGATTCGAACCGATGACATACGTATGTACCTTCAATTGTATGCCGTGCAAAAGAGACATTGAAAACTTCGCCAAATTCTGTCCCTGTCTCTCAACGCTAAACAACCAAGCAAAACAATATCAAGCTCTGTCAAATAGCGATTTCGCACGTCTTAATCGGTCTAAATGGAGTTAAAGTCCAGCTAATTTTGTCACTTAATTTGTGAGTAGAAGAACGTTGACGCTCTCCTAGAAGGCGCCATACCTCGTGAAAAGGGCGAATACATCGAATAGATTTTTATCATCGGGCAATCGTAAGCTTCTACCCAAAACTCTGGAGTGCCTGCAATAAGTGATCTCCATCGTATCCTTATTCGTCTGCCAATTTCTTTCTAGTGGTCCGATATATAGGGAGGATGCGTAAATCAGCGCTTATAGAGTACTTCACGGAACAGCGACCTAGAAGCATCACCATTGGAAGCCATCTCTGGAGGAAGAGAGCACACGCGATGAGTATGTGGTGAGGGCTATAAGGATTGAGGGAAAGAGAAAAGGGATTTGCGTCTCCCTAGTATCGGGTACGACATCCGCTCTTGGTAGCCGAGATCGATGATTCTTTGGGAGCAGGAGGGAGTAGAGGAGGGCGGAGCGGAAGGGCTCCCAATGAGCAGCGACGCGGAGGCCAAATGTTTCCAGCGAACGATGACAGCGACTGCGAGGAACGTTTTCGCGGTGGTTCCACGGTCGATTGCCACGCTCAGCGCGACACGGCCGTCTCCATCTGTGACCTCCTCCACCTCCTCCGCCTCCTCCTCCCTACGTCTTCACCCCAGACCTGCCCTTCCCGCGTTTCCCTGCTTTGCCCACTTCGTCTGAGTACCCAGTTGGTGGGAGCCTTCTCCTCTCCGCGGCGAAGTCTCTGGCGTCTGGTGCTCGGGCTCTCACGGTTGCGCGTGCTGCCTCCTTGAGCTGCGAACATCGACAGCGCTACAGTGTTGCAACCGTCCACTCATTGTGGGGCCGTAGGCTCGGTACGACTGGCTTTTAGGCTCATTCTTCGTGGAGCTAGGCTTTTCTCTGGCAATGTCACCAGTGTTGTATTCTGCGACTCAAAAATGGGAGCCCTATTAGTGCAACGGGAAACAATTTATTCGCACAGATGTAGTAGAATGCCAGGACCTCGTACGACGTAATGACACATTTACCATCTTCCGAGTTCTTGGAGGTTTATAAAACTAGAAACACCCAAAATTTTCATAGCCGAGAAGCAGATTTAACTATGTGTCGGATTTTTATGACATCGCACCCGAGAAACGCGCCTTCAACTGGTGCAATCGCAGACAGCGTGGAATTTACCAGGCATACCTCGGTTTTCATTTAACAGGTTTGGCGAAGCAGAGAACCTCGTTCAGGTAGACGTCTGTGTCTAGTTAATTAAAATACACGAAATAAACATTGAGCGTATATTTATATGTGCGTTTTGGGTGTGCGTGTATCGCGAGTTTTTCTTTTTCCGGAATCACTTTCCCAAACCAGGACGTGCTCCTCCTGTAAAGGTAACTTTGCTGCAAGTAGAGTCGTAGTGAGGGAAAGCAAATAAAACCATTGAACGATAAAAAGCAATGGCAATGCGGTGATTGTGGTGCTGGTGGGTGATGATAATGATAATGATAAGGAGGAGGAGGAGGAGGAGGAGGAGGAGGAGGAGGAGGAGGAGGAGGAGGAGGAGGAGGAGGAGGAGGAGGAGGAGGAGGAGGAGGAGGAGGAGGAGGAGGAGGAGGAGGAGGAGGCATACTATAGTAGTAAGAGGAGATATTTTACTGTGAAGCAATAGTACGGCAGCCAAAGCGAGACCTCGGGCGACCGCAGCTACACCGTGAAGAGGCGTAGCTACGCCGTGAAAAGGCGTAGCTACGGTCTCCTCATAAAAAAATCAGCCTGCCATGGCATTTCAATTCAAGTTACCCCTATGTCACTAGCAGGAGCTGCCAACTCGGGTCGCTCCATTAATATGGGAGGGAGATATCAGAATCAGCCTGCCAGAACCGTTTACATTCTCGTTACCTCTACGACACGCAGGCACGTCCATACGGCTTGGTTGAAGCGTCACTTTATATGTGGGCTGGTAGCTTACGCTCTCGCGTCACACACTTGAAGGATGAGCTTAAAAGTCCCCAATAATGTAGCACCTTACACTGATAGGGCGTGATAGGGGAATAATGTAGCAGGCAAAATAATCTTCAGCCGTTGCTTTCGCAATTCAACTAGGGTTAATCAGAGCTAAGCCACAACTACGTTTTTACAGGGCATTCAATCTGATAAGATACATTAGATGAAGGTGAAAAAAAAAAAAAAAAAAACCTGAAGCCTAACATGTACTGAAGACACTCAGGCACTCCCAGGTACGTCAAGAGGAGAGATTCGTCGCTATAATGGTAATCAGAATGGCACACGAGAGCGTAATATCCAGCAGGTGTATGGCTACGTATGCTATATTCGAAGGAATAAAATTGCGCAAAACTCATTTCCGTTCAAAACAAAACTGGATTCTAAGTAAGAAAATAAGCTGCCATAAAGGTTTTACGTTCCATAGCGCTTATGTCTATTCCTTGTCCTTGTTGCCTATGAAACATAACAAAGAATACCCACTAGCCCGAAGCCTCATTCCAAAAATGTTAGCTAACGTTGATTTTGATCAGTTTGGTTTAGTTCGGTTTATGAGAGTTAACGTCCGAAACTGACTCAAGCTACGAGGGACGCCGTATCGGAGATCTTAGGATCATTGTGATCGTGTTCTTTAACATGCAATAAAATCGCACAGTACCGAGGCACCTTACATTTCGGCGCCAGCGAAACGCGTCTGCCGCGGCCGGGATAGAACTCGAGCCCCTTCACTTAGTAGTCGAACGCCTCAACTACTAAGACTCCGCTTTGGGGCTTGTTAACATTACCCCGAAAACAGCGGTCAAGAGAAAACTTTGACATCAGGCAAAGGACGTTCAATAGCACGCCTCGAGAAGAAAACTATATCCATAATAGCTGAAATTTCCACATTTCTTATTTATCTGAACGTTGTAGGTGGACATGTCGATCCTGAGAAGATTGAAATTAAACAATATAGGAGATTAAATATACTTTGTTTAGTAATTTTTTGCTTCCGTTACTAAATCCCACGTTATCCACGGTAATCATGTATAAGGGCTGTGAGGTTGTGACGAACGTGCGTTATGAAGAGCGCCGTGCTGGAAAGCTCCAGATCTACGTACATTGTCTGGAAGTATTTAACAATCATTAACGTCACACAGCACACGGTTATTTTTAAAGCTCACCTCCATCGAAATGCCGCCGCCGCGACCAGGATTCGATTCCGCGACCTTGATGAGCAGCTGCACACCAAGCCACTGACCCGATAATACGTTGAGCCTCTGCAGGAAAGATAATGCTGGCGCTGTGTTGGTGTTAGACTAGAGCATAATGAAGTTCAAGGTTCTTCTATTTCTTCTTTTGCACCCCCGTTCATCACGGGGTGCCCGTCGACCTGCCAGGCGATGTGTGCTTGACACGGGGAGACGATGCACTCGGAGCAACAGGTGAAACTTAACTTTATATTACAGTAACAACAAAAAGCACAAAAACGTATTTAAAAAGATAGGGGCGACTTCGCTTTTAGCAATAAAGGCTGACTCAAAACTAAGCATGGCTCCACGATCTGGCCCACTAAACAACACTCGAGCTCATAGCTTCCTTATCATGGCTTCTCTAAATCCGGGGTCTGCCTGCTCCCTCTTTTGGGGAGCCAAAATCGCAACCTACCATCGTGGTGCGACACGCTCTTGAATAACCATGCCCGAAGCGTACAGGTTGCAAGAGGAAGAAGAGCTCCGAGAGCACTCAAACTTTGCGACACGCGCGACACTGTATGCCCCTCTACCGCGGTCTCAAATTTCCAGCTCCCGAATTTCTCGAGTCAGCGCGGGCCGCCTCGTGATGTTCACGATGAGTGAGGAGAGTCTTCTCTGTGCAGTTGGACGCAGAAGCGTACAAACGTGCCTTCTCACCCATATTGGAACCTTCCCGTAGTATCTGTCATGGTCTATCGCTAGACAGCCTGGCGCCTAAATCGACGAAGGCAATGAGACGCAATGCCGCAGACAAAAGAGCTCATTTGGCCGCGCTTCCTATGCAGTCGAAGCATCTGGATTATTTCATTTGCGCCGTTTCGTTTGACGGGCGCGCCGAAAGCGTTGTAAAAGTATCACCGCAGCCGAACAGCTGGTGTTCTGCCACCAGCCAGAGCAATACAAATGGGGTTCATTACGCTCAATAGGCTCAGAGAAGAACAATGTACAAGATTATGACAGGTGTGCGAGCTCGCAGCCGTCAACCACCCAGCCATGCACCAGTTTCTGCCCTCTGTGCCCACTTTCTACTTCGCCATTTGAAGGAGCATCTCCAATAACAACGATTGCACATGTGTTGCTCAAAGCGGCCGCCGCGTTCTATTCCTACGGCTGCTTCGAGTTCCTTCTCTTCAGAGATTGGAGAAATTAGAAATGATGCAGCATTAAGTGCGGTGATGTCTGGGGGGGCTGAGGTAAAAAAAAAAAAATAGGAATGCGTCTTTAGAATTTTTTTTCTTGCTTGTGTGTTAGTCTCAGAACTTACTGGAATGACCATCGTAACCCTTGCACCTTTTGTTCCCCTACATCGCATGTTTTTTTGTTCGCATAAATATACGTGAATCCCTAATTTGTAGTTTTCCCGAGGAAGCTGTACTTTTCCCATTCTAAGCAACAGGGTCAAGGAAAATGGTCCAAGTTTTAAAGTTGAGGCCGAGACTTTCTCTCTGAACGAGGCGCTATCCTGAACCCGTGGCGCAACTATTGCCATGCTTCAGATTCTGCGTACCCAACACTCTCTCGAGAAGCCAGCAAAGTTGGCGTCAGACCGAAGCTTCAGGGTAGGCAGACAGGAGAGAGCGAACTACAAGGGAGGAAGCTGTGAATTTCGTGCCAGGTAACTCTCCGCCAAGCCGGCTCTCTACGCCATCTGCTACCGCACTCTCTGTCTCCTACTATCTCGCTTTCTATCCGAGTCCAACACGCCCCGCATCTGTTCACGCCTCCTCCGAACCGTGGTGATAATGCAAATTCCCGCGAAGCATCCAACCAGGCTTGCCTGCCGCGCATACCAGTTCCATCTTCTACATCCTCCGCTGCCTTGCTCGGCAAAGTTTCATATACTGTTCCTTTTTTTTTTTTTCGCTATTCGTTTCTTTTTTCAACCCTTTATAGCTCCCAGCTTCAACTTTCCCTCTTACTTTCTCTCTCTCTCTCCCTCTCTTCGTTCCTGTTGGCACCTTCTAAATCCCTCTTTTATGGTGACATCCGTTATTTCGCATTACAACCACCCTTTCGGTACCGCACCGGTTCTCTAAACATGGAAAACGCTGTCAACTTAGTCTGTGCGTTTAGCTACCTGTCTTTCATGTATCCGACCCGCCGCGTTGTATGTGTGTGTATATACGGTATCGTCCAACTAAAGCAGACCAAACTTTAGACGCCGACTCTTGTCAGTTAAACTTTTATTTTATAAAATGGCGCATTGTTGATGCAGTTAACTTCGGGCTCATTGGGACAGCACAAATGCGGCAAGAAAGAAAAAGTTAACTTCGGGCTCATTGGGACAGCACAAATGCGGCAAGAAAGAAAAAGTCATTTTATGCCGCACAAAAGCCTGAACGTAACCCCCTCCACGCAACACCTGTCTCGAAAGCAGAGGATTGAAATTTAATCTTTTATTCATCATCTAGTGAAGATAGCTAACGTTTGGGGCTCACTCACCCCGTCTACGATCCAAACGCGAGCGTTTCTTTTAAATGGTTGTATATATAAATTGGTCTTTATGAAATAAGAGTTCACTGTAAACCACATTTCCTGCTTATATTTCTGTGGAGAATTTCACGTGGAAAAGACGCACTTCTTTATTTAATTGTGCGTGGTACGCAGAGTGATAAGCAATGCAGCTTTGGAGCGGCCGGCTTACATAGTCCCAGGTTTGTTTCGATTTTTTTTTTTCTGTGCGTGCTGGCAGCGCTATGGGGATTCAATAGAGAGTAGAAAACTACTATTCTCAAGACCAAAAGGTAATAATGTCCGCACGAAATAGCGCTTAAGGAACAAAAACCTGTCACCACCGGGAATCGAGCCACTATGCCTCCGATCTCTAGCCAAACGCGCGAACCACTACTCCACGCCGGGCTAGTGAGAAACCGGTCGTAATTCTCATTGTCTAGCGTGAGGATTATAGTAATGACGCCAATGGCGATGCAGTTAGTGAAAATAATCCTGTAAAGTGGCTTTCGCAATTTCCGCTCTTAAGCAAACTTAAGCGCAGTCCTGGTACCTTTTTTTTTAACGATATATCGCTATAAACGATTCCATTGCGGCGTGAATATATATATATCTATAGTTATAGAGCGCTATTTTTAGTGTTCATACACACTCTTTTTATGATTAGCGATCCTAGGACTCCAGTCCACCGTTCCAGGTACACCTCGATTCGTGCGATGCGTTTCACAGTAGCCGCCGCAGACGGACCGTGCTAATTATCTCCACTCGCGTCGCACTCCCCCGCCTTCAACATTAACCACTCTTCAGGTGGTTTCAGTGAGGGCCACCATCCGCTCGCTTATTCATCGCACTTGCCAACCTTCGTTCTTACACGGCGCCTACGGTCAGGTGGTTCCTGTTACCGCCGCAACCATACTCAGGTCGCTCATTCGCACTGTCTCGCCAAGCCCTCTTCCTCAGAGTAAACACATTCAAGATGGTTTTCCTCGTAACCGCACTCCGGTTACTCATTCCTACGCTCTCTCCATACTTTTCTCCTGCCTCAGTAACCACTCTCTTAGTAGTTTCCTTGACGACCACGATCCGGTTACGCCGACCGCTACTGCTACTGCGTCGGAGCGAAACCCAAAAGTGTGCACTCAACAGATGTAACTGTGCGAAAAATTCAGATCCATCCGATGGTTGTTGAGATATGAGGCACACACTAATTCCAACCCGCAAAAGCAATATCTGTGAGACTCCCTAATTATTTTGTTTTGGACAGAGCAAGCAAATTACGTACGACGATCGCGGGCGATTATTATCTAACAAGCCAATTTATTTTTCTCATGTTCGTAGCGAATATTTAGTGTTAAAAGACGATGCGGTTTGCTTTGCAGGAAAATTACAATGAAGAAGAGTACCAAGCTTCCCGTCAGCTACAGTACACCTGGGCATGCTCTATGATGATACGATGCGCTGGGAAAAGTGAGGACATTTTCAAACTATGATTAACTCGTTCAGATACACAATTAGGTTCAATGGAGGTTCGCAATTTTTTCTAGGGGTGTGCTGCAGCTCACAACGAGTGCTTTGAATGTGCCCAATTTTAGACTCACCATTCCGGAGATGGCGTGCTTTGTCATGCTTGTCAACGGAGTAATTATCCCTCAAACAGTGAGTGAAGTGCCTGTGAAAATATATTTTGTAGCCCGCAATGATACTTTCGTTCGCTTCTGATATCATGTACACTGCAGGTTCGAAAAAATGTTCTCGATTACTGCCTAGTCACTCGAGCACTGAGTTGAATAATTCCAGTGTTTGGTGTCGCAATTTACAAGCATTGTGACACTTTGTGGGAAACCTCGAAGATACGGGAATCTTGGAAGAACGTGAACCTTATCTAAACCCATTAGAAAGGGGAGGCCAAGGACTTGAACAATTACATACCGATCTCCTTATTGTCCATTACCTACAAGATATTTAGTAAGGTAATCACTAACAGAGTCAGGACAACCTTACACCTCAGTCATTCAAAAGACCAGGCGGATTTCCGCATAGCATACTCGGCAACAGATCGTACCCACACTATCAGCCGGGTGACAGAGAAATGTGCAGAATACAATCAGCTCCTATGCATAGTCTTCATATATTAATAGAAAGCATTTGACTCAGCCAAAAACTCAGGAGTCATGCAGACATTGAGAAATCAGGAGGCAGGGGAACCACACTTGAAAGTATCGGAATGTGTCTATAGTGGATGTATAGCAATCATAGTTCTCCATAAATAAAGTTCCCATAAGGAGGGCTGTTCGGCAGAGAGACACGATCTCTACAGCGCCATTCACCGCTTACTTACAGCAAGCATTCAAAGGTCTGGATTATGAACAGTCAAGTTCCAATGTGGAATATCTCAGTAATTCGCAGATGACATTGCCTGCCTAAGCATTAAAGAGAACTAATTAAGGGTTGAGGGGAATCTCAGTTTGCAAGCAGTTCGACAAGAAGGCTTGTCTAGTTAGCGCGATGATCATCGGCAAGGTTAAGTAACGCAGGGTACGAATTGGAAATTATTAGTAAGGATCTATAGACAGCAAAGCAGGAAAGTAGGTCCAAATATTAATATCCAGAAGAGGAAATTAATGTTTAACAGCCTTGAAAAGGAACAGCAGTTTATTATAGGTAGCGCTGCGCTGGAAGCGGTAAGAGAATACGTCTACTTAGAACAGAGAACAGGTGCTTTAAGAAGTAGTAGCCGCAGATCCGGACCACGAAAGAGAAATATTTAGGAGTATCAGATTGGTATGGAGCGCCTATGGAAAGTGGTTGCACGTCTACCAATATCCCCCAAGGAACAAGCGTATAAGAACTGTGCCTTACCAGTACTCAACTATGCTGCAGAAACATGGATGCTAGAGAAAACGGTTCATCTTAGGTTGAGGACAACACAGCGAGCTATGAAAAGGAAAGGGATAAGTATAAGTGTTAAGAGATAGAAGGCGAGCAGAATTCAGAGAAGAAACACGAGGTAATGGCATTCTGGTCAAAATCAAGAAATGGGCGTGGGCGGGGCATGCAATTCGAAGGCAAGATAACCTAAGGTCGTAAAGAATAACTGGATGGTTCCAAGGGAAGGCAAGCGTAGCAGGAGGCGGCAGAAAGTTAGGTGGACGGATGAGGTTAAGAAGACTATGATCTGGCACAGGATCTGGTTAATTTGGGGTATAGGGGAGAAGCATTTGCCCTGCGGTAGTGTGGTCAAGCTGGTGATGACGACGAAATCCCCGCAATGATCCCAAATTCTTCATTCGTCTTCTGAACTGAAATGCATCGAGCAGATGTTTGCACAAAACATGAAGACAGAAAACCGGAAGCGTGAGAACGGTTAGCCCGACGACCTAAGACGTGATTACTCTCCCTCGATAAAGCCAGCCAGTATGAATGTTTACCAAGCCGTTGTGAGTCAACGTGCGGGCGAATATATTCGGAACGCCGAGCCATTTGTGCTCGAAAGCCGCAGCTGCTGAGCGGGAACCAAACAAGGCCTTCGCGAAACGGGCCGATTGTTAGGAGAGCAACGCGGATTGACTCGAAAACAGGCACTTCAAGGGGAGGGGAACGCAGTTGTGCTCGCAATTTCATTGGCGCCGACCGAACTGCAGTTGGAGAACGAATATTATTCCGAAGGACGACAAGGGCCTTTGTCCCGTTAGAAAAGCTTCCGGTTTATCTGCGAATACAGAACGCACAAGTGTTTGAGGCTCTGAGTCACTGGAATTTTTTTTCAGGCACCGAACTAACTGGGCAATCTCACGGATTCGAAATCTGCCCTTTAAAATTTAGAGCATGGGTTACCCTCAGAGAGGTTGCCCTTTAGCTCTCTGCACTTGATGCAGAAACTGCACAGTACAGGCCTCCCTCTATGTTTCTAATGCTGCTAAAGCATCAAAAGAAGTCTCTCAAGATGCACCGACATTCCATAAAGAAACTATGTTCAGCTATTTCAGGTTACTGCAGTTCCTGTCGAGCTAACGTGTGTGCCAAATGGACTAGAGAGACCTCAAACCACTTTATTACGCTGCATTCACTGGTTCTGCTCCCACTCTAGGATGGATGCATAAAACAGGCTTTAAATTGTCTTCGATATGTTCATCGGGTGTTGTGTGCGGAGATACAGACCGTTATATTATCTGCTGCCCAGATTACAAGCGCGTAGTGGTGCGTCCTACTCGCTTCCCTCAAAAAACACAACAGAGCCGCACGGTTCATTTCAAGATAGTGTTTGCTCTCGTGGATACCGGTCCGGTCCGGTAAGAGGAAGTATTCTCGCCTTCTTCTGTAAATGTTTTAAGATCGTAGTCTGCACTCTCCGCTGAAGACAGTTGTATACCGTCTGCGTGGCAGCGTAGATCTGCCAGGTGGCAGCTAAGTGTCCCAAACTATAGATCTTACATAGCATCGAAGTGTCCTTCCAAGGGGGCGATTGTCGGCAAAATAATCCCAAGACTAACTCTACCTGTAACTTACAACCACAAACTGCATGACTATATAACAAAGAATATGCTTAGTAGTATGTCCCACTCGTACATATTATTCACACAGGTGGATATAATGAAAGCAATAAGTACGGATGCAGAGAAATTCAGTTATCTTCCCTAAATGGCGCCCTGTGATCGGCCGTGCACCAGCATTGCCTATGCATAATAACCAACCGGACAAACAACGGGCAGCGAAAATGGCGCCAAGCTCGTGCTGAACTCTTTTAGAGAGCCTTAGCGTCTGATCGTCTGAGCGCAATTTTCATGTCGGAGTCTGGCGCCCTCAACCTCACCTAACCCACCCCTTCCCCTCTAGGCCTCAGGTCATCCTCATGAATAAAGGTTTATGAATGAATGAATCAGCACAATGTTTTACAACGGCCGCCACTTGATTGTTTGTTATGCGTAAAAGCATGCAACGTCTAATTGAAAGTCTGCTGCTCACTGAAATCTCCCTGCTTGAAATATGAGTGACTCGAACTGACGTTAGATACTTCATCAAAGCTTTTTTCTGGGCAAGTCGGTGCATTCCGAATCTATACAGTGTTCTGCAACTTTATCGAAACACTCTTGGAAAATTTTCCCACCAGTCGAGGCGGGAAAATTTTCCAAGACGGTTCCGATAAAGTTACAGAACACTGTATATAAAAGCGCTAACATATGCAGCCACAGAACGGGACAAGACACGACGAGGCACAAGCTCTGCATCTCGCCTTCGTGCTTGTCTCGCTTAGTGCAGATGATTTTTTGAAAGTCCGGTACCAATAATAATAATAATAATAATAATAATAATAATAATAATAATAATAATAATAATAATAATAATAATAATAATAATAATAATAATAATAATAATAATAATAATAATAATAATAATAATATTATTATTATTATTATTATTATTATTATTATTATTATTATTATTATTATTATTATTATTATTATTATTATTATTATTATTATTATTATTATTGGTTCACAGGAAGGGAAAGGCACAGTATCTGTCACACTTGTTTCTGTGGACACTTGAACCACGCCGTAAGGGAAGAGAGGAAGGTGGGAATGAAAGTGGAAAGAGAGAAAGAGGAGCCGTAGTGGAGGTCTGTAGAGTACTCTCGACCACCTGGGGATCTTTCAGGTGCGCTGACATCGCACAGCACATGGACGCCTCTTCGTTCCGCCTCCACCGAAACGCAGCCGCCGCGGTAGGCTCCGTCTCGATAGTGGCGAAACGAGGAGAAAGTCTGCGTACATAATCCAGGTGGCAGTAACAAAAGCAACCGGCGGTAGAGGGACGTGGTGAAGGGTGGCAGTTCCTGGCCCTACGGGGCTGGGACGGTAGGTCAACGCCGCTTGTGGCGGGGGCTAGCCAGCCACCAAATTTTATCTGTTGTAGGCCGTCATTGCACCCGCCACTGCTTCGGTGGTGGACGACGGCTGTTGCGGCGTGCGTCTTTCTCTCCCTCTTCTTTTCCTTTCTTCTCTATTTTCTCTTCTGTCCGCACGAGGCAGCGGAGGTGGCTCAGCTAGAGCCAGTAGAAGCCCGTGCATTTTCTTTTCCTACAATAAAAGTAAAGTAAACGTCAAGTTTTGATAGGGCCTCCAGACCATTACAGGGGCTGTTCTGACTTTTCTCTTTCCTTACCACACCCCAGTGCACCGATCGTCAGTGGCTGCGTTTCGATGGAGGCGAAACGAAGAGGCGTCCGTGTGCTGTGCAATGTCAGCGCACGTTAAAGATCCCCAGGTGGTCGAAATTACCCCGCAGCCCTCCACTACAGCTCCTCTTTCTCTCTTTCCACTTTCACTCCCACCTTCCTCCCTTCCCTTGCGGCGCGGTTAAGGTGTCCACAGAAAACAAGTGAGACAGTTACCGCGCCTTTCCCTTCCTATAAATCGATCGATCATCAGCGATGGACGAATTCGCTGCACGATTTCAGAGCCACCAAGACCACTGCCCTGATCACCCGGGGACCTGACGCGTCATCTAGTGGATGCTTTCAAAACTATATTTTGTTTTCTGGATAGCTCCTATTTATCCCCCAAAGCGGCAATATTTGAAATGCCCATGAACTTGATGTGTCCTACGCCTGCCGGAGGAGGTTACTCCAAGACCTTCTCTGCGGCCACGGCACAGGAGAGCTGGCAAGGAGACCCTCCCCCTTGCTGAGACCCTGCCCCGAGGTCCATGTCGGTGTAAATAAAGTCTTCTCTGTCTCTCTCTCCCTCTCTCTCTCTCTCTCCGGCGCGACGCGATCGCAGCATGGCTAGTCGAACGGATGGTGCGCGCTCGAGAGAGAACTCATGACGAAAACTTCCTGCATCAAGGAAGGGAGCCGCCAGGGGGCGCCGAGGAGTGAAGACGCTGCCACGTCGAGCTCTGCTGTTAATGGCCTTTTTCGGCGGCTTTTGGGTGCACCCAGCAACATCTCACTTCGGACCGATTTTCGGAAGTCCCGAGGATCAAGTGGAACCAACTCTCTAAAAGGTGGGACCACCAATTTGGTCTTTACGATACTTTGAAGTTCGGAGCAACAACGCCGCCAAGTTAAGCCTAGCGTCCGAGCCTAGCGTCCGGCCTAGCCGCCCTCGAGGGAAGACCCTCGGAGCGTGGACGGCATGGACTGGCAGAGCGAGGAAAATCAGAGCTACCAGTCGAACTCTGACACTAGTAAGGACGGAAATATGGAGGCGGTTGAGGCCTTAGAAGAAAATTCATGGTTCCGCCGACAAGGAGGCAGATATGTGAAGGAATGCGACGCAGCGTCCCAAGCGAAGAAGGAGGCACCCGTGAAGGGGAGCGAAGGGACCGAGGCCGCCAAATCGCGGCAAAAAGCGATAGGAAGGTCACTCGCCGAGAGATCCGTAGGCACGGTCAGATCGAAAATACCGAAGGAGATGTTCCGCGTAGTGCTGCGACCGCACGGCGGCGCCGATCAGCTGACAAGGAAAGCGGGACCGAAGCTGCGCCAGGTCCTGGTTACGGCTGCAGGCCTCAACCTGAACGGGGAAGACAGATTCATCGCCAACCCGAAGAATCAGTCCCTACTAATTATGACCCCGGAGCTCGGCAGGGCAAAGCGGTACGAGCAAATTACGACCATAAAAATCGGGCCAGTTGAGATAGACGCAACTGCTCACGCGGCCATGCCGGAGGGCGGCAAGGGCGTCATATACGACGTTCCGCTGGACGTCACGGAGGAGGAAATTCGGCAGGGACTCAGAGATAACCCTGGCTACATTGGAGCGAGGAGGCTCGGGAAAAAGTCTAAAACCGTGCTCATCATTTTCGAAGACCAAGAAGTCCCGCGAGAGGTGTGGTTCAACGGATTGCTATACCGGTGCAACCTCTACAAAAAGAAATTCGATGTGTGCTACGCATGCGGCAACCTAGGACATCGGTCGGACGTCTGCCCGGACCCCACCAGCCCTCGATGCCGAGGGTGCAGAATGCTTAATCCACCGGAGGGGCACGAACAAAACTGCGAGCCGCAATGCCTACTGTGCGGCGGCTGCCACCCCCTGGGGCACAACCGCTGCAGAAGCATGTACCGGACCCCGCACATTCTCAAAGTCCGACAAGCAGAGAAAGAAGCCACCCAGGCTCAAAACAAGCAGCAAGAGCCAACGAAAACCCGGGGCAGATCGAGAGGAAGAGGCGACGCCGCGGGCACAACGGGCCGTGCGAGAGACTCCAGCGCATCCGTCACCAGAGATGAGCCCAGATCCAAGAGCAAGAACAGGGGGCCGCCACAACCACCGCCACCCAAGGAAGACAAGAACCACTGGCCGAAGCCCGGGGAGACGCCGGCCGGACAAGCAAAGACGAATGAAGAAGTTAACGCAGGCGGTAAGTCGGTCAGCTTCGCTAGCGGGGTCTCCAAAGAAAAAAACTTGGAACTTTCGGAATTACAACAGACTCAAGCCGAGCATAGCAAAGAAATCAGAATCATTAAAGAAGACATCAAAGAGATTAAAGAAACCCTCAAATGTCTAGTCGAGGTAATTAAAGAGTTAAAAGAGACAAAAGCTACACCTGCACCGGCACCTCCGATGCTCAGGCCGCCCGTCATACGGGGCCCCGGTGGGGCGAGCGAGAGCAATTGTGGCAGGGACAGTGACGACTCAGATGAAATGAATATCGATCAGGCTAGACCTGCGAAACGTAAATCGGATGACACTAGTGTAATTGGACAAGCCAGAAAGCACGTGGCTTTTAGAAAATTAGTCAAGGATGAAATCATAGACTTCGAATTGAACCTGAATAAGAAACTTGAGGCGAGATTTGGAGTGCTAGAAAAGATGCTTCAAGCCCTTTGCAACGCATCGGGTATACAATATCAAAATCATAATGGATCCCAAAACGTCTAAAATTTGGCAATGGAATTGCCGGTCGTTGTCAATGAAGCGATGGCTCTTGCAACAGTACGTAGCTAGCCAGAACACACA
Organism: Amblyomma maculatum; assembly: GCF_055883805.1. Taxonomy (NCBI): domain Eukaryota; kingdom Metazoa; phylum Arthropoda; class Arachnida; order Ixodida; family Ixodidae; genus Amblyomma; species Amblyomma maculatum. Next base: position 331,691,797 of record NC_139344.1, read on the forward strand.
GCCTTTGGCAATGGCTCTGCAGGAAACGCGAGGTGTATGGAAGCTTTCGGGGTACAAAAGCTACGATAGCGGGAAGGGAAGTAAAACACAGGTCGTGACGTACGTCAAAAACAACGTCGCCGTCGTCCAGCACGAAGTAGGTAACAGGGAGACCGAAACGGTCTTTGTGGAAATCCTGACCGGTAAAAAGAACAGAGGCAGCATATTTCTACTCAATGTGTACAGCTCCCCGAAGTGCACGAAGGCCAGGTTTGGCCCGATATTTAAGAGAGCGATTAGCCTGGCAGGTAAGAACCCACTAATAATAGCCGGCGATTTTAATGCCAGACATCGAGAATGGGGTTACACGACCAGCAGCCCGAAGGGTCAAACGCTGTTGGAAGATATCACTGAGTCAAACCTCTACATCGCTAACGACATTAGATGCCCGACGAGGGTGGGCAACAGTGTGTCAGCGGACACAAACCCGGACTTGACTCTCTGCCATAGAACTGGCATAGTCAAGTGGACGAACAAGCATCAGGATCTAGGTAGCGACCACTACGTGCTAGAGGTAGAACTAAGTAGGAAAGTGAGCGTTAAGCGCGCTGTGTGTCGGACGGAAACCCAAGTGGATTGGGATAAATTCAGACAGATCAGAGAACGGGAAGAAATTGGAGATATAGAGTGCATTCAAAATTGGGCCGCCCAATTAATTACCCATGTCAACGAGGCCACCGAAGAAATTAAAGGCGAAGCTCTGCCTGAGGCGATGGATAGCAGGTTATTCCGCATGTTCAAAAAGAAAGAAGAGCTAACGAAGAAGCTCAAAAAGCAAAAGTGGAACCGCAATCTCAGGAGAGAGATAGCCAGACACAACGTCGAAATAGAAAAATACGCCTGGAAACTCGAGTCGCAACGTTGGGATAACAAATGCGACGAGATGGAGGGCACCATGAATGGGGCCAAGACGTGGCAACTGCTCAGGTTCCTGATAGACCCGACTAAGTCCAAAACGGTCGCCAATATAGAACAGGTCAAGGCGAGGTATAACTTTAAGGGTACGGACAAACAGCTCATTGACAAGCTCAAGTCCATGTACGTAGCTCCCCCCGCCACAGCGCATTACAGAGATTACAATGGACCGGCGAACAGCGAGCTTGACGCGTCCATAACAGTGGCAGAAGTCAGAGCGGAGCTGCACGGCCTAAAAAGACGCTCGGCCACCGGGCCGGACCTCGTTAATAACAAGATGCTCGCAAATCTGGACGACGAATCGATCAATGCCCTAACCAAATATTTAAATCAGGTGTGGGAGAGTGGTCAAGTACCCCAAGAGTGGAAGAGGGCTAAGATCACCCTAATCCACAAGCAGGGAAAACCACCGGGCTTGGAGAATCTCCGCCCAATATCGCTAACATCCTGCGTAGGCAAACTACTTGAGAAAGTTATTCAGAGGAGGCTAACCAAATACACCGAAGAGAATGATGCGTGGCCGGCTGAATTGGTCGGATTCAGGCCCGGCCTTTGTACGCAAGATACCATGCTCAGACTACATAACGATGTTGTCAGAGACTTCAGGAAAAAAAAATACGAAAGCTATTCTAGGCTTAGACCTTAAGAAAGCTTTTGACGTCAGTCACGACGCCATTCTCGACGGGCTCGCTGAGCTTAGAGTAGGCGAAAGAACCTACAACTATATTAGATCATTCCTGCGAGACAGGACGGCGATCATCAGCTTTCAGGGCTTATGTTCGAAGGAGTTCCCGCTGGGTAACAGAGGCACTCCGCAGGGAGCTGTGCTCTCACCTTTCCTTTTTAACATCGTAATGAGGAAGCTCCCCAGTAAGCTTGGCCATCTCGATGACTTAAAACTAAGCATCTACGCGGACGATGTGACCGTCTGGATGTGCGAAGGGAACGACTCGTACATCACATCCAGGCTCCAAGAGGCAGCAAATATAATCAGCTATCACGCAGAGGACGTAGGTCTATGCTGTTCGCCAGAAAAATCGGAGCTTCTGGTAATGACCAGCAGTAGTGGGAAGATAACTCCAGATATCAAAATTAAAGTCAACGGAAACGAAGTCCGGAAAGTAGATGAAATTAGAATATTAGGTATGATTATCAACCGCAGGGGTAGTAACAAAAGCCTGATGAAGAAATTAAAAGATCAGGCGGAGCTCGTAGTCAGAGTATTTAAGAAGACGTCCAACAGAAGGAGTGGTCTCACGGAGGCTAGTAGACTCAGACTCGTACAAGCTTTTGTCACGAGCAGAATGTGCTACGCGACTCCATTCCTAAATATCAACAAGACCGAAGAACACAAATTAAACACCATAATTAGGAGATGCACGAAGTGCGCTCTAGGACTCCCCATAACTACTTCTAACGACATTCTAGAGAAAATGGGGTTGCATAATGAGTGGAAAGAGCTGGCTGCGGCGGTCAGGCTGTCCCAGAGAGAGCGACTCGCAGGAACGGCGGCGGGTAGGCAAATCCTCGATTGGGTAAACCTACTAGCGCCCGGGGAAGGCGAAAGTGTCAGAGAAAGCATAGATCGAGAAATCAGAAAGCATCTATACATCTCGCCCATACCGAAGAACATGCACCCTGTACACGACGAGGGGAGGAGGAAAAGCAGAGCTAAGCACCTCGCTAACAAATTGGACAAACTCCCGCCGGGATCGGTCGCCTACACCGATGCAGCGATCGGGAAAGAAGGCGACGTAACCTCGGTCGCCCTATTGGACACTGGGATCGCCATAGGAATAGAAAGAAATCGAGATCTACCGCCGGTAGAGGCGGAGGAGATTGCAATAGCCATTGCCATTGCACGACCAGGCGTGAAACACGTCATCAGCGATAGCAAAGCGGCGGTTAGAAATTTTAGCAAGGGTAGAGTCAGCAATCGTGCTGCAAAACTTCTGAACGAGTCGTCTCTCGCCGAAAGCGTGACCATAATCTGGACCCCAGCACACGCCGGTCTCGCCGGCAACGAGGCTGCCCACATGCTCGCCCGCTCCTCGCTACCTCGGGGTGCTGCGGACGCCTCCACAACATCTAAAACCAAAGAATGTATAGGTACCTTTAGGGATGTAACGGACAACTTGAAGAAAGACCGGAGGATATATCCGCCACCGGTTAGATCCCTGAGTAAAAAGGAATCGTATGACTGGAGAAGACTCCAAGCTCGAAATTTCTTTTCGCCCCTGTGGAGGAGTTGGACGGGCGCCAGAGGGCGGAAGAGGGACGGTGCAGAAACCGAAATTTGTAAATTTTGCGGCCACGTGGCAACATTAGATCATATAATATGGAGATGCGTTCGTGCCCCAGGGCGCAACGCGATTAAAACTAGCGATGAATGGGAGACCACGCTAAGAAGCTCCGACGAAAAAACACAGCGATTCGCCGTCCGCCTGGCGGCCGAGGCTGAAGACCTCTTCTCCTAGACGAGGCCGGGTGTCCTCTGGCCGCGGTGTGACAGACTGCCTCCCCGGACGCCTGCGTGCGGACTCGTAGGTGGCTGCTGCACCATATTCGGCGGAAATAAATGTTCTTCCTCCTCCTCCTGCATCAAGCAGTAATGAATCCGGCAATTATGGTTAAGTTAAATTAGTTCACAGGAAAGGAAAGGCGCAGTAACTGTCACACTTGCTCTGTGGACACCCGAACCGCGCCGTAAGGGAAGGGAGGAAGGTGGGAGTGAAAGTGGAAAGAGAGAAAGAGGAGCCGTAGTGGAGGGCTACGGATTAATTTCGACCACCTAGGGATCTTTAACGTGCGCTGACGATCCCCAGGTGGTCGAAATTACTCCGTAGCCCTCTTATGGTTCATCACCAGATTTCAATTAGGACAACGAAACTGCGCTGCCTCTAACTGGATCAGCAGGTGTCCTCCTTTAAGTTTCGAATTCCGCTTTGTTTTTATTGATCGAAAGTTGTGCTACTTGGGGTGCAACTTCAGAATTCTCCTTGGTTTGTCGCAACGATTTTCACCCTTGACCTCAAACACCTTCCCATCCCTTACAGCACGGTTGAGATGTCCGCTGAGAACTGTTATAAATACTGCGTCTTTCATTTCCTATAAACCGATTTACAAATTAAGTGTGGTTCGATCCCGACCGCCGGCGGCTACGTTTCGATGGAGACGAAACGAAGTGGCGTTCGTGTGCTGTGCGATGTCATGACTCCGGAGCCATCCACTACGGCCATAGAGTTTCTTACTCTTACCTAGAGGGAAAGCTGTGCTGCCGTCTATGGGCGTTTACATGGAGTTTCCAGACGGCCAGTTCAGCCACCATGGGCGCTCAAAGCATCATGGGCCGGTGAGCTACCGAGTTCAGAACTACAACTTTTGGCCAAAACTAATGCAAAGATAAACGTTGTTCTACCGTAAATAATGTCCTAAGATTGAATATTGTGATTATAAATTACAAAAAGAGAGAGAAACAGAATGCCAGTGTGAGATTTATCCAATATAAGCGATGGCCATTTCTCCTATTGGCTTAGTTTTGAGCAGCACAAATACCAATATTTCGCACTTAATAGGCAAACTTTGAAATAAATAGAATGTTATGAAAATATTTATCGTTGTGCCATCACTTAAGGAAGTTTTTAGTGGCATTTCGGGAAACAGAAACCATTTATTGGCGACGTCTGCTTTTGCGCCTTCGCTACTATGGCTTTCGCGGTCTATGTACGCACCTTCAGATGATGATGATGACGAAAAAAAAAACACTGCAGTAACGCCACTCCACGTACTCGAGAAAAACCGACTGTCCCGCAACAAGTAGCACACCGGCCCATGATTCTTAGCGCGCCCATGGTGGCTGAAGTGCAGCGCCCTCAGCTTTCCCTCTAGTTAGTGTAAGGAACTCTATGACTACGGCATCTCTTTCTGCTTTCACTCCCACTTTTCTCATTTCCCTTATATGTGTATATATATATATATATATATATATATATATATATATATATATATATATATATGGCATCTCTTCCTCTCTTTCTGCTTTCACTCCCACTTTTCTCATTTCCCTTATGAACCCGACCTCGACGACTGCGTTTCGATGGAGGCGAAACGAAGAGGCGTCCGTGTGCTGTTGTTGTTGTTGTTGTTCTGTTGTTGTGCGATGTCAGCGCACGTTAAAGATCCCCAGGTGGTCGAAATTTCTCCGTAGCCCTCCACTAGGGCTCCTCTTTCTCTCTTTCCACTTTCACTCCCACCTTCCTCCCTTCCCTTGCGGCGCGGTTGCGGTGTCCACAGAAAACAAGTGAGACAGTTACCGCGCCTTTCCCTTCCCATAAATATATCAGTTAATTTCCCTTATTTATATATATATATATATATATATATATATATATATATATATATATATATATATATATATATATATATATATATATATATATATATATATATATATATATATATATATATATATATATATATATATATATAAGGCAAATGAGAAAAGTGGGAGTGAAAGCAGAAAGAGAGAAAAAGAGATGCCGTAGTGGAGGGCTCCGGAGTCATGACATCGCACAGCACACGAACGCCACTTCGTTTCGTCTCCATCGAAACGCAGCGCAGCCGCCGGTGGTCGGGATCGAACCACACTTAATTTGTAAATCGGTTTATAGGAAACGAAAGACGCAGTATTTGTCACAGTTCTCAGCGGACATCTATATATATATATATATATATATATATATATATATATATATATATATATATATAGCGGAATGAAAACGCGGTGTTAAAGGCGCTATCGCGTCTACTCCGAAAGCGAAGCATGTGCGCATCCCCCTAACTCAAACCGTCAAACCATGTACAACCTTGCTCTGATTTAAAAACTGATTTATTTTATAGGAAGGGAAAGACGCGGTAACTGTCTCACTTGTTTTCTGTGGACACCGCAACCGCGCCGTAAGGGAAGGGAGGAAGATGGGAGCGAAAGTAGAAAGGGAGAAAGAGGAGCCGTAGTGGAGGGCTACGGAGTAATTTCGACCACCTGGGGATCTTTAACGTGCGCAGACATCGCACAGCACACGGACGCCTCTTCGTTTCGCCTCCATCGAAACGCAGCCGCCGAGGTCGGGTTCGAACCCGGGTACTCCGGCACAGTAGTCGGGCGTCACCCGGGTTCGAACCCGTAAACCTGCTTAACCGAGCTTTCGCTCGTTATGCCGTGCTGAAACCCGCATCATATTTCCCTGGAGACGGTTCGCGCATTGCTCAGATGTCATTAATAATATTTCTGTTATCTTCAATCCCTCGAAATCACTACTACTACACTGAAAACATTTCATCACGTAGAGTTAAAAAAGTGTTCTACTTCAATACGTTTTGAATTTTAAATTTGAAGTGGTTAGTTTTCAAACTAATTTAAAGCGTTGCGACAATTTTTCAATCATTTTTCACCAACAGATATTAACTTGTGAATATAACGTTTTCTAAATATTCAATTTTTTTATGTGTTCGGCGATAATTTTTCACAATATTATAAAAAATTGTGATTAAATAAATGTCTTAAGAAATCACATTATAGAGCCATTCATTTTCGGTATTTTGCGTTTTTGCGCACCTTACACGCATTTTTCAAGAAAAAAATATTCCTCAGACCTCTCCAAAACACTAACTTTTCCCATTCTAAGGAAAGAATTAAGCTATCTGACCTCCTACTAACTTGTTCTCAATCAGAGTGCACTGCATCCCGCGCAACAACTTTGAAGCCATTCGCATTGCCCCATAAGGCTGACAAATGCCTTCTTGAAGGCAGTGAGCTTGAGAGAGGAAAATTAAGAGGAAAAGAAACTTGCTGCGGAACTTGACGTATGCGAAAGACAGCGGTACTCCTTTAGCGTAGCTGTGGCGGGCCCATTTATCAAAAGGCAACGTCGAATGTCATGCTCAGGGCGCTTCCATTGGCGTGGAGATATATTACGGCCGGTCGAGGACTGACTACAGAGTCGATTCCACGTCACACCAGCGTCGCCATTTCCGCACTCGTGTTCTGTCAGAAGCGCTCGGAACAGAGTCGACGCGGCTTTTTTGGTCGAGGTCAATGAATATAGAAAAAGGCAGAGTAACAAATCGAAATCTTCTGGCATTTCCTTTTGCTCAGAACTAATCCACGTTACAATAAAACACTGGTGTATATATGCCGACGCTGTATTCCGTTCATGTTGGTAATTATACCGATGCGCAAGACGCTCCAGTACGTGCGCAATGTCTACTGAAATGATTATTACCAAAGTTAATTCCGATTCTAGCCTGTCGTGAAACGCCTATGACTAAAGAAAGAAAAGGGGTGAACCCAGCATAATTTCATAGTACCCACAACTATTTCAAAGCTAAGACCCATTCGTTCATAAACATGACCTTCTTTGCCCATCGGCCATGTAATCACCGAAAATGTGTCAGGTGGCCTTCTCATGAAGTGGCGCCATTTTATGCGAACAACCACTAAGGTTGGGGGGTGTAGTTCTCTACCTGGCGACGCTGTAAAAAAAATGTTCTAAAATGACAAAGTACTGGAGGCACCCGCCAACACCCTGTTTAAAGGTAATGTCACCGATTTCACTGCCCAAGGTGTGAAAAAAAAAAACAAAACAAAAAAAAAAACGGAAAGTTCACGGACACCACCAACGGCTAACTACGCATCTCAAAAGGAACGTCACGTTCTGCTGGTATCATAAAACAGCCGACTACACTATTATCTGGTTTTGACTCGGAGTTTCGTTACTGGTAGGATCAAAGCATACTTTAAAACAAAGAATTCTAGCTAGAGTTAGTCGGTCCTCGAGACAGGCAAACACACGGAAGTAAAAGACACAGCAACAAACGAGATAGGCCGGTAGCAACGCGCCACAAAAGTCCTAGTGGGCACTGCCATATTCTATCCTGGACTGTGCTCGTAGCACAGGGAAAGCTGAGAATTATCGCCCCCGAACCCGCGCCACAGCCCAGTCAAACCGGTCTCGAAAGGTATCGGCACAGGGAAAAGAGCACGCTATATCACGCATGCATGTGCGTAACAAAAGGTAGCTAGAGTTCCCGTCTCCCCACTGAAGACGCCGACACCCGCGCGACAAAATCGACCCCATCGACCCATCGTCGCACCTCCGAGAGGGCGCGTGCCAAACTTTGCACCTTCGAACATGCCTTCACGCCTCGGGGCTGCCTGGCTGCGTAACGCATGATTGGGTCCAATGCGCAAACTTCGCGAAAACGCCAAGTGCCCAGACGTTCGCTCAATGCCTATGCAGAGAGGGGGGTGCGTCCCCCTGCGGCGTACGGGCCGATCGCAGCTCTCCAATTGCACGCGTGCCTTATCCCTGATGTGAACAGACGCGTCGAGAGTGTATCGATCGAGTGTATCTATATACCTTCGTTGTCTCCATGCCTCTTTTCCTTTCAAATGTACACTATATCTTTTTCTCTTTCTCTCTCTCTCTCTCTCCTCTGAACCTCGGGGTTCGTTGGCGTTTTCGCCCCTCGTGTGGCGGAGCTCTCGAAAAGGCGCACAGCGGGGACACGTGCACAGCTACCATATATGATGGTCTAAAGTACAGAAAACAAGACTATTCATCACCGTGCCCTGAATACGCGTAAGATCGGGACACGTGGAAGATAATATATTGCGGCCGACGTACGTGGTTCGCAAAAACTCCGAATACGGCAGCGATTGTCATCTAGCTGTTCTAGTAGCCGAGCTGACGAGCCTCACAACATTGAGCCAAAACCTGTCGCACACCATTCGTTCACAGTGTTGCCGTACTGGGCCAAGTAGACAGTCCGGTCATGTACCACCCCTTCGGCGTATGCGGCTGCAACTCGCGTCTCTTCATTTTTAAAGCGAACACTTTACCAGTCCCATTGATTAAAAAATCCGTCAACGGAGTGCCGCTTTCACGATACCGTTGGCAGCAGCTACGAAGAGAGCGGGCGCGTGTGGAGAAAAATAGCAGAGGTTTAGCATAGTTAAACGTGGTATTCAGCGAAAGCCTCACAACATGGTTACGCTTGGTATTTTCTTTTTACATATTCCATTATGCCCTGGGGCAATAAACAACGTTATTAACAAAAAACACTTTCGTATCCCGTTTTAACTGGCATCGATACGACGCGCTAAGCGCAGCATCATCGCCACTGGCGCCCATGGTTGGCTCTGAGCCGTTGTTGTTGTAGTCCCTGGCCCTACGGGGCTGGGACGGTAGGTCAACGCCGCTTGCGGCGGGGAATAGCCAGCCACCGAATTTTTATCTGTGGTAGGCCGTCATTGCACCCGCCACTGCTTCGGTGGTGGACGACGGCTGTTGTTGCGGCGCGCGTCTTTCTCTCCCTCTTCTATTCCTTTCTTTGTTTTAACTTCGTGCGGACCGCGCCGCCGGGGTAGTGCAGTGGTAAGACGCCCGACCACTGTGCCTGAGTACCCGGGTTCGAACCCGACCTCGGCGGCTGCGTTTGGATGGAGACGAAACGAAGAGGCGTCCGCGTGCTGTGCGATGTCAACGCACGTTAAAGATCCCCAGGTGGTCGAAATTACTCCGTAGCCCTCCACTACGGCTCCTCTTTCTCTCTTTCCACTTTCACTCTCACCTTCCTCCCTTCCCTTACGGTGCGGTTGAGGTGTCCACAGAAAACAAATGAGACAGTTACCGCGCCTTTCCCTTCCTATAAATAAATCAGGCAGCGGAGGTGACTCAGCTACAGAGCTAGTAGCTGAGTCACCTCCGCTGCCTGATTTATTTATAGGAAGGGAAAGGCGCGGTAACTGTCTCATTTGTTTTCTGTGGACACCTCAACCGCACCGTAAGGGAAGGGAGGAAGGTATAAATAAATCAGGCAGCGGAGGTGACTCAGCTACAGAGCTAGTAGCAGGCCCGTGCATTTTCTTTTCCTTCTTTGTACAGCCACAACAACAACAGCCGAAGCAATATATTCTAGCCACTATAGCCGAAGCGCGGCTGCTCCTGGCTCTTATACGCAATGGCCGTTTCCATCGCGTGATGGCGCGACGTGACGTTACCCACGTGATTAATCACGTGCTCCACCCCCTTTCACTTTCTCCTCATCTCCAAGTTTGAAGTATTTTATTTAAAATCAGTTTAAATAAATCAGTTTATTTTTTGCCCCGCCGGTGTGGTGCAGTGGTAAGACGCCCGACTACTGTGCCGGAGTACCCGGATTCGAACCCGACCTCGGCGGCTGCGTTTCGATGGAGACGAAACGAAGAGGCGTCCGCGTGCTGTGCGATGTCAACGCACGTTAAAGATCCCCAGGTGGTCGAAATTACTCCGTAGCCCTCCACTACGGCTCCTCTTTCTCTCTGTCCAGTTTCACTCCCACCTTCCTCCCTTCCCTTACGGCGCCGTTGAGGTGTCCACAGAAAGCAAGTGAGACAGTTACCGCGCCTTTCCCTTCCTATAAATCAATCAGCTACAAGCTCAAAGCTAACCCAAAAACTCAAAGGTTCATGGTCAGGAAGCCCCGCCGGGGTGGTGCAGTGGTAAGACGCCCGACTACTGTGCCGGAGTTCCCGGGTTCGAACCCGACCACGGCGGCTGCGTTTCGATGGAGGCGAAACGAAGAGGCGTCGTGTGCTGTGCGATGTCAGCGCACGTTAAAGATCCCCAGGTGGTCGAAATTACTCCGTAGCCCTCCACTACGGCTCCTCTTTCTCTCTTTCCACTTTCATTCCCACCTTCCTCCCTTCCCTTACGGCGCGGTTCGGGTGTCCACAGAGCAAGTGTGACAGTTACTGCGCCTTTCCTTTCCTGTGAACCAATTTAATGGTCAGGACCTTGTGCTGCGTGCGACACCAAAGTGGTCCAGAAGATCACAATTCAAGCGGTAGGATGTTTCGGGGAAATGAAGGCACGCCTGTGGTATGGTGGCTAGAATATACCTGTGGCTCCTTGAAGATCAATTACGAGTCCACGCTGACATTGTGTTTATAGGGAGCTTGCACGAAGCGATCCATGCTGGGTAATCCGCCATGATGATGTCTCTGGCAGCAGACGGCGGGAAGCGCAGCTAGGTTGAATGGAGCGAGTGCCTTGTCATTTTCGACAGTCCACCGATGATGATGATAAGCTCTTTATTTACTCCCAAAGAAGGGGAACCAGCCGAAAGACTGGTTGCACTGCTTAGAGAAGGTCAGCAGTGATCCCTTGGGACTCTGCGGCCTCCAATGCACGCAAAATGATCTGGCGCTGTTGGGCGAGCTCGGTGGTACGCAGGAGGGACTCCCACGCATCCCTTGTAGCTGTATTGTCTGCGTTGTGTCGTATACATGTCCACACCATGTGAATGAATGTGGCCGGTTGTGAGCAGTGTTTGCAATTAGCTGCAATAAGATTTGGGAAAATTTTGCTATATAGCCATGGGTTTGCAAAGGTTCATGTTTGTATTTTGCGCCAATGGACAGCCTCGCGCCGGGATAGTTCCCGGTGTGCAGGGGGGTCACCGTTCGAGCCGATAATGCTGGAGGATGTCCGTGTATGTAACAAGGCGTAAATGAGTGCTTTGGGGAGCGTCAGAGGAAGCGGCAGGCTGAGGAGGGTGCTCCGCCCGGTAGCTGAGTTCTCGAGCTAGAGCAGGCACCTGTGCGTTCCCGCTGAACGTCTCATGGGGCCCTTATGAGAAGACGAGGCGTAGACGGTAAGGGGAGAGCAAACAAGCGGCTTTTCGAAAGCAGTGCGGCGCGGACCTGTTCACGCTAGGCGCAGACGACTGGCTGTACTATGCGTCTGGACCTGTGGCCGCCCGTCGACATCGCCGCATCGCCGACATTCATGACTTCTAGTTCTGGCAAGTAGTTTGATACTTTCCCGGTTTGGCGTCGATCTCCGTGTGTTGGCCCGTGCGAGCCATTCGCATCGGCACGCTAGAGGGATCCTTTACCTTCCCGCACTCGTGCATACGTACTTTTGGAATTGTGAAGAACCCACAGTCGGTCTGTCTAATCGCGCCAGCATTGTCTGCGCGCACTACGTGACCCTGCAAATGAGGCTAGTGTGAGTGACGTGCTGCGTCGTCTGCTGCCAGCGACAACATCATGGCAGATTACCCAGCATACATCGCTTCATGCAAGCTCCCTATAGGAAAGGAAAGGCACAGTGTCTGTCACATTTTCTATAGACACCTGAATCACATAGCCACAGTTTGTCCACTTGCTGCTTGAAGATCAAATGAAGGTCAAACTGAAGCCCAGGAGAAGACTGGCTCTACCTAGCGTAGTGAAGCCTTCGCTTCAAAATAGAGGAGCGGTCATTCGAAGCATGTGTGTGAGGGGAGTAGTGGCGGGAGTGTAAGGTCGCACAGATACCGTCTGCGCGCGTGCTTGTGCGTTCCTCATCGCATTCGCGCCTCATTACAAATATGAATGGACCAACCAAGGTGTAAATAAAGTCTTCTCACTCACTCACTCACTCACGTCGGCTTTGTCTGCGGGCGGACGTCTTCCCCACGTTCTCTGCAGGTCGTGCCGCTTCTTCCGCGCGCGCTGGCGCGTTTACGTGACGTCACAGCTGACGTCAGTATGCAGCCAACGCCATCTTTGAGTCCTGTTCTGACTAGTACTAGTACGGGGCGGCGGTTAGCTTAGCTGTTCGTCCTCGTCCGTTTGCTTTGTCACTTTGCTTCATGCCAGCACCATCGTTATGAAAACTCAATCGGTATCATGAGTGACAGTTCGAGTTATCGGCAAAGTGCGCGTGACGTGACAGAGACCTGTACGAAACAAAACTTCGGTACCGACCCGTGTGCAGTCGATATGCGCAACTGCACGGTAAGCGACGGCCTGTGCCCACGCATAAATATGTGCGACATTCATGAATTTCTTGTCCTACGGACGGGCTTCGTCACAAGAAACCAATCTCAAGCCTACTGACCGCTCGAAGAACTCTACGTTACAAGCGGCTGGGTTAGGAGCCGTGGTTGAAGCAGACGAACTCGCTCTTTGTGCAATTACGTGCGTGCCGTCCAACGGTCCAACGTTCATACCAACTAAACCGCTGAGTTTTTGTAGCTGATATTCTGCATAGACATGGCGTTTGGTAGTCAGTATCTTTTATACAAAATTTGTTGGATGTACTTGCCTCAATCGATCAGACAGAAGAAGTCAGATGCTTGCATCGTCTGTGGCGGTAAGGAAGCAAAAGAAACCGCTGCCACAGGCCACAGCGATGACACCGGTGGCGCCACCTCGTTGCCTTGCGGGCTCGAAATAACTTTTTACAACAAAACTCTTGAAATACAGCAAAGTTCTGGCCAAGCTAAACTTGATTTGTTATTAGAGATAAATAAGTTTGTAATGTTCTTCAAACCTTCTGCAAAACAACTCTGCCCGCCTACGTTCCTTCGCCGAATCTGCATGCGGTCTGCTTTGATCATCAGCCGACACAGACGAGGCGAACATCCGACTTCTGATCGAATGAGGCAAGTACGGCAAACACAAAGTTTAGCGAGCCCTCTTTGAAGGATTTTATTGCAGCAAAACACGGCGAGGAGGTGTTGGCGCCGCGCTGCATGCATGCGCATGACTGGAAGCAATACATTGCCGCGCTGCTCTTTTAACCGGGAATGTGTCTTCCGAGTGCGTGAAGAACAGTCATGAACGGATAGTGACAAGAGCTGGCTGCTAGGGCACATCCGGAATATTCCTGTCCAGCCCATTCTGACATACATTTCTCATATTCCATCATATACTTGTGCGGATGAGCCGTACGTGCCAGCCATACATGACATCGCATCTCGTGTGTACTTCCGGAACCTTAAAATGCCGAGGTCGTTCGCGCAGCTCTTCAGCTTCCGTTGTTCACACTGTGCAATAAGCGTCTATTACAGTCTACGATAGCTCAATAAACAACATATAGCTGCGGACGCCACTGCTTGTAGAACCGCACGACAGCACTTGATATGTACGTTCGCCCTATATTCGTTCCGTGGACACAAAAATGGCCCACTGCGCCTCAATTACCCACAATGCACCGCGCACAACACGCCAGTGAATATGTAAACATTTTGAAGAAGAGGAAGAGTGCGTTCTTAGAGTAAGCTTTGATCTCGCCAGCAAAGCGAGAGCAACCGCTGAACCCCGATTCGAAGCATCTATCTGCATCTGACGAGTGTTACGCGCCGACGAATAAGCTCTGCGAGAGGATTCCAGCGTGCAAGTGGTTGCATAAGCAAGGGAGTGCAATATGAGGCTCCTAGCCATGACCTTTGCGGTCATTTTCATGCTTTCTTATTATCATATCTAAGGCGAAAGCCTTACTAGACTATGTTGTGCCACAAAACCTGTCATCAAAATGTGTCGCCGGATGTGACTCCCTGTGGCGATTACATATCGAATGAGTGGTCATTAGCGATTAATAATAGGATAAAATAATTACTAAGTGAAGTAGGAGAGCATGGAATGAATGTTTTGTTGGGTATAAATTTCTATGAACCTGGAACTGATGGACCATGCATTGACCTGAAAATAAAATAAAAAGGCAGCAGCAGCAGGGAAAAGTAAAATGTAAGGTAGATAATGAATCAGCATCAGAAGCACGTTCTTTGCTGGCAGGCATTTCTTGGAAGAGGACATTCATTCCAGAGGGCCCTAATAAGCAACACAGATGCAAAGGGGCATTTGTCAGAAGCTTTCTAGAAGTAGTTGAATACCATTCAGCATAGGCTAAGAATGGTATAAAAGAAAGAGGAAAGAACAATAAAAGAAATTGAATAATAATTTAGTGTGAGCTTGTCGGGTACACATATAAATCCCCCATCGGCCGCCCCCACTGCCTCCCAGTCTCCCGCTGCGACGCCGCCGCGGGTTTTCCCTCTTTCCTCCCGGCGTAACCCGGAGACATTCTAGATATGTCTAGACAAGCGCGTCACGCGCGCGGCTCAAACTTTCCTTCGGGGACCGCCTACATCACCTGAGTCAACGGTCATCGTACGCACTGACAGCTGCGGGCCGTGAGCGCGAAGCCCCGCTCCTCTCCTTTTCGCGTGTGCTTCCCCTTTTTTCACCCCCGTACGCGAGCGGGGCGTTCGCTCGCTACGGCGATTGTATTTGTGTTGCATTTTGCCGTGTAATCGGGCAGAATAAAGTCTGTTCCAGTACGCAACCTTTGTCTGTCCCGTCAAGCCCGAACCCGCCGCAGTGGCAACTTCTTGCACAGCGGGTTGGGGGTCCCAGCATCGACTGTTAGGGCTGGCATGCTGAGATTAGAAGGTGACTTCCGCGTCTGGCCCCCATTTGGAACGTTATTTCGAGAATAACCCCCATAAGCCCTACCTGCCAAGGAGAGCATTATCAGAAAGAAAAAAGAAAAAAAGGAATTCAAGAGGAAATAAAATAAACAGTGAAAAACAAAAATGTTTGGAAATACACCTCAGGCTCATGCTGCAGAAGGAAATACTACATGTGCCATAATAAATTCTATAATTCATGCTGTGATTGTCTTCCAGAACAATTAATTATGGCGCATGGGGAATATATATAAGGGATTCCAATTTTCCTTTTGAGATATTTATTCCTGCTGGTGGCAATATTCTAAATTTATGGATTAGAAATGTCTCTGTATTTTCTGCTCCTTGAAGATCTAAATTAGCCTGACTGCAGAATAATTTCATCAAAATTTGGCCATCCTGATTGAAATGCTGGGAAACTGTTTTCGGCAGGTTTTTGTCTGTGTCTACATGATGACCATTTAACCTCATGCTCAATGATTGGCATGGCTCTTCAATGTATGCCGATGTGCAATTAAAGCTTCCTTGTACGTGAAAAATAGAAACATTTGCAGTGCTTTTGACCATGGTGTCCCTTTGCCTTTGTAAATGATTGCACATCCTACGTCTGGGACGAGAACAAGGATGTGGCTGTGTTGAACAGTGGCTGTAGAGCGTAGAATGTACTAAAATACATATGAGGTTTGTACTATGCTTGTTTGTACCTTTGGTGCCTCCAGGAATATTTTCTTCAGGCAGTTGCTACATGTTAGCATGGGGTGGTATTCCCGCATTGTATTGTTTATGTTTGGAAGAGCATTGCCGTATTAAAGCTGGCATTCAATGTCGGATTTTGATCGTGTGTTGAGCACACTGTTGCGATTTAGAATTGATGCTTTCTCAAGGGCCATATTCAAGCAGTTACAGGGATGACTTTTTAATGTTGCTTTTTTTTCGTTGTAGTTCATTCAAGTAATCATTATCCCTTGTCTGGTTGTCTTTGGTACTGTTTAGTCCTCTTCTTTGCCTACCCCATGCAAAGGTCACACTAGGCAAATTAGATTTTCCTGTAACAGACTAGTACTCGTTGACAAGTCCTGGCTCCCACTCCGACAGAAAACGGCATCATGGTCACACGACCTGACAGCACGGGATGCGAACTGCTCACCACGACGCAGCCTTTTGCAGTGAAGATGTACATACGCTTATCCTAATGTCCATGTCATACTGAAGTCCTTATTATGAACAGAACAGGACAGGCCCTTATGCGAAGTGCTTGGCAGAATTCAGATTTGAGGGGTTCATTCAAAGTTGCTGCTCATGGCGAAGTTCGCCCATTAACTAAGTAGCTCAACTTGCTGTGCTCGGGACACAATGAAAAGCAGACGAAAGCGTTAGCGAAAACACAAACGTGAGCTACTGCACCACATGAGCAGTTTGCTTGCGATGCTTTCAGGCCTGCATGCTAACAAAGTCGCAAAACAGGTGAAAGAGCAAACAATCCGTACTCGTACCTCTGCAGTAATGTTTCCATGTGTAATGAATTTCAAGACAAGAAAGCAAAGATGCACGATTCAAAACTAGTTCCTAGAGGCCAGCTATGGATCTCATATCAGGATTTAACGCATGATGCTGTCTGCAAGAGCACACAGGTACTCAGAATGTGCACTGCGTCTAACTCAATATATGGCCACCAACAAGGCACTTGATCCACTTTCCCGAAAGCCGGGATGATGGGAGAGGTTCTGGGCTGCCCGATAAAATGCGGGACTGGAGTCTGCAAGTTATAGTCAGAGACTGACTGTAATTGATGGATTGGATCACGCCACTCATATGCAGTCCGAACACGTAAGCGGCAGCAACCGATCATTCCTGTAAGGTGCTGCGGGTAGGAAGAAAAAGCCATACGAGAGCTGTATGCCGTCCTGTCCCACAGAAATTATCTTATGCAATCATAGTGTATAGTACATACTTCATGGCATTGCATGCTTTTTTGCTGCAGCAAGCTGATCATGGATAGCCAGTGGGCAGAAAAAAGAGAAAGGGTAAACGGTGTTAAATTCTGGCTAAACATGATGCCCTTGTGGCATTGATTCTGGTGAAGATAAATAAAATTACTAATAGAATGCAGCAACATTTGCCTGTAGGGGAACCTAGTATAAGCTGTACTCTGAGGAAATACATTCTTCTGCCTGGGCTTGACAGAAGTGCTCAGCAAATTTTTGCATGTGACCCAGCAAATGTTTGGGGTGGCAGCCACTACCCCTCATCTGTCACTGTGTCACTGTCACAACATTATAAGGACTATTATCATGGCTTAACCATACCAGACAGAATCCATTCATATCTGTAATAAGTTATCATGCCCCATTCCTTGTGCATATATTTGTCACTGTGCTTCATATTCTCTCACTCTAACCTTTTGTGTTTCTGGAATGGCCTGTCCCAAGAAGCCTCATGATATGTATGACCTTGCAACTTACTTGTGAAAAAGACTTTCTGCTAGAGCTAAAACAAACTAAAAGGTCATTCACACTGAATCTGGAAGGCATAGGCAACTTCGTGCAAGCAGTCAGGGTCAGTAATCGATTCTGAGACATTGTTATGAAGCGTAACACGGAATAAAATATTTAATATATGCACCTTGTGTATACAATCCTATGTACAATACAGGGACAAAAATATACATTTGTACATGGCTGTTGCATTTAAAAAGCATACATTCTATACCACAGCTTCTTCACAATAACCAGTGCTTTCCAAACCTATACACACTGTCACCAGAATTCCCCTTGCAACACAGTCATACTTCTCACGTCGCAGTATCACCGCATAGCCTGCAATTATTCACAGTATAAGAAGTTTTGCAGTTTTCACCAACAAGACCACATCAGGTGAGGTACTGGTATGCAAAAAAATTATTGTACACAAAGGCATATAGCAAAGCTCTGATAATATGGGCAAGCAGAGCATTGTGAAGGCCTGACTGTTTAGAACGTCCTTAAGCAAATCCTTTCAGAGCTGAATGTAAAATCCACCATATGTGTTACAAGTTGGCCCTCCATGCATGCTTTATATACCTGCAGACCTCAAGAGTTCAAACTTCCTAAGCCGTACTTTTCAAGTGTTCGATTTCTTCATCACAAGTTTGTAATGAACTCTTGTGTTGAGGATTTTCATTCACCTCAGGATGTTCTAACAGTAGCGAAAAATTGAAATACTAGCTCAAGTGTCAACAGTGCAGCTCTCTGCACAGTAAACTGGTTCAAGAAAAGCTTCCACACAGAAAAAAAAGTAGCAAAAGCCTTATTTTCTACAGCATGTAAGTTTTTTGCAATAGACTTGTGAAATAATTATAGCATGTGTTCCTTCCAGTACTAACTGTTTGGAACTTACCACTAATGTCTTGTCAGCCATCGTTTAAAAACATGGGATCATTATAATGTAATCATTTGAAAAAAGAAAAGTGAAGGGAAAGCTGCGTTAACAGCAACAACAAAAAAAGCACATGTCAACAGAAAAGCGAAACCAAACAAGGCAGGAAAAAGGAAGCCAAAGCACCCCTCTTTTTCATAACATTTATCGGTGCTTGATTAAATGCACTCCTTTAAAACTTAGGGTTCAGCATATGTGGAGTTTTGTAGTGCACTTTACTCACAAAACAACTTGTCCAAGATGACAGGCGATCAGGCCAAATTCACTTACTCAAGGACATCCTAAAACTGATAGGACACTACAGACTCCTAAAAAGTGGACAGCGCCATATATCCGCAACTGATCAGCAATAGCAAAGGCTGGTTCATTTCAGCACCTGGTGAACAACCATTGTCATGACTGCACAAAAACTGCAGGTGTTCAAAAACATGCACCCCAATACAGAAAGCAAAGTCACACATCCTTTTTCACAAGCCATGCCCGCACAGTGTCCACACAAGTCCACCTGCATTGTTCCAAGGTTCACAAACAAACAGTCAGCTGGCACCAACAGCACAGGTTCCCCACAAAAAACTAGGGGAGGGCAAGTCCAAGAGAAGTCAAAGTAAAAAAAACGAACATTGTCAAGTTTGATTAGATGGTTAGATTGGCCCCTGAGTCAAAATGACAGCAAACCTTCTCCCTGTTCTTACCCCACGAATAACAGTGACTATTCTACACAAACTGAGAAAGCATGCTCTCAAAATATACACTGATGCGTGCAAAACGCCAAGTCACCACTTCACATGGTGCTATCTCCGCTAAGCATTGGCACCGATTGATGTCCACAGTGTGAAAGACACCGCTGACAGCAAAGGCTGAACAGCACGACTTAACAACAACACTTGACAGCAAAGCGGCATCGGCAATGGGGACGAAAGAGCATTCCCAAGAACACAGGGTAGACTAGTAGATTAGATTACCATTAAACGTGTATGTTGCAAGAAAAGTCAGGTATAATTTCCTTAATGCTCAGCGACAATTCACACCCTGATCCTTTTTAAGAAGCCAGTTCTGCCCTTTGTACTACCCTGCATGTAACTCCGGCAAGAAGCAACACAATGTCTACACGCGACAAACTCTTACAGCAAAGGCTTTGGCAGTTACCAACATCGACCAGAAGATATAAAATAAAGGTCTGTGCATTGGAAAAATGTTAAGGTGGCAAGTCCACAGGAGTAAAGAAATGGAGTGATTTCTCATCCATCATCATATATTCTGCTTCAAGGAGTTATTTATCCTTCTCAAACTTACAGTAAGAAAGCTTGCCTATTTTGAAACCTCAGAGAAAATCACTTTGCCGATTGACGGTCTGGTTTGGTTGGGTTTACAGCAATGTCCCAAAGCGACCCAGGCTATGAGGAATGCCGTAGTGGAGTACTTCAGAAATGACAACCACCTGGGGTTCTTTATCACGTGCTGACATCGCACAGTACACGAGTGCCTTGCTTTTCACCTCCATTGAAAAGTGGCAGTCGAGCGCCCTAACCACTGAGACACCACGGCACAGCACCAATTAAGGTTGAGAACAATGGAATCATAATTATGGCTGTTGCTCTCTATGCACAGTCGATTAGGAACAAAAGCCAGCAATATTTGCCCAAAGAACAGAAGAACATTATTTCTTACTACACAGTTCACACAACCTTTACTATCACCAGGCTGGATAGTCACTAGCCTCTTTTCCTAACAGGCTCAATCACCATGCTTTACTGGTTTAGTTCATAGGTTTAAAGTTCCAAAACAACGTCAGCTATGAGGAACGCCATAGTGAAATGGTTTGGAAATTTCAAACACCTGATGATCTTTGATGTGCAATGACATTGAACAGTACACGGGTGCATTTTGATGCATCCTCAGGATCAGCAGTCAAGCGTCCTAACCAACAAGCCACCGTGGCAGGGCTCCATACTGTGCCTCTGCCTCAGTACAGTTATGAGCACACTATTTAACTAGCTGAAAGCTTGTGCTGCATTTGGTGCGTAACCTTGGGAAACTCACGTAGATGATTTGCAGCAAGGAACACCATTGAATGGCAAGCCACAGTTAAAAAGACAGGAACTTCCTACGACGAAACAACAAACAGCAAACGAGTTTGTTCATAAACATATCCAAGGGCCCAGCCCCGTTCTCAAGGTTATGGCAGCGGGCTCGATCACACTACGCCCTGAAACTTGAAAGGAGCATGGAGAGAGGAAGAAGTACAATTATTCATAATGGATTACGGTCATCAGACAGCACATAGCACAATTGTGGCTGAAAAATTAGATGGCTTGGCTCAGCAGGCATGCACTTGGGTATTAATTGCTGCGAGATAGCACATACGGAGGTATTAATTTGCATACAATTATGACAACAGAAGACAAAAAAAAAACACTGCAGATGTAAAGACAGCAGAAGTTAAAATACAAGAGACACCGCTTTTTATAATACTGTGCATCATGCAAGCACCACTGCGGGCTACACTGATATCAAAGGTGCTAGACCCTTAAAGCAAGCCTGCAATTCTCAATTGCAGTCAAAGGTCAAAGCATTCCTAATCTATATAAAACAACTAAAAACAGTAGCAGCAAGAACCTTGTGGGTGGCATTAAAATATACAACACAAGTATTCTTCCATTGACAAGAATCTAAAAAGAAAAATAGGAGATGAAGCAGCAATCACTCAACGCTGCTAACATCACCTAAAAATGCCTCAAGGATAGTGAGGAACCTAGAAAATGGCACTCTGTACAAGTGTGGCACTTTCCCCTGTCACTGATTTTTTTTTTTTTTCTGCGCAGTGGTCAGAAATAAAATTGCACGGTACACAAAAGTTCATGCCAGAGAGACCACAACCTTGGGTTACTCAGCATCGCCTCTGTACACTGTGTGTGTACCTTGTATAGTAACCGGTTTACAAGAAGGGAACCGGTGTATGAGGAGAATAAAAAAGCTCGCGACAGGCTCCTTCAGCACCTGCCTCGAGGTCCTCCATGGTCACCGGCACAAAATATATACCATTTTCAAGGAATGCGCGTGATTCGTAAGCTCTTGACCTCGACCCTTCACGTAAACTTATACTGACGATGCTAATGTGTCGATTCACTTTCTACAAACTGCGCTCTGTGATGACCACAGCTGCATTCACATTGTCAGTTTTCCTACAGCATCAGAAGGGCATTAAAAGTGTACCAGAATAGATGGTTTTTAAGTCAATTACCCAGTATCATACATTCCCTTCAGAGTTAACTGACATAAGCAATCTTTATAAACCACCTCTAGCAGTTTCTCTGATCAAAGTTTCATTCAGTGATGAGACAGCAGCAAAGATTTATTAGAGTTGGCATGTAAGATTGCCTAGTAAATTCTTCCTCTAGAGATACGCTACAAGTGATGGGAAGACAGCTAGAATTTGCTAATGATGTGAACATCAGTCAACCTTTGTGATGACACGTGCTGCTTTCAGAGCAGTAAAGGGTTTGAAATACGAAAAACGTACTGTGTCAAAAGTATGTTGAGAAGTTTTGTCGTCTGTTGCACTTCAACTGTACACGATACGACACTTGAAGCTTTGTATCCCTGTACAGTTCAGAGCTATGGCTGATGCTCGACACTCCAGAGCTTACATGAACACGACAAGTTATAACCAGACAGCAGAATAGCGACGACAGACTTCCACGTTGGTGTAGCCGCATTGAGTCCCAAAATTTCTCTACACTCCCAGAAGACGGTCATCAATCCTTTTCTGACCCACTCCCTAAAGCTGCAACAGAATAAAAACAAAACAACAAATAAAGGCTGAGTCATACTCAGTTCTGAGAGCAGAATGAAAAACAAAGGAGAAAATCAACACGACGGAAGCCCATAGAAGGTTGCGTAAAAGGTCACAAGGGAAATGCGATGGCAACTGACCAAGCTACAGTAAAACCTCAGTGATACGAATCCGGTTGATACTAATTCGCGAAATTCCCCGGCCGGAGTGCATTGTGTACAATGTGCAAAATTTCAGATGTTCCGAACACTCCCCCGCGCCACTACAGATGATACGAACACGCGAACTGCGACCGCAGCCTTGAGCACTATGCACAGCCCACACATCGTTGACTCCGCGATCGCCAGCTGCGCTGTATGTACGCATAACGAGCAGTTTGCAGTGACGCGTGGTCTGCACCTTGCCGATGTCGTGATTGTCGGGCTCATGTCGCGAAAAGCTTTCAGCGGCGTGTTGCCCACAAATCGCAGACATCACAACCACAGCAGCTGGCTGCAGCAGACATGGCAGGCGTGCATGGACCGCACAACGCTGGCTCCGCAATTGCGATCAGCGAGCCGTTCCGATGCTGTGCGGCCCACATGTCGCCATCTCCTGTTCTCCCGTACGCGGCGCGAAAGTATGCGGAGGCAGGAAGACCGCACATGGCCAGCATTGTGATCGTTTTCCATGCCGCAAAAAGTTTGCAGCGGCGCGGCCATGAGTAGTAGTCGGCGGCGGGGCGTACGGGCTGCACATCGTAGACTTCGCGACCGCTAGCCGCGATGTACGCATTGCGAGCAGTCTGCGACGCCGCGTGGCCTGCACGTTGCCGGCACGTTGCCATCTCTTGTCGTGCTGTACGTGCCGCGAGAAGTCCGTGAAGGCACGCGGCCCGCATGTCGCCGACGTCGCGATCGCCTGTCGCGCTGTGTGCTCCACGAGTGGCAAGCTGTGACTGCGCGACCGTAATAAACCTTCTCGGAATAGATCTGCGCAACTGCCTTTCCCATGCTTCTGCATAATTATTTTTTTTCGTTTTGGTGATACGAATGTTCGAATGATACGAATTTTTTTGCGACCCCGTAATATTCGTATCACCGAGGTTCTAGCGTATCTAGTGTGCTTGCCTAATTGCTTACAATTTCCAAACCCTGCTGAGGACTTTTCGATGACAGTAAGAAAATCTAAATCGTCTCTTAGGCCTCCAAAACAATATTTCCTACATACTTTGACCATGCATAAAAAAAGTTGGGGATGCGTTTCTTAAGCTCAGCCTTCAAGGGTGTGATGAGACGTCGTTAATAGCTCCTGTCTGGGGCTCCTCTTCCAGATCCTTGTTTACGTATATCCACTTCTCTACTCTCTTAATCTCTAATCCATTAATTGGTGCCTTATTATCTTGCACAGCACATCTGCATTAACATAGAGTCACAAGCTACCTGGTGATGTGGAAGACCACCCGACAAGCCCTTTTTTAACCAAGCCGTATGGTCATTCCTGTGTGGCACTAAGGGTAGTCTGTCTTACTCATCATCCATGAGGAGTGGACGGTTCGATGTCCATCTCATCCGCCCACTGAAAGCAGGAAGCCTGAGTTGGCCGTTCCTGCTAAGCCTGCCATGTCGCGTGGTCTTGCGTCGTCGCACAACCCGTGAACCAATCAGCCTGCGGCTATGTTCCCTGCCAGCTACAGCTACCACCTGCCAGATCTATGCCCATGACTTTTTGCTGACATGCTGAAAACACAGAATTTTCTACAGAATAGGGCCTTTAATGCAACAAAGGTATGAAGTTAATGGATACACTCTGCATAGTGCCACACACAAAACATAGCTGAACCGATTGATGTTTATATATTTACAGTACTCCTAAAACGCTTCCACAACTGGCTCAGCCTAAAGGGTAGCCCTCAAAGATCATGAATATGAGCTAGATAAAGGTTTTGAACAAACTTCCACAATTGAATTAATTTGACCACTTCATGCACAGTGTGCCTATACAGCAAGTGCACAAGTTGGCGCAAGTGCTTGTAGTTTTTCTCAGAGTATTGCTCCGAAGCCACCACGGATAGAATCGCTGTGGATTTTACTGTAAAATCCACCACTGTTTCACT
Source organism: Amblyomma maculatum (assembly GCF_055883805.1). NCBI lineage: Eukaryota > Metazoa > Arthropoda > Arachnida > Ixodida > Ixodidae > Amblyomma > Amblyomma maculatum. Next base: position 331,716,333 of record NC_139344.1, read on the forward strand.
AAATTTGTTCCTTATATCCTATAGAACGTCTCTCGGCAGTCCATGCTTGAAATCAAACATGCACCTTTGTCAAAACTGAAATAGGCCAAGCCATGCACTAAACTTCGTCTCACCCCATTGACTCCCTTCATTCTTCACTTTATAGACTAGCTGGGACAGTTAGTCTGTGCCCTCAGTACTGGCATATTTTCTGCAATTGCTGAGGCATGATTGTGGCCAGCCTCAACACTCCTCGCGCAACTTCTCTGCAGCATATTTTTTTCCTTCACAAACTTCCACTCACCACTTTCAGGACTCCCGTCCATCGTGGCATGCCCAAATTGGAAAGCGTCTCCACCACCAGGCGACACCTCTTCGCCAAAGACACTGCCGTCATCTCGTGCCCAAGGGGCGCCACTCCCACTGCCACCGGTAGACGATGCAAACGAGCAGGGTGAGAAGGAGCGCTCCTCGGATCCAGCTGCACTCGACGAAGTGCGCCGCTTCCCCCGAAGCATGGATACTCCCATCGTAGGCCTCGCCCGGGGGGTCTCGGGCGTCTCAGGTCGCGCCAGGGGTGCCGAGCCAGGCGGAGCAAATACTTCGGCGTAGCAGTGTGACGATGACGATGACGTAACAAAGCTGCCAGCAGAGGTGCTGCTGTTCAGGCTGCTGCTGCTGCCACTTTTGTGCGTGAGTGGTGACGGTGACGTCTCTTCAGGAACCTGTGTTTGAGAAAAAAACAATAACCGTTTTGTGCTTATCTTTTGTCTGCAGTTGTGTCATGGGCTATTTCTATAGATATCCTGTGGCATATCCCCTGGGCAACTAGTCATGGTCCAAATAATCATGCTGAAATGACCTCCACCAGCCAATCCAAAGGTTGCCAGAGTAGTTATTTCTGCACACCTGAACATGCTAAATGCATCGTTGTACAATGCAGAAATGAAGCACATAGGTAAGTGCGGGTTTGTGGAGCAAGTACAATACGAAATCTCGAGGATGCTCCGACTGTATTAAAGTACGACATGACAGTATTCAAGCAGTCCTGTGACGTAGGCAAGTGTGTTGCTATTGTATTTTGTGGGAAAATTCGGGGCATTATCTTGCCTGAGCACCCAAAGAGATCACTAGTATCGTAATATTAAATATTTTAATGTTTTCCAGAAATGATCATGTCAGGCCGATGCTGTCGGCAGGCACCGGCAATTTTTGGGAGAGGTGGCAGCTAGATTGAGTGTTGCCGTTCTGATTGGTTAAGCATCCAGTTTTAACTTTGTTGCTTTGTGCTTCGGAAAATGGATGTAGTATATTATACATGTGAGAGCTGTAAGTGTTTTGCAACGGTCAAAATCTGAAACAAAGGCACAAAGGTGAGCGAAAAGCAAAAACTAACAAGAACAATGTCAGGCTTGACACTTGAAATTTGGCTTCAAGGGTTCGCGAAGGTGAGAGCTGAATGCTGCTGAAATTGCACTGAAAAGCTAAAAACCCTGAGCTTCTGTTCGTGTAGCTTGTTCAGTAGCAGTGGCAGATGAAGCATTTCCACCGGTTGCATCACTCATTCTTCAGAAAGAACTGGCTGAGACTGTTTTACACTAGTTTACTTTTTAGAACATTTACAGGTGGAAGGCAATGCAGCAACTTCATACATATAGGTGGTCATAACAAAATCCTTTTCACAAGACAAGAACACATGAGGAGAGCACAGAAAGTGGAGAGCCAGAGATAGAGAACGTCTAGGGAATTCATTGATGCCGGCCTGGCCTCGGTGAGACCCATACTCTGCCCAGCGCATCTTCTCGTGTGCCTGACAAACAAACTTGTGCCCGCTCCACTTTCTTTCACTCGGCTATGGCAACAGCTATGTGGCCCAATCAATGAATGGTTGCATATGAGCTGCACCCTAAAAAAACAAGCCAGCCGGCACAATCTCGGCCGAAAATGAGAAGAGAAAGGCCAAACAAGAGATGAAGGTGGGGGATTGTTCCAATCCTGCCAACAAGAAAACATGGGGGAAGCTTTCTTTGTTGCATTTATCACCTCTGCCCATTGCCCCTGCTCATGAGCTCTGCCCTGTCTACAGCATGTACGCAGAATAATGACTTCATTAAAATGCAAGGCTTTGGCCTGCCCTGGTGAGGCAGCAATTATATATGCAAGCTTCCGCTGCGCGTGTAGAAGGCACAGTTCTGATTGGCTGCACCCAGACTCAGCACTGGGTGAGAAAAACGTGCTTTTGTCCAATTCATTTCTTTTTCCGAATTTTTCTGAACTCCAGTTTGCATGCTAAGATTTCACTAATGCTTTTGCTTTTGCACTCGTGTCAGGAATGTGCGAGGAAGACAGTCATCCAAAATGATGGGCAATGACTCAAATGTTCTGGTGCTCCTTTAACGACTTCCGTTTGTTGCTCCTTATTAGTGACCCCAAAACAAAACGGAGCATGGGCCTGTAGAAAGGGTGCTCTCCTTCAATCGGGCTGTTGATGAGGCAGACACCAAGAGTGTTAAAAGGAAACTGAGGAGATTTTAGAATTCAACTAAATTAAAGGAGTCGAATGTGTGAAGGCTAAGGTTATTTCACGCCAAGCCGTTTTCCGCTAGCATTTAAATTCACAACGTAATTGCTAAATAAATCTATTTCGGCATTCAGGTTTCTCCGCAGTACACGGTGACAAGTGGGGACACCAGTGATGATGTCATCTCTAGAGATGATGCATTTCCAACGCGGAAATGATTGCTCTGAGGAAGAAAACCAACTTCATGAAGGTAAATGTCGCGAGGCGTCGTTTGGTGTGATCGAGTGACTCACAGAAAGAATTGGGAGAAAGATGTTGAAACTCTAAATGTCACCCATAACGACGTCATTGTGTAGTTTTCCCACACTGCTGCAATGCTGTGAGAAGAAGCCTGAGAATTGTCGCAAATTTAATAGTAGATTACGTCAAAACCTTATATGGTAGCGCCAAACCATTTCCTGAACACAATCTACAACTTCCATATATTTTAATGCGTGCATCTCAGGAAATTGTCAAAAATGCATTTTAGCTTCCCTTTAAGCTGAACATCCGAGTGACCCACATGCACCTAAGCTACAAAATGTGCATTTGCCTGCGCCGCGAAACCAACTTTTGTTCGTTTGTGCGTTCCATTTTATTTTGTGGGGACTAGTTGGGGGGACTAGGAGGGGGCGAGTACACTGCTACTCACTTGATCCCCAATTCCTTAGCCTGTGCCCCTACTGTGTTGTATACGGTCGTCACCATAAGTGTCCCGGGGGTTTCGAACCCCATCTCACCCTCTCATCTCATAGGAGCCAGCTAAATTTGCAGATCCTGTCACCTTGGCCATGTCATCAGGTCTTATGAAATCACACTACATACCGATCCACCAGTGCCTTGTCTTGTCACCTGCCAATTACCACCTGTTAGAAGAATGCTTGTGATTTTTCACTCACAGTGCCGACAACATCAATGCCACATTTTCTGGAGAGGGGCAGCTTTTACCACCACAGTGCCTAGCAATAAGTTATGTTTTTATCACTAAAATATACGAGCAGCAGTCCGCATCACTGTGCGCACACTTTGAAAACACTTCGCTCCTAGAAAAGAATGAAACAAAATCCTAAACTGGAATGTGCGGAACCCCTTCAAATCCTAAGCACCATTTGAAATAACGAAGAATGGACTCTTGTTAATTCAAACTGCTTTAATTCAAACGTGTGGTTTGAATAAATCAACATTCTGGTTCCATCAACTTCAGGTGCATAAAGAATGTCCTCTTCTTAATTTCAATTCTGCATAATTCATGCAAGTTTTTGGTCGTCCTCAAGTTCACATTACGAGAAGTCAATTGCACGTGTGAAAAAAATATATATAAGCCACCAGAAAAGCACACTAACCTTCAGAATACACCAGCAAATGCCACACTTGAGTGAAGTCCCAAAACTGAACACTAAACCAGTTCCACAAAAATAAAAGCGTTTGTCAGTTTTCACTAGCAGCATAGCAGTATAAGGTGCTAAAGCTTCGTCCAAGTGCAGTAGGTTTTCAAAGGCCCACTGTAATCCACACAACTCACCTCTGCCGGTGCAGACGACACTGCAGACGCTGAAGCAGATGACTTGAGAAGCCGCACACCTGCTGAGCGGCTGAGCTTGGGAGATCCATACATGTCCCGCTCTGCAGCCAATTTTTTACGTTCCAGCCTCGGTGAACGAAGGATGTTGGAGAGGCCTTCACGCGTGGAAGACGCAAACTTCTTGAGGAACTTTGGCGAGTGGAAAAAGCGGCTCGATGTTTTGGACGGCGTCGGAGCAGGAGGAGGTGGAGCCGACTGACAGCATGCCGACGAAGGCGCAGAACCTGCCCTCAGGAAGGATGATGACGACAGCTTTTCATTTCCGCTTCGAAGCGCTCGCTCGAGTCCCTGCGAAGGGCTTGGGGCACTACGCGGCACCCAGGGGTCAGTGCCCGCGTCTTCAGGAGCTGGGGCTCGAATGTGAGCCTGGTGGTATTGAGAAGGAATGACATCTGGTCGCTGTGACGGGTAATCGGATGTGGAGTAGTCCCGAAATGAGTAATCTGGTGACTGCACACACCCTTCCAGTGGGGACCCAAGGTCACTGCTGCCCACCGAGGAAAGTGGGATCATCAACTCTTGTTGAGAGCCCCTCCATGAGTTCCGGCGGTTTGTGTACAGGTCTTTTATCTCCTGGCTCGTAGCACAGCGTGGCAGCAGAGAGGTGGCCAACACTGGGAGTGGCACTGGAGACGTCGCAGGGCTGTCTGAAAGGGTGGCTGGGTCTGGAGAGGAAGACACAGAGGGAGACTTCTTGAACACCCTGTTGTACTCCCTGTCAAGCAGGGTCTCCCCCTTCGGTGTCTGGGCTGCCTGCGGGAAGTTGTCGGCAGTCCTGCTTCGTGACAGCTTGGAGCAGTCCGACGGCCGACGCTGCACACCGCGAGTTGGCACCGGAGACGACGGTGCCACTGGTGGCGAACGAGCTGAACTGGAAGCAGCAGCAGTACTGTTGGCTGGAAGAATATGTTCACTCTGCTGCAGCCAGCTTCCAGTTGTTGGCGTGCTGGACGGTTGCGCAGCACCGCTAGTGTTGTGCTTGAAGGCGACATTCACATAGAGGCCTGACGGTGGCTTAGACTTGGCAGCGGAAAAATCTCTCTTCGCTGGCTGCACAATGCCCAAGGCATCACTAAATCGATCCCATGCACCAGACAACCTCTGCTTAGCGGCGAGGCTGCATGTGGATCCGTCACTGCATTCCGAAGACACATCCACCGGCGAAGGAGAGGAGACTGTGGGCGACTCACGGTTTCTCGGCAGTGAGGCATTTGAAGCGCCTCCTGTTGGCGGCTCGCCAGTGGTTCGCCACGGGGAGAGCGTAGCAGACCAATCAGTTAACTGAGGCGGCATCACAGTAGAGCGCAGAAAAATGGTTCTAGGCATGGGCTTTGGAGACGGCTGCCTTGGCCTGTCCAAAGGCATTGGCACTGAGCTGCTGACCTTGGGGCTGGAAAACGACGAGGGTGGCGTTGCTGGTTTGAAACCCGTACCGTCCAAAACCGCGTCTTCGTCGCTGTCGCTCGCCCACAAGCAGGGACCTAATAAAACACACAAACAAAAAAAGAGCAACAAATATTCAGAAGGGAAGTTGCAGAAACTAGTGCCACTTCAATGCACAGGTAAACAAACACATGGCCAAGCAACAAGAATGAACACCTGGCTACTAATTGGTCAAACTATCAATACCTTATTGCAAAGTGACCTTCTTTTTACATCAATCCTAAGATATGTTGCCTTAGAGCTTTGTCAATGTTTTCATCCTGATTTGCACTCCACTGAGTAGATCAATGCATGCATGCCAAGTGAGGTTAAATACTTGGCTCCCTGGCTTAAAAAATAAATAATATAATAAATAAATGAATAAATAAAGAAAACCCTAAAAAGCTGAAATCGTAATGCTAATAAAAGCCTGGAAAAGACATGGCAGTTACCTGAGTAGTTTGGACAAATTCTGACTGCTTGCTGGAGCTTGGTCAACCATCTGGAAAATAAAGCAAGACATTGCTGGTAGAGTGCACAACCTAAACGAGTTTCAAGGTTTTGTAGACCGTCCATGGCAACGTTTACAGACCCTGCTCACAGCACAATTCCTGAAGAAATTAGAATGCACTGCAGTTCATTACCAGCAATAGTGAGTGAAAGTAACCGGCCATTGTCCGCAAACCAAGCAGTCTTCAGTGCACTCGGCGCATGCTAATGCATCTGCATCAAAATAGGAGCCATTCCATGACAAATGGCTCAGTAACTTATCATTGGCTTATACTACTTCCATTTTCCATGCTCAATACTGAGATGGCCACAAGTGACAAATCTTTTCTTGCAGAATTAGACCAGACAACCTTAATAATTGTTCACAGCAAGCCAGCGAATCATGTCACTTGTGAAAATATTTTTTGCTTCAGATATCGCGCATGACAACTCTGATGAACAAAACGATGCCTAAAATCACATCTGTGTCTTTTGATGCAATAGAGGCTTTGTTCACCAAAAATCTAACTCGGGCCTCTGCTTTTTTTGTATGTTGTTCAACTCTTTTCCTACCACGCCCATTGCGCATCGTTAGCCCTCTAACGATGACTTCGCGTGCTGATTTTGAACCCTTCCACATCGCTCACGGACACGCTATACTATCTAGTAGTTAGTCTGATAACTGTACTTTTGATTTTGATGCTGTTTACATTTTTCCCACGAAGCGGCTATTTTTGATCGCACTCCGAACTTGCAGCAGTGTCTGAGTAGCATGCGAGAAAGGCGGCATCCGCGTCGACAACGCGCGCTTTGAAATGTCGCAAATCTGACGACTACGCACTATCTACGATTGGGTTTATCAGTGACTCAAGCAGAAACAACTCTGAAGATGCTGCCAGTTATCGTCAGAATTCATTTCCGACCCCACTGACGATGGAAACCAGCCCGGAACATCGGCGGCTGCACTCCGGTCCGCTAACAACGACTTCGCACGCAAATTTTGAACCTTTCCGCGTCGCTCACGCAGATGCTACGCCATCTAGCGTTTAATTGAATAACTTAAGGTTATATTTTATTGCTGTCTAATTTTTTCCCGCAAGGTGCCTATTTTTGAAAGCGCTCCGAGCACACGGCAGTGTCGGAGTCGCATGCGAGATTGGCGGCATCCACATCAATGACGCGGCATTTGCATCGACGACGCGCGCTTTGAAACGTCGTAAATTTGACGATTCCGCACTGACTATGACCGATTTTATCGATGACCCAAGCAGCAGTGACTCTGAAAATGCTGCTTTATCGTCAGAATTCAGTTCCGTCCCCAATGACGATGGAAACGGCGGCCACACTTTGTTGGCCTGTTTGCATGCGTCTGGGACCGCTCTGGATGGCTTTTTTTTTTGTGTGTGTTGTTCGTGTCACTCATCTCATTTCCAGGATGTCAACATCATTTGGGCACCATATCTTGCCTCCTGCAAAACAGGGAGTGGTGTCCTGCCCAAGAAGGGAACCGGGCAGCCGTTTCGACATGGCGCTCTGCAGCAGCCCTCGTTGATTGCTCATTATGCATCAAGAACACTATTCAATACTAAGCTTTTATTTTTTCACAGGGAGTGGCCAATAAAATGCTCTGCATTTTGTATATCTCAAGAAAATTAAATTTTTGTTGTTTCATTTACATGTGCATTTCCTCAAGTTTTGTTCAATTTTTTTCTAAAATATGGTTTTTGGGAAATTATATTGTGTGTTAAAAGCCACAACTTCATATTCAAAGTGGTATGCCTACAAAGCAAATCTATTTAACTTTCTTTTCCTGTATTGTACAAAATTTTAGACATGATAGTTTTTACAGAAAAAAATATCTACTGAAACCTACAGAAAACGGCCATTTTGCCCACGGTAGGGAAAGAGTTAAACAGCGCTAAGGCCCTACATCATACAAAAAGGGAAGACTACTAGCTGCTCACTGAAAACAACTTTTTTTTTTTTTTTTTTTTTGCTCCACCACGGTGGTGCAGTGGTGACACCTGACTACTGTGCCGGAGTACCTGGGTTCGATCCCGACCGCCAGCAGCTGCGTTTCGATGGAGGCAAAACGAAGAGGTCTCCCTGGATTGTGCGATGTCAGCGCACGTTAAAGATCCCAGGTGGTCGAAATTACTCCAGAGCCAGAGCCCTCCCAGAATTCAATCCCACCTTCCTCCCTGCCCTTATGGCACGGTTCAGGTGTCCACAGAAACAAGTGTGACAGATACTGCGCCTTTCCCTTCCTGTGTGAATCGATTATACATATAATTTTTTTTCACACCATATCCCAATGGGTGCCGCCATAGATAAAAATTTTCAGAGAAACTGCACTTTTAAGGATCAAAAGTTACAACGGTGACTCATCCAAAAATTCAGAACTAATGGTTGTGCACAGCACAGCATCTGGCTCAGTAATGAATGATGCGAAAAAAGATTGTAATTTAAATGCAAAAAATAAATTTGAAACCTAGGGCCAGTAAGTGCAAGACAGATGAAGGCAGAAGGAGTAACCCACTAACGAATGCATGCAAAAGGGCTCATGTAGCCTCAGTGGAAGTGGTAACCTTTCAAGGGAAGTCGAATTATTCCAATAAAAAAAAGACACTTTGCAGGGCCTGCCTTAGTAGTGTGACCCACAGAGGGGTACAGTCTTTGTCAAAAATATACAGCCCAAGGGGGTCGCTTGTCAGCTTTGTAATAGGGCTCCTGGAAGTAGTACTGGAATATAAATGTAAGCTTGAGTAGAGTGACGACGAGCTTTGTCATCTATAAGATATTGAACTCTGTAGAAGTGCAACGAGCTCAGTTACGGGGCTTAGAAGTGAAACCTTTGGGCTATATATTTTTGACAAAGGCTGTATATCTTTTTTTCAGTTGTTGAAAACATGCTGCTGCAAAAAGTAGCAAGAAAAACAACAGATGGTGAAAATATTTAGTCTGACTTATATGCGTGGCATGCAAGGACGCCTTTGCCTTGAGGAAACAATGATTGCTGTTTTGGGACACTGGCACATTCTGCGCTTACCCTAAAATCCCTCTAGATATACGTACCAGCACCCACGAAATAAAATGGAGCACGGTCCTAGGGAAAAATTGCTCTCATTCTCTGGGCTGTTGGTGAGGCAAACACCAAGGCAAGAGTATCAAACTGAACAGAAATTTTGTTCGTTCGTGTGCTCCATTTTATTTTGGGAGTAGTAGTACATCCAATATCAAATAAAAAAAACATCAAGCTGCTTGACAGTTCGCACTAATAAATGCTTTTATCAAGAAATACATGAATTTTATACGGCCACTTCTTAATTTCTGCAAAACTAAAGAACAATGACATAACCTAGGCCCACCTTGATGTGTCTGCTTGAGACTCTGTTGCGAAATAAAAAGTGTTTTCGGAGTTGGAGAGCTTGAAGGCACTGCAAAGAGGATAGAAGGCAATGTACTCCAGCACTAATAGCACGCTAAACCGCATGTGAAAAGAAGAAATGAAGATGCGATGAGCAATAGTTAGAACACTGCTTAAAAAAAATATTCAGATTCCAAAATGCTGTACCTATCAGTAGTACCTGCTAGCTTGTGGTAAGAGTTCTTCAACAAGTAACAAAAGTAGTTGTAGTAGTAACTGATTTTTGTAGCCACATTCGTGTCTAGACTTTGTTGAGCATCATAAAAAGCCTGCTGTGGCTGCACTGGACCATATAGGGCTCAGCTGCCTGCTTTTACTAGCAAACTCGCATCTTCATGAGTACAGGGTCGTCACAATCACTGGTGGTTGCTCTCTTCAAAGTGCCATTCAGTCCAAAGTGGCCGCACACTGGAGCAAAGTGGCACATAAACAGAGGGACCTGCCGGTAGTGCTTTATACGTCCCGCCACTTTGCTTCAATGTGCAGCCAAGTCGCTTTGTATCGCCCATATACAGCTTTCTTTAAACATGTGAGGTGACACATGCTTTTGCAAGAAAAAAAATTCCAAGGGTGCACGTAGAATTTCCCATGCAGAGAATAAATATGTAAGCATGCCAAATTCTAGAGGTGGTCAACCTAAACTTCGAAGTAACACTGAGTTGGCCATAGTCAAAATAGATGGCACCAATTTTAGTCAAGTTCGAACGAAATCAATTTTTGGGGGTCCAGGGGGACAAATTTTGGGGATGGCCCATAAAAATTTAGAAGTTAACAATGATAGTGAGTTGGCCACATTAATTAGGTTAGAAACCAATTTTAGTCCAGCTCAGGTGAGGTCAAATCAAGTGTTCAGGGGCCATACTTTTGGGATGGCCCACCTAAATTTGGAGGTCGCCACTGAATTGGTCATATTCAAATTAGGTTAAACACTAATTTTAGTAAAATTTGGACAGGGTCTTCGGGGGTCCAGGGAGGCCAATTTCGGGAGCATGGACAGACACTTTCTGTAAACACTTTCTGCGAACGCTTTTCTGGGGCATGAGTCTATTAACGCTCACGGTGAAAGAAATATTAAACAGCCGTTATCACCAGCATTGTGAGTCATCGCCATATGCATGCATACTTTGGCTATTTTCTTACCAGTTTTTAGATTTACAGTCGGGCGCAAGGGACACCACAAAACCAGGCACATACAGCAGGCATTCTGCTTTCTGGTCCTGAAATGGCATGGAAATGTTGCTAAATCAGCAGAGATGTTTTTTTAAACTACGGCAGAAAATTTTTGAGAAATTTCTGGTGAGACTGAACACTTCAACCCACGAGAGAGGAAAGTTGTGCACATTTTAGTAATCATTTTCATAATGCAGTATTTTGCTACATCATAATTTAGCATTTTCCAACGATCACCGATTAGGAGGAGAGTACTTTGCACACTGGTCTTGCGTAAAAGTTGTCAGCCATGTTAGGAAAATTTCAGAGATTTGACGACACTCTTATATGGTGTTATAAGGGAGTAATTACTCATTGACATCCACCCAAGCGCAGCCGTTACTCCATTGTTATAAATCTACTCCACCAAGGAGGATTTTCCTATACTTAGTCTCACAAGATATCTGCAGCACTGCGAAAGGCAGAGGAGCCCTTGCAATGTGCTCCTAAGTGCCTCTCGCCCCTGCGCACTGTAATAGAGAATTGTGCTCCTAATGTCACCCCCGTCAATTTGGGGGGCGAGAGGCGCGTAGGAGCACAATTCCCTATTGTAGTGCGAGTTATCCTGATTGGACCAGGGTGCCTCTGCCTTTCCCAGTGCTGCAAACACCTTGTAAGACAAAGTATAGATCTTATATGATGTTGCTTGATGTTTCATCTTTTCCAGACCTCTTGTTGTCAACAACAGAATAATGTCATTGGTGCGCACAGAAATGAGACGCTTTCCCTGTGAGGCTAAAGGTTATTTCCAAGGGGGTGCGAAACTTGAAATTTTCAATAATTTTTGAGGTAATGAGGTGCACAATAAGATGTAATGAAAGCGAAAAGTCTTGGAATAATGGGCCAAAAAGCAGAGACAGTTAATCATTCTCCCTCAAGTAGAGAGGACTTGCCACCACTTCGTCTATCTATTTACCTGCTGACACAAAGCTTCAATTTTGGTACTGATGCAAAGCTTTATGTTCGGTGCATTTGCAGCCAACCATTCGATCACAGTGCATACACAAGTTCAAGCAACTTTTTTTTTTTTTTTTTACCTCAGTTTCTGTCACTGATGGTATGTAAAGCACCACGAATGACTGAAGCTTACATTTGAAATCCCTTCCCACATATAAAATAAGCCCCGCGGAACTACTTCTAGCCAAGTCCACAATACGAAGGCAAATAATTTGTTTTTAAAATGCACACCTCTGTATATTGACGTAGCTGTGGAGTGGCTCTGATGAGTGCGTGTGTTTTTGTTTACTTATTGTGCAAATATGAGTGCTCTACATGGCCTAAAATGAGAAGTATTTTTATAACGTTTCTTCTTATGACAGAAATGATACAAAAAAAAGAAATATAACTGAGCGCTTCAAAATCAGTGTTGAGCCATGATGTGAAGAGCTCACGCGAATAACACTGCACTGTGCGTAATAATCTAGGACAGGTTTTCATTTGTAGCCTCGGCCCGTTCGTTAACAAAGGCCTTAAAGATGACACACACCTGGGGAGTGGCGTAGAGGAAGAGCTGGGGACCCCGGAGGAGGACCCAGCGGCGGCGCCAAGGCGGAGGAGGGGCCATTGCCGGCGCCGCCACCCTCGCCCCCGCTAGGAGGGGGGGGGTTCCTTGCTGCCCCCTCCACTGGCGCCGAAGGAGCCACCCTTCGCACTCGGCCACCCCCAGGTCCGGGCACGGCACCCCACGATCCCCTGCAGACAGCGACGGCACCAGCGACGGCACCCACCGTCACCGCAGCTCCGTACTCCACAAAACACCATGATTTTCCCATCACAAGCTCCGCAGTGCAGAGTTCATTTCGAGACCATTCCGAAGAACTCCCCAATTTTCAGGCTACTTGAGAGATGGATGCGGAAAATTAGTTACCGACACCGCCTCTGAATCACAAGATCGTGCATAGGCACAGCTTCAAGAAAAATTCATATGAGAGCCTTGCTTTTCTTCGCTTTTCATTTTTCCATTTTTTTACATCCTAAAATTGAAAGCCAACACTGACCCTTGACTGACATGTAACACAGCTGGATACAATTTAACAACGAAGCAGTAAAATGTCCCTGAACGAGTGTCTCGAATCAATGATGCCATGCTGGCAGGAGTAAGGTGATCCTCATGGCGATGGTCAACGTCACTGGTAGGATGGCTGCCTTTCAAGGGAGCCTGCCACTTCATTCTCGACCTGTGAACACCTGTCAATGGAGCTTCCAGACAGTTGCAAACTACTCTGTGTAAGAAGCGTGTGTCTGTTTATTTCACAAGTGGCAAGAAGAAACAAATGAGCAAATGGAGAGCTGCACTTCCCGCAATTCGCCTGACATAAAACATGCACCTCATTTTCAGGCGTGCTTTCTCGTGGTGCCATTCAGCACACATTACAGAGTGCGGCAAGGTGTAGTAAGATGCGTCACTGTCAGCCCCACTGCCTAGCTACGTTTATTGCCTCTATGAACTCAATGCTCTGCAGCCCCCAGCTCTATTCACCGTCTCTTGGAGTCCACTTCACTATCCTGAGAGATCACCAATAACCTGCTTCTCTGCAATAACTGCCCTGCCCCTGTCCATTCTCTCTTCCCAATTTCAACTAAGGCATCACTAATAAGAGTGTCTCTCTAACGCACTCCGTCCTCTTCCTGAATCTCGGCATGTCACCATTTTCTTTCAATAGACAACTGCGTTTAAGGGACCAAACGATGGCTAAAATGTGTCATATGATTACAATGGAAACAAAAAGATCTTGCTTGTATTGTATGGACTGAACCCTCTAGCGTCCAAAAAACGAGAATTTATAACCCTAATTTAGCACTGAAAATTGCATAAAACAAACTGAAGTGCCACCTTGTGGCGGAAAAATACTATATCCCGGAAAAATATCGCCGATTTTCTTTCAAGAGTGCTCGTTATGTTATAGTGAAGACAGCTTATCATGTTTTATTAGGTTTTGCACTCTCTCTAGTGTTTTCTGCAATGAAAAGCAATGCTGTCTTCATATCATCAATGCTGTGCTTTTAGCTTTCATCACTAGATGGTGCCACAGTGCTTTGGATTTTTTAGGTGGAGTGGTAACCATGGTCCACTGAAATTTACGCAGCCAACACATATTTCTTTGTGCCATAGTAGCCTTGTGTGTGCAAAGTGAAATGTACTCTACTCTATAATAAGAATGTCTAATTACTGCATTGCAGGTGAGATTTATATTAGTTTTTGGCCCATCACTTTTGCCAACACACAACTGCCAGTGTGCCCGTTGATAATGGTTTCCAGCATCGGCCTACATACAGTTAAACCTCATTACAAGAGAAGCTCAAGGGACCCGAAAATGATGTCTCTTGTAACCAAAAGTTTTTACCAACTCGTATGCATGGCAGTGTAGATTTCCTTAACTAAATTCTGTTCCATATCAGTGTCCTTTTTTGTTGCAATATATCAGGAGTTGAGAAGGAGTGCCTCCTCTTGACTGGAAAGTCAAAATGTCCTTATTGTTTCAGCCACTGTCATCACATTCTTATGTGATTGAAGCAACAGGGACATTTTGACTTCCCAGTCAAGAGGAGGCACTCCTTTTCGATTCCTGAGATATTGCAACAAAAAGGGACACTGATATGGAACAGAATATAGATAAGTAAATCTAAACTGCTGCATATATGAGCTGGTATGAGTCAGCTGCATTGCATGAACATACCTGGGTTAATTGTGTCTCTTATAAATAATGAAAAAGTTACTTCAGGAACCTGCCAAAGTTGTCCTTAGTAACAGAGTGTCTCTTGTAACCATGTCTCTTGTATGCAACGTTGCTAACATGGCAAACATAGGGAAACCAACCAAACCATTTTCAAGTATCTCTTACAACCGAGTGTCTCTTCTATCCATGTCTCTTGCAACGAGATTTTACTGTAAAACCATAAGCATGATCCAATCGAAAAATGTTTGATACAGGTTTTCTACGACGCTTCTAGCTAAACTGTTGTGGAATCGGCAAAAAAAAATTGGACGTTTAACATCCAGTGTTAATTCCCCTAATTTCAAGCTTTTTTGTAAGCGTCCAAGGTTTTGCTCTGTGGCCAAGTACTGGCAATATACAACATAGGCAAACTCTCTTTGTTCCTTTCCTTCTGCTTGTCCACAGAGAGTTCCTCAATGAAGCATCAATTCGCTAACATCGGCCTTTTTTTGTAATTGACAGTTGAGTGAAGCACACTTACTCAAAACAGGACACAAAAATATACAAAACAGGTCTGCAAGAGCAATTCGTACAAATAAAAAAGGGGTAAGAATACCCGCAACCTTTCTTTCTAAAATCTTTTTCATAAATGAAGGCATTAAACTACACATGTATGATTTACAATTTGTTCTTCATTACTGCATTATTGCAAAGTGGGCAAGTGGCACACGACAGCCTAAGCTACTTATGTGACCTAAACCCAAAACAACTATGTGAGCATGTAAGATTGACCTTCATTCAGTTAGCTCGATGTGTCAGTTTCCTAATCACAAGTCATCACAAGAAAGTTCAGCATAGGTCTCTACTACACATAGACACACACATTTACCACACCTTGGCGCTGCACGACTGCATTACGATCTAGTTATGTGTCACTTTATAGAGATGAACATACAGATACACGACACAAACGTACAGTTAACTCACAATCTCACAACATAAATACAAGAAACAACACAAGTAAATCAGGTGCTTGGTGCTGCTGACTCATGTTGTGCTTACAAACATATCTTGGAGAAGAACCTCCCAACAAACTGAGCCTCTCCGCCCAGGAAAAAAATTATCTTCATAACCACGTGTAAAAACTGGCCACGCCGAAGCGAGAACCAGGACACGAGGAGAAAAAAAAGATGAGAGGAAAAAAACGGCAGATGCCGATGGGGCGTGTCGATTGTCAACACACTCACCTAGTCTCTCTGAACATTGTGTCTTTGTGTTCGTGGCTGGAGGCTGTAATGGCAAGTGTAAAAAAAAAAAAAAAAAAAAAAGGAGCAAAAAAAAAAAGAAGTCTATGTAGAAACAAAACACAAACACAGCGACCAAAAAGAGGAAGAGAGCAGCAGCAGCAGCAGCGAGAAAGACAAGCATTCACAGGAAAACTGACAGGCACAACAAAACAGACAAACAGAACAAACTAAAACACGCCGCACAACGTGACTGCACGGTACGGAACATGCATGCATGCATGCGACAAAAGGCACAAACAAAAGAGAGAGCAGGAGCCAATGATAAACATGGCAGACTGCTGCCTCCCAAACGCAATAACACTGCGACACCTTCACTCGGACAGAAAGTGACTGACGATTCACTAACCGCAAGAAAACTAGGCCAAACAAAGAACAACACGGCAAACACCTTACCACACAACACGCAAGCGCCTACTAACAACCTCCGTCATCACAATTTTAGACCCGAACACTAACAACAAAAAGAAAAAGTAGCATCCTCAAATTAATTTGATTCCAGAATGGCAGAAAAGCTTAGTGAAGAAAAATAATCTTTTTTTTTAATAAAAGCTTCCTCTATCATGTCACAAGCTATCAACACAGTGCTACGAAGGAGCACACAGCAACAAAGTCAACTACATGAATAACATGCACAGCTCTCCCTACCACACAAATTACTCTAGATGTGTATGTGTGCGTGTGTGTTATCCCCACCACGTGATTTAGCAACTTCAGATTTCTTATTCAAAAGATCAGCGGCGGTGCAGACTTCACACATGAAGTAACAGTGCCAACATAGTCTGCGAGTACTGCACGCTTGTGCAAAGCCTTTGTATTAAAGCACTGCACTTCTCTGTTCAGTATGAATGATAAAATAAAATGTGCTAAATGCTGTTGCCTTCAGCTCAGCACTCAAATGTCCTCTTCAGGCTACAAATCATCTTAAATTCTTACCAAAAATTAAGAAGGTTCTCACAGGCCAATGGTACACAGCAAGGATATGCTGCCACAAAATGCAGACGTTTGGTTTAGTAAGTTGCTCTGAACATGGTAAGACCAGTATTCATGTGTCCTGCCAGCTTACTGTTATATTTTAGTGCTGGTACCACTTGTCACTATGTTCCAAGCAACCAAATCAGCCGAACTCTTTCTCCTGACACGTGTGCAAATCCTTCCAAGACTGTCCTCAACCTTATGGTTGTGATACCTCTGCAGTTGTAACACAAAGACCATCTTCTGCACCATTCATTGTTCCCAGCTTTTCTGTCCTCGTCTTTTAGCACTGATACTTATGCCGTGTGATGTAAAATGTCACAACAAGACCTCGCTATGCCAAGAGACTGCTCAGGCACACCAAGGAAAGTGATAAAGCCTAGTAAATATTCCCCGACCCCTGCCCAACAGGCACGCCAACAGCAACCCCTCTATCCCAAACCTCGCCTACACTGTTAATCTGGTTCCACATACATGCCGGTTATAAGTGGAACTTCTTAAAGTGAAACTTTAACTTATAGCTGGAACTTATGTGGAACCAGGTTCAGAGTGTAGACACCTGACATTCAGCTACCACTGCTTCACTTGAATTGTCTCAAAATTCACTACATTCATCTAACTGGGCACTGGCATTGGTTATTACTAGTATTGAACACTTAGCCCATGTCAGCAGCAAGCGTATGTAAATCTCCACTGGTTAAATATTCCTGTTTTCCAGCTCAAAGTAAACCTGACTGCTGAAATAGCTGTGTATCAGGAATTGTAGAAACATCTGTGAGCTGCCGGGCGAAACGAAACCATGCTTGCAAGACGCTAGATGCTGACGCTAGAGCATCCCCAAGCAACAAAAGCGCACGTGAAGCATAGATAGAGAGGGGATTTCAAAAGCAAATCAATTTAGGCTCAGCTGAAGAAATTTATGCAAGAATTAAGAAAAGCATTGATGTCACCAGGTCTAGTACATATACTGCCGATATATAATATCAATAAGAACCGAAGAAGGATGGAACTATTCATTCTGAAGACAGGTCAACTCTGCTCTTGAATGTGAGCTAAAGGATATGGCAACTACAGGCACCATGCAACATTAGTATTAAAAGATCAAAGCCCTCTACCACTTATTTATTTTCTGGTTCGCTCTCACAGGACAACAGGTAAAAGTTGAATGAAAAAAAAAATTAACTTTTTTTCTTTTATTTTTTTAAGTGGTGCCCATTTTCAAGCCAGTCATGACTCGGTTTGAGAACTGAAATGCCCTCAGATCAAGACCGGAGGCAAAATATAGTAAAGCTTTCTAAGCAAGCTTGCCTGTTCATGAGTCAACAAAAAGAGTGGCATACTCATAACTATCACTATCGCTAGGCGACACACAAATTCAGCATCACTAAGCAGAGAGCGGCTACACAGCTAGTCAAATATATAGTCAACAGCATACTTTATCAGTCATTACTCAAATGAAAGAAGGTACTGAATTCAACCAGAACGACATCAGAAAGCACAAGAAACAGCCATAATTAAAACAAGGTGCCCATAAAGTGTCATTTCGTGCCATGCTATGCCAGGAGCCATTCTTCCGTTTTTTTTTCTTTCTTTAGATCCTACCTTCCAACTTACGTGGAAAATTCCTTTTCTGTGCATGCATAAGCATCTCCCAAAATTACAAGACAAGCAAAACTAAACAAGAAATAAACTCAGACTCTGGAATAGTGCCTGCACGAGGCGCTCGGAGGAAACAATCTTTTGTCTGCTGCACGTTGAAACTGGTTTACAACAGAGGCTCTCAATGAAGCCCTTTATCAATAGAGGCATGCCACAGCCACTTACGCATGCTAGCCACAGGCCACCGGCACTGCGTTGAAGCAAAGAATATTGCATCAAAGAAATCACTCAGATGCGAGTGTCAGTGTGAAATGTAAAAAATAGAGAGAGAGGTTAACGTCAACAGGTGAAAAGCTACCAAATTTCAGTGACAGGGCTGTAAAAAGTTTCAAAGGGAGAAAAACCCAGGCGATGTCAACCATCGGCCCAATATTGGCACTGTATTCACGATGCACTGACCCCTCTGTTGGGCCGGACATCGCCAACACAGTACCAATATTGGCCAGTGGTTTGTGCTTCCTGGGAAGGTAGAGAGGGAGGGAAGTAGCAGAGGTGTCCTTACTTTGCACAGAGGCAAGACACTGGGTTGTGACGAGCAAAAGAAAAAACCGAGCAGCCCATTTTCGGTCTATTATATTTCATGAGCTGAGCTGAGATGCCAGCGCCTCACGTCTAATTTATGCCCCCTGATAAGTAATGGTTTAAATTCTAAGCAAAGCTAGTAACTGCCCCGCAAAAGAAAGAACCCTTCAGTGAAATGTCTTGCGACTTATGCAGCCTGCATAAGCCTTTACCACCGCGTAAATATAACTGTGCTTCTCACCATACGGTCACCTCAACTGAAAGCAACAGGTTTGGCAGGATTTCGTCACGGTCTATGGCTTTCATAATAACTCGAGTAGTATGCTAAATGCACATTATTAGGAGCGGATAAAGGCCACTGAAGAAGCTTGAATATAACCCGGTGCTTAGAAATTTGGCAATGGCACATCAGTCACCTGAAGCCGTCAAGAACGCAATTAAAACAACGCACTAGAACTTGTCATTCAGAGCGAATTTCCAGAACTCGAACATATTTTTCCTCAAATTCAGGCAATGTGAAAGTCTCTCTTATTCTAGCGCTTTCCAACTGCACCACAAGCCGCAAGAAATTAAGCCTCCCTTATTATAAAACACTAGACTCCATGCACTTAGTATCATCATGCCGCAAGCCCCGAGCAATTCTTCCTCACCCTGAAAAGGAGAAAAAGAGGAGAAAGGGGAGAAGATAGCATGAAATTCCACCTACCTGGGCGAGGGGCCTTTTTGGGGACTCTTTGGCAGCAAAACCAACCTTCGCGCTTGGTGCCTCATTAGCACTCTGTGCGCTGCAACGGGCGAATAAGACGCGGACAGTGACAGTGAGGTTTCAACGCCATCAAACATATGCCAGAATAACAGAAAAACATGGCTCTGAAAACCATCGAGAATACATTTTTGCAGCTCATGGCAAAGTACCACTGGGCCAGAAGCATGCGATGCAAGGTTGAAGTTAAAAGGCCCAGCACTTTGACCCACACCCGAAAATGAAACACTTGGCTCCAAAAAGCCTACTGTCACACGTCTAATTACAGCCAAAAGCCGGCATTTCTTATACATCTATTGAACCGCTACCACACGTGCACTTAGGATCGCAATCAGTAATAATCGTGATTGAAGTTTCAAGCGCGGTCGAGATGGACCATGATACACGTGCCCACTCGATTCGGATCACAAGGTACACCGCTACAGGAGAGATGGCGCTACGCACGCGATGATTTGTTTCTAATATATATACAGTCGCCGACCGATAAATCGGACGCTGATAATTCGGACATGCTCATTTATTCGGACAGCTCTGCGGCACCGCCACTGGCCCCATAAACATGATGTGTAAGGACGACCGATATTTCGGACAGCCTCCGGCTCTATATTCGATAGTCCGGACTCTAAACAGGGTGCCTCGATGCGCGCGCTTCCCCCGCCGCCGTTCCTAGTTAAAAAAAAAAAAAAAAGAAAGAAAGGAGACGAGCGCCTTCCTTTGGCGCCTACTCGCAATAAGCGACTGTGGCCTCCGTGATCGGCGAACGGTGCGCCGTCGGCATTGCTGGAGCTGATCACGGAGGCGGCGGTGTGACAGGACAGTTGCGACGGGAGAACAGCAAGCGGCGCTCCACTCCGCATGACTGGCCCTCGGGCATGTTTGGCCTCCCCGCGTCTTCGCCATCGGCCACCAGTTTGTGCTCGTTTGTTCAGTGCCTCGTGCGTGAGTAGCGTTAGGCTAGGTTCTTTCAAGTGACCATACGACAACGTTTCTCTTGAGTTTGACAACGACAGGCCACGGCAAATGGCGCCAACGGTGCCTTCGCGGTCCGTGCCGACGGCGGCGAAACGTGGGAAATACACGACGCTGACAATGGCGAAGAAAGCAGCCATAATACAGCAAGTGCTGAGCGGCCGTTCTCAAGTCGAAGTTGCCCGTGAGTTCAACATCTCCAAGCAAACGATATCGGACTATATGAAGAATAGGTCCAAGATTCTTGAGGCCATGGAGAAGACAACAACAGCTGAACAGAAAAGGCTGCGACAAGGCCTTTACCCGAAGTTGGAAGAAGCGTTGAACATCTGGCTTAACGCTACTGTCGCCCAGCGTGTTTCTGTTTCTGGCCACCTTTTGAAGCATAAGGCTGAGACACTCGCACTGCGGCTTGGCATCGAAGGATTTCAGTTCAGCGACGGTTGGCTCAGGAATTTTAAAAAGCGGTTCGACCTCGCCTTCAAAAAAATGTGCGGTGAAAGTGGTGCAGTGAGTTGCACGTAAGCGGAAGTGCGTGCAGCAACGCATCGACAAATTCTTCCCGAAACAGGCACCCTAAAATGTAAATAAACAGGTATTTTTTGCTTCATTCGTTTTTTCGGACATTCGATATTTCGGACTGGTTTACATTCCCCGTGGAGTCCGAATTATCGGTCGTTGACTGTATATATATATATATATATATATATATATATATATATATATAAAAATACAAGCCTGATTAAAACTTTGTCCTCCTTTTTCTGATCACAGCTTCAGTGGACGAGTTGCAGCTGTGTCAACCATTGTGCGCGCAAGAAGGGTACCAGGCGACTAGCACATGCGGAAAGTGCCAAACTTGGTTGAGCCCGCATGTGTGTTTACCACTGCCAAACCATGCACATGGTGTTGAGAGTTTGAACATAACAGCTCAAACCACATAAATTAAAGACAACATTATTTATTTTAAAATGATATGTTTTATAATAAATCTTTTTAGCAATCAATTTAGTTGGTATGTTTGATTAATGCCTGTGACCGGAGGGCGGCAACGACACTTCAACCGCGGTCGAGGCGGTCGAGCTGGATCGTGGTCAATCGCGGGTGAATTCGCTGAATAGCAGCACCGGATCCGCATCGAGCTCGACTTCGATCGACTTGATCTTGATCCAAAGTGCCCATGTGGCAGCGGTATTACGATACATTTCACACACACATTCACAAAACAGGAAGCTCAATCTCCTGGAGAATGACAGCAAAGGAAAAATTAAGCAAAGAACGACAAAAACTCTTATGCCCGTTGTGCATGTTATACTTGTGGATGTACCTAGGCTCTGGTGGTTCGCAAAAAGGATGCATTTACCGCATTTTCTACAGTCAATCTGCGACAACATTCACCATTCGAGTTCTTCTTCCCCTTAAGTTCATGAATAGTTTTTCTTTCCCAGAAAATTATGCTGATAAGATTTGCTGACTATTTGTTCCTACAGGTCCCTGTAGTGATCAGCCTTTGCATTCCCTTTGCCTTACACCTGTCATTTTCTTTTCCCTTTACATATACAGTCATGCCTCGTTAATATGGACACTTTGGTTTCCGACCAAAACTGTCCATAAGCGAGTCATCCATAATAAGGAGTCATGAATAAAAACAAAAAGGATTTTATTGAGAAAAGAGAATTGTAATTAACAACTGCTTTTGTACATAACGGTGTGCACTGGACTCAAAATTTCACAGAACACCGGCAATTTTGAGTGCATTATCCTTGTCATTGTTGTCTTCAAAAAATTGTAGTGCAGTCTGAAGCGACTCATTTACCATGACACCCGTGATGTTGGGCTTTGTGTTGGTTGAATTTTCAAACACGAACTCCTCACTGGCCGATGAATCAGCGTCTGATTCTCTACTCTACTACCGCCACTTCCAAAATGGCCTCTTCACTGAGCAAAGTAGCCGCTAAGTAGCTGCTTGAGATTCTCCTGAGGCGAGGAAATAGCTGAGCTGTCGATACTAGTCCCTCGCAGCTAATTGACTGAGATGGCTTTTGCCGCTTGTATTCACAGATTTCTTCGCGCCTACGTTCAGCTCTGTTCTTTTGCCTTTAACTCCCGCCATGCCAAAAGCCAGACTCAAGTTTAGGGTTACAGGCTCCTGATGCTGTGCACTTTTCTGCCTAGTTAACCTTTCTGCCTTTCCGTTCTTCTGATTCTTTCTTTTTTTGCCTTGTACTGTTTCTGTAAGGAAGCAAGGGAGTCAAGTTGGCAAGCTGCTATGCAGAGGGCTATCGAACATCCCATCTTCTTGGCGCCGTTTTTACGTGTTCCCATAAAACAAACAATGCAAGCTGAAGTACAGTTTAGAACGACAGCTAGCCGACTACGACGAGCTCAGACCTTGTCAAGGCCGCATCGCTGACTCAAAGCGAAGCCGACATACGGACCGCCTAGTGTGCAAAGTTTGACAGTTCAGCAGCGCAACAGGGATGAAAACCAGGAGCATGAGAGGGAAGCGCGTCCAGGACAGGACGCCCGGTCCCGGTTGCATGTTCGTACGTCGCCTTTCTTTTGTCGCTCTACTTTGTGAGTGTGTCTTAACTCTCACTGAAAAGCGTTAACGGCTTCATGGAACACATTGCGCTTTGGGAAAGAAAACTTCAGTTCCCACCGCCACTGTAGGCATTTGTCTTTCTTCCTGTCATTTCTTTCTTATGCTTTTACCAGCCTCTCTGTTCACGTTCAGCAGAATTTATTGCAACCACATGTTGCTGTTTTCCCTACTGTGGCGGCACTTCTGCTGCACCCAGAAATCTCCTGGTTCCCCCCTTTCGGGGTCTTTCTTATGCTGACCCTCGGTTTGCTGTGTACGTTCTTCTCCCCCCGTCCCTCCCTCTCCCATTAGAACGGTGACACGCCCGCTTTGGTTCTTTCCAATCCCACAGGACTCGTTCAGGCATCCCGCCGTATCGGCTGTAGCGTAGATTCGTGGGCGGCGCCCTTCTTTAACTTCCGTTCGGACTCCTCTGCTTTTTTTCAAGCACTGTCCATATTAACGAGACAAAAATACATGGGCCCAAGTCGGGCGCGTGCATTCTTCCCCTGTCCATTGTCCGGACAGCGAGTTTCCATATTAACGAGGCATAAATACATTGAAAAGGTTTCGTCCCCAGAAAAACTGTCCATAATTCGGGTCGTCCATATTAACGGGGGTCATATTAACGGGGCACGACTGTACCCACACTTCCGTTGCACTCCTGCCCCAACACAATGTGTATTCATAATATACCAAAATTTATATGACATGATTTTTGAAAAACAATGATATCTCACAACTTCTTCAGCGTGCTGAAAGACACTCTGCCAAAAACCCACAGCATTTTTGTCCAGCCATCAGTTCAGCAGCCTTTGCCCACTATGCCATATTCAAATCTAATCGTTGCTTTCCAGGCAGCAAAGGATTCTTCCTGACCCCCTCTCCTTATAAGCAAGCTAGCTCCTTTCTGGCCACGTCCTAACTGCTTGCAAGGAAAGCAATGAATATATGTACACATCAAGCACAGCAAGTAAAAAATATATATATACATATATACCTAGAGTTAGCCTGGGCATGTGAAGGTGGCTCATGGGCCTTTGCTTTGCCGGATCTGCCGTGAAGGTGGTTTTGCTTCAGGTCCTGCAACAAAAAGCGACACGTTTTCAACTACTGCCTCGTACATGCTTGATGGTTTGGCCTATGAGGTTTAATATCCCAAACATCCTAAAACCAAACACTACGACCTCCTTTAAACGAACGAGCTGGGTTCTTAAAAAGAGGAACTTAAAAACACTGACAAGGGTTAAATTGAAGCAAAAAAAAAAAAAAAAAAGAAAAGCTCTATTTAGCACATTTAGCATTTTCTACAATAACCCAGGTGGCCTCAACCAAATCAGAGTTACCTAGATTTTATTTTATTTTTTTTTTTTTGTCTGTTTCACCTATGGCTCAAACTTGTGACATGAGAAAAATGCAAGGCAATTCAAACTAGGCCGGGTGGTTGATCACGAGCACTGCTGATCATAGTAAAACAGCAACTCTTCCTTCTATGACACCACAAAGCTTGAGTAGAGTAGTAGCAATGACGACCACGGGGCAAACGAATTTTGGCCAATATACAGCTGAAAGGGACGCTTTCATCTTGTTCGAAGAATGGCTCTTTGTTCATGAAAACAATGCTGGCCAGGCCCGACAGCGCACATGTTGCATACCCTGCAGGCTTGGATGACTTAACTTCATCAGATGCCCCAACCTTACCAAATTAATAAAATCTGGCTACATAAACAAGTAGCAAATGATTGTCATACTCCTAACCACAATATGAAAATCAGCACAATAGCAGACCATTACACATCAAAACCGATAAAAACACACCTGTACCACAACATGGCAGAGGGCTACATATTCCTCTCAAGCTACCTGAGGTTCTTCGAAACATACCAAAATCCCATCGCATGACCAATTTTACATCAAGTTTCGTGCTCACAATTATGTCTAGGATGCTGCCATCTCAAAGGAGGACCACTAATCCTCATCCCGATAAACACACACCCAGCAAAAGTTGTTTGAATAATGTTTTTGTTTTTTCTCTCTCTCTCTCTTTCTTGTTCAGTAGTGAAATGCCACAGTCACCTTAGCAGGTAACGTCATGAACAAATAAAAAACCTGCCAATATATATCTCAAGTTAGAGATCACGAAGCAGACCTGCTACTGCATACAGTGAAATTTCGTTACTACGAACATGACATTGACGAATTTTTCAAATTAACGAATTTTTTAAGTTCCCCAGCCGATTTCTTATGTTTTCTATGTAAGACTATTTCAGATTTACGAATTTCAAAAGCGTATATTTCAGAATACCGTTTTCTTCTATAATCTAGGAACATCAGTACTATTATGAATTCGGCTAAAATTAACGGCACCGAAGCTCACAACTCTCGTGTGAAACAAACCGGCGTTTCTGCGTATGGCCCGTGGGCTGTAGCTATCATCATCAGCATATCTAGTGCCAGCTTCTAGCGCCACCACAAAGCTGTGGTTTGTTACGTAGTAGCCAGCAGGCCTAGCGCCGGAGCCACTTGCCATTTTTTCTTCCTGTGTTGTGTGTCGTTTGCCAATCGGTCGTTGGTGCCATTCACGCGTGCGGGACAGTACTTTTTTTGTACTTGAGTAGAGTAGTAGCAATGACGACCACGGGGCAAACGAATTTTGGCCAATATACAGCTGAAAGGGACGCTTTCATCTTGTTCGAAGAATGGCTCTTTGTTCATGAAAACAATGCTGGCCAGGCCCGACAGCGCACATGTTGCATACCCTGCAGGCTTGGATGACTTAACTTCATCAGATGCCCCAACCTTACCAAATTAATAAAATCTGGCTACATAAACAAGTAGCAAATGATTGTCATACTCCTAACCACAATATGAAAATCAGCACAATAGCAGACCATTACACATCAAAACCGATAAAAACACACCTGTACCACAACATGGCAGAGGGCTACATATTCCTCTCAAGCTACCTGAGGTTCTTCGAAACATACCAAAATCCCATCGCATGACCAATTTTACATCAAGTTTCGTGCTCACAATTATGTCTAGGATGCTGCCATCTCAAAGGAGGACCACTAATCCTCATCCCGATAAACACACACCCAGCAAAAGTTGTTTGAATAATGTTTTTGTTTTTTCTCTCTCTCTCTCTTTCTTGTTCAGTAGTGAAATGCCACAGTCACCTTAGCAGGTAACGTCATGAACAAATAAAAAACCTGCCAATATATATCTCAAGTTAGAGATCACGAAGCAGACCTGCTACTGCATACAGTGAAATTTCGTTACTACGAACATGACATTGACGAATTTTTCAAATTAACGAATTTTTTAAGTTCCCCAGCCGATTTCTTATGTTTTCTATGTAAGACTATTTCAGATTTACGAATTTCAAAAGCGTATATTTCAGAATACCGTTTTCTTCTATAATCTAGGAACATCAGTACTATTATGAATTCGGCTAAAATTAACGGCACCGAAGCTCACAACTCTCGTGTGAAACAAACCGGCGTTTCTGCGTATGGCCCGTGGGCTGTAGCTATCATCATCAGCATATCTAGTGCCAGCTTCTAGCGCCACCACAAAGCTGTGGTTTGTTACGTAGTAGCCAGCAGGCCTAGCGCCGGAGCCACTTGCCATTTTTTCTTCCTGTGTTGTGTGTCGTTTGCCAATCGGTCGTTGGTGCCATTCACGCGTGCGGGACAGTACTTTTTTTGTCACAGATTATATTACTGCAAAGTTTGTGTGAGATCTGACAATGACTGCAGCCAGCGAAGTGCCAAGAAGATAGAAACGCAGCTTTCACTGCAAGAAATCGGCACAGGGAAAAAGCTAATCGGCCTCTGCAGACAGCTAGCAATGCCCCGACGACCGTCTCGATCATTTTGAAAGACCAGACAAGATTTTCAAATTTCATGGAACACTGAGGATGAGGTCATATCGAGCGCAGCTGTTTTTTTTTGCACATGGACAAAATCCATACTTTCATCGCTCGGTGCAATCATGCACCCGATGAGGTGTTGCGCAAAGTGGAAGGTGTATGTGCTGTAGTGGTGTAATGTAGTGCGTGGTCATGTTTGCTGCACGCGGTAGAAGAAAATAACTGGTTTCTTCAAATAAATCAGCTTTGGAGTTAGTGCAACATTTTAATTTGAGATTTTGCTTGTGTATACACATGTGCCTACTGCCAAGGTACGTCATTTTCATACCTAGGTTTGACCACAAGCTTATAATAGCAGATTTTTCATTACAACGATATTTCAAAACAGCGAACAATTTTTTGCGGTCCCGCGGGATTCGTTATATTGAGATTTTACTGCAATACATATAATTTGCTACATGTGACTGCTGACGACAGTGGGCAGCAAATAAATTTCCGCTCACAGTTTGTAATTTGCCAGTTTGGTGGAATTTAAAGCCAAGCTGCTTTCCTGCAAAAACTTTGTATGCAATCCCAATGCACCACACTCCATCTGAACTTGTGTTCAGAACCAGTGTGACATGACAACTTTTGAGACAGAAAACAAGAGATCTAGCCTACAAGTAAAAGAGCCAACAGTCACTGGGAGCACGAAAGGCTTGAGTGAAACTCTCTTCACCTGTGACACCTCAAAGGTTGAGAAATGCAAAAATATCCCGAAACTCAAGAAAAGAAACGCCGTTCACTACCTTCCATTCATGTGCGTTCTACGTGAAATTTCAATAAAAAACGTCGATTGGGGGACGCTCAGAAGCTCAGCCTTTAGTGTGATGCGACAGCATTACAGCCACCAGTCTATGGCTCCACTTGCGTTCACGTACATACACTTTAATGCTCGCTTAATCTCTTTATTTGTGTCCCTATTACCTCACACTAATTCATTTTCTCAACGGTCCCAAGTTCACTTTCCATCTCATCTTCTATAGAAATCTAAGGCCCAACTCGGGCTTGTGATCTGATATCCCAGAACCCACTGATCATTCAGTGCCCGGCCGAGTCACCTGCCAATTACCACCTTCTAGAGGTATAATACAGATTTTTCCCTCAAAATGCCAACAGTGCCAGCAATGCTAGATGTTTTGGAGAACAGGACTTTGAACACTGCCATGAAAATACTTCAGTGATATGGAATTCCAAGCTAGAAATTATTCGCAAATTTCACATGATTTTGTGGCGAAAATCTCAACATTGTCTCACAATTTCAGCACACCAAACTAGTAACCACACCAACCTCTATTTTCGGAACCCTGAGAGTGACCATGGGTGAGCGCTTGCCGGTGCTGGGTCCAAACAGCCTCCGTTCCCGCGGTGACTGGCTCCCCACTTCATGACGGATGTCGGCAGGAACACGACTCCCACAGGATGCTGCAGGAGGCCCACTAGACTGTTTCGCAGACTCTGAACGAAAGAAACGGAGCCCAAGTTCACCAAATAACCGATCAATGCAGCGATGAACATTTTATAAGCCAGAGATATGCACGCAAAGGGTTCAGTCCAAAGCATGGAGTGGGGTCGTCACCAGGCCGGTCATGCCCACTGCCGACAAAGGGCCTCTATCAGTGGTTTTCAATTATACTGCCCAAACCGTGGTGCCACACCACCAAAGAAAACCTCACAGCTTCAAAACTCCACCTGATTCTTTGCTTCCCTCGACTTCGCTTCCATGCCTTTGGCGACACTATGAAAATCTTTAAAAACGACTGGGTGTGTATTCTGAATGACCACCGATACTAAGTTATACACGTTACGTACAACTTCACAAGAGAGAACATGGCAAAAACATAAAGGAGACGAAACTAGACATTCAGTAAAACAGTAGTAGTAAAAACTTTCATTGAAGATACATTAGCATGCTTCTGTGCAAGAAACTGCACTCCCACAAGGTGGCTTCGAACACCATTGTGAAGACTAACGGGAAAGCTGTGTTACGTGAGCATGCTTTCTTGAGGGAAGCTTTCTTGAGGGTGCAGAAAAAGGAGGGCGCCATCGCACCTGTACTGGCAGAAATCTTGATATCATGCAGTGACACTGCCTTGCACAGATTACAAGGTGCGTGTGCGCAAAATGTGCCCACTCATTGCCTCAAGGATTAAAACCTGTGGGGCTGCACTTTCAACCGTCGCGGCGTCGCGACATGTGTGTGTTCTCACGAAGTGCAAATGGCCAGATATCAGTGTATGTGCACTGCCTGTAGTCCACATAAAGGCGTGTAGTGTCTATGCTCACAGACTGGAAAATAGCTATGCTGCAGGAAGATATGGGAGACAATGGCTACTTGCTGGGCACCTTACAAGCACTCACAGCAAGAAGAAGAGCACATCTCATAAAAAGAAAAATAGTGACTGCTCTGGGATGCAGTGAGAAAGGTTAGGCAGTGAAAAAAAACTAGCCCAATGCCATTTCCAAGTAGGATAATGTGAGCTGGTTCCCTGCTCTCCATCTTAAGCTCACTTCATGCACAGTGCAATAAATACTCTGTTAGCAATTACTCTCTCTCGGGACGACCATTTTCTTGCTTTTTTTTTTAATACAGCATATTTTCATGTGCCTAGCCCTGCACGGCTGCTGCATTTGGGGACAACGACAACAAAGCAAGGTGTGGACTCACATGCGCTACAAAGGCTTGTGCAAAAAACTGCTACATTGGTATTTCGGACCGTATAAATTCCTGCACTACCTAAACAGCGTCAGAATGTGACTGTCAGTCTTCGGCGTCAGCGGCCTGAAATTGTGATCTGGTGCGCTGAAAGCTGTACTTTTTGCGTGACTGAGCACTGTGTCAACGTTGCGTTTCACAACCTTGACGTTTCCCGCAAATGAGGACTTGACTTATTGTACAGTTCACCTCATCCCTCATTTCTTCTTTTTTTTCTTTTCTTTTCACCCTGTCATCAAGACTACGTTTTTCTTTTGCGAAGGAGGGAGGGGTGGGGGGGGGGGGGAATAATGCCACGTGCCTAGCACCGCGCTGCCGCCGCGCTTGAGGACAATGACAACGAAGCGGCCTTGGCTCGAGAGGCGCACTAAGGCTGAACTCTGATATCAGTGCTGGAACCCGACACGATTCTCGGGTTCTCACCTACCTGTACTTTCACGGCTCCTTGGGACTTAAGTCGTGACAATGTATATGTGCATACCAAGCAAACTCACATATATTCCTTAGAGGCAATTTTCTGACCCCTTCATGTTTGAGAGAGAGTCTGCTATGCACAGATGTGAAGAAAAGTTGGCATACTGGTTCATACTGAAAGGCATAGCACAAAAATAGACGCAAGACGAACAGGAAGAGACAAGTGCTCGTCTCTATGATGCTCTTCCTGTTTGCCTTGCATCTGGTTTTGTGCTGCACCTTCCAATATGTACAAATGTGAGTAAATACATTGTACACCTTGTTCCTGCAGCCTACAAAGGCCTTCAAGCTTAAACCACACAACTTTGTCACACAGAGAGCAACACGAATGCCGAATGTAGCACTACAAAAAACACTGCACTTAATTCCAGTACACAATTCACATTAGCATCACATGCATTTAAATAGTGAGTGTGACTCACCACCTGTTGCCAAACCTCGGACTTCTCTGAGGCGTGAAGAAAGTGTCCCCGCCATTCCAAAGGACCTCCCAACAAGAGGAACCACTGCTGAATCTGAAGCCGTCCTGCCTTTAGACACCACAGGTGACTCCTTTGTGGGCATGTTTGTCGACTGAGGCTCCAGCTTCTTGTCTGACTTTTCAGAAGTTTTCCCGTCAGGCTCCTTCCCATCATCTGCAGCACCCGCACCTTCCGCCACTGTCAGCTTTCCGCCAGCCCCGTGACAACCGGGATCGTGGGAGACCGAACGGAACACAGTGTCCTTCTTCTTCGAACTGCCGCCAAAGAGGCCAGGAATTCCACCAGCGACCAAATCCTGCAGGCTGACGGGAGCCTTTGTGACAGTCGGCGATGCGCCACTGACCGTGGCTCTCCGGTGGATGGCGGCTCGTGACCGAGGAGGAAAGACCTGTGCCCGTATGGATGATGGCGCCGCAACTGAGGTAGTTGTGGTAGACGTGGCGCTCTGCACGGCTGCATCTGGCAGAAAGGCAGAGTCGTCGTCTTCGACTTCTCGCAGCGCCGCTCTAAAATGGCAAGGAGAAAAAATGAACTCAGCCCAGTCCACTTGCAGAGCGACCTTTGAACCAGTCACCTAAGACCTTCATTTCCATTACGTCCCAAAGTGATAATTACTAATGAAGTTTTATAAGCAATGTATCAAATTTTTAAGAGGCAGGCTGACTACTCTTTCAAGCCGCAATTTGGCACAGGTGTTTAGCATTCCCTAAGAAGCGTCATAATAAGGAAGAAGACATACTCGATGCAAGAGCCTGACATGTTCTTTCAGAGCATGAAGTAAACTTCCACTTTTTTTGCAACCCACACAAAGCTGCTGCGATGTGTGTAAACCCAGAAGCACAAAATTCATAAGCTGGTGAATGCTCTTAAACCTCGGGACAAAATTTCCCGGATGTTCTCAATAAGCTTTGGAAGACTTCTAGCCAAGAAAACTGAGAAGGTGTTGTTAAAGTTTTTGCATGCCTTGGGCTTGAAGGTTCTGGCTGTGCCTTTACGGGAAAGACTTCTTCGATGCTGACTGGCTGGACACCGTTCTCCGGCCACATCACCTTGCCATAGGTGACCTTCTTTAGTGGAATCCTGTATGGCCTCAGGACTATGACCTGCATATGGTCGCACACAGTGCAAAGAAACAACTCAGGAACGGATGAGGAGCAAGTCCTGCCCACCCCAGCACCGTTTTGTCATTCTACAGAAATTAAGCGAAGTTCATCACACACACACCCACCTGCCCCAAGATGTTTGTGTGCCGAGGCCTCTTCTTTAAGGTGAGCAGCACTTCCGTGGGATGCTCCTGAAGCATGTACACCAAGTGCTTCAGCTGCCATCCCACCTGGCGCAAGCAAAACCACAGAGAGAATAATTTAGGCGGCAGAAATAAGCTGACACAGCCATCACACTGCAAAGAGCACTGACCCTATAGTCAACTCCCAGCCAACTTGGCGCTAACTGAATGCAAGCGTGACTCAGCCTACGTGCACCTTATGACAGTGCTACACGGTACAATCCCCTACACCATGGGGAAAGGACGACTTACCACAGTCTGGTAGTTAATCTGAACAATTTCGTCGCCCACGTCCACCTTGCCACATCGGTGGCTGGGGCTCTGAAACTTGACGCCGCCAACCACATGGATGCCAGAGTAAGATGAATTGATCTGCATGCCCTGTGAGCAACAAGGAAGAAAAATAAAATCATCACCCTACTCCTTCACAGTCAAAATTATTATTTATTATGGTTATCAATATCGCTGGCAGAATGATTACAGCAAGAACAGATCTGCACCTGAAAGCACTGCCTTCCTTCATTCTCATTCATAAAGTAAAGGAATTCGAACAATGAAATGCAACCCAGCACATGCCACGAATTGGACAAACAAAACAACTGGGTG
Source organism: Amblyomma maculatum (assembly GCF_055883805.1). Lineage (NCBI taxonomy): Eukaryota > Metazoa > Arthropoda > Arachnida > Ixodida > Ixodidae > Amblyomma > Amblyomma maculatum. The sequence continues at coordinate 331,748,909 of NC_139344.1, forward strand.
CATTTAAGAGACTTACTTGTGGCTAATACCTTGTGGTTAATGCCATGGGCCTTCAAGGCCCATGGCATTGCCGAATTAAATTTGTTGCCGCTTCTGAACTGGTTGTCTGTGCTTGTATTGAATTTCATTTCATTTCATTTTATTACCTGACAGACACATGAGGGGTATCACATAAGGGGTGGGTACATATATTTTGATGAGCAAGTGTTAACACAAAGAAACATGACTGGTAACATTATTGGAAATGAATGTGATAGCTGCGATGTCGTTAGGTAAGTCATTCCAGTCTGCTGCAGAACGGGAAAAGAATGATGCCACAAAAGTGGTAGTATGGGCATGAGGTCGAGAAACTTGAAAAGAATGACGAGTGCGATGAGATATGCGGACTGGAGGGACAATGTAGGGTGCGTGGTCTAGTGAACTATGGAAAAATTTATGAAACAAGCAAAGGCTGACAATACGGCAACAAAGAGATAAGGGCAATAAGTCGGATTCAGCTTTCGACCCTGACACACTGATGTAAGAATATGACGAATGAATAAATCTGGCTGCTCTGTTTTGTACTGATTCAAGTGAATTTATAAGGTAAGCTTGGTGCGGGCTTCAAATGAATGAGGCATATTTTAATTCTTGTCTGACAAGAGATTTATATGCTAATAACTTTGCATGCTTAGAGGCTTGGCTGAGATGACGTCTTAAAAATCCAAGTGTTTTATTAGCAGACGAAATGATGTTCGTAATGTGTGTGCTCCAGGATAAGTCACTACGCCTAAATACTTGTATGATAGAGACAGCTGTACAGGGACCTTAGCTATTACGTATGGGAAATGAAGTGGGTTGTGCTGATGAGTGAAGGACAAGATTTTACATTTATGAGTGTTAAGTACCATGAACCAATTGGCACACCATTCCTGAATGCAGTTAAGGTCGTCTTGAAGAGATGTGTGGTCAGAAGCATTAATAGCTTGGCGATAAATTACACAATCATCGGCAAACATGCAAATATTTCTACATAATTTTGTTGGTAAATCATTAATATGAATTAAAAACAAAAACAAACCAAGGACAGACCCTTGCGGGACACCTGATGTTACTGGAATAGTACTGGAATTGTGATTGTTAACAGTGACGTACTGTGAGCAGTTAGTATTAACACGCACGCTGAAACTTTTTTGTACTGAGTGTTGACACCTGCAGTAAAATACTGTTAATTAGAATTGGTAATTAATATTAAACACCAATTTCATTACCATTATTAGCTACCTCAATTTTTCCTGAATGCAGTGATACCGTTATCAGTCATTATGTGACCTTTGTCATCGCATCTGATGTTTGTGGACATCACCTCCACATACTGACGATGACAAGTTTTTGTTTCTATGGGTCTTCGAATGTTTGCACAATAAAATTGTACTTTTCCATTGTTTCACACCGCCAGATCCTGTGAACCTACCACGACTACAGACCATTTATGCACAAAGTTTGCGAACATGTGAGGACGGACAACATTCCAAAACGAAGCTACATTAGCACTTTTCCTAAAAGCATTCTTTTTTAAAGTGAGCAGCATAAAGAATTCACCATCAAAACCTCATTCATGGAACGAGAAGCAGGAAAACCATCTTGTGACAACAGGAATAGCTAAGCAGTGTACTTACTTGGCTTTCATTACTGTAATTATGTTCTACTCTTAGCGCTAAAAAACATTCCATAACAGCACACATTAATGCAAAACGACCAGTAGTTATAATTCTGTGGATAAGGCTATGCTCAGAACTTGTAGATGCGTAGACTGAGACAGATAATGTAATCCAGTTGCTACAATCTAACATTAAACAGCAAGATCTATACCCTCACTAACCATGCTACACAGCAATTAAGACACAAGCTACAAAAGTGACCAAGGCAATGTGTCCATGATAGAGAAAGGCAAGGAAGACGGGATTCCTGATAATGCAAAGTAAAATGAACAAGGGTTGAGTGAAAACCTCACTCTGTTAGCCAACATCTTGACAAGAGGACTCATCTCAACATGCTGGCTAACGGACTGAGGTTCCCCCTTAACACCTAGTTCATATTGGTTAGTTTGGTTTACAGGGTTTAACGTCTCAAGGCGAATCAGGCTATGAGGGATGCCATAACGAGTGCTCGAATATTTCAACCATGTGGGGTTCTTTAGCGTACACTGATAGTGCATAATACATGAGCGTGTTGCTTTGCGGCTGGGATCTAATCACTCGTTCTTTGTTTCAGCAGTCGACTGCGCTAACCACTGGGCTACTGTAGAGGGCCTTGTTCACCTTGTTTTGTGCTGTTAAGATGAGGTATAATAAGGTATAATTAGAAGCCATGTGTGCTACCTTTTTCTTAGGGCAGGAAATAGAGCACCGACAGATTAAGGCTGCAAAGAGCAGAAGGGAAAGCCCGTCGCCACCTGACGTGAGTTGCGAGGTAACGTTATGCATACCCATTCCTCGTCAGTCTTTTTCTTCACAGTGGCTACATCTAGGGAAGCTGGCTGAATGATGAGGGAGTCGTGGCACTCTTGGATGATGATATCACAAATGTCAGCCAGGTTATAGCACTGCAGTAAAATAAGAAAGAGGGGGGTGGGGGAGGAGAAGAGAGAGTTATTTAATGTCAACAACCCAGGTAAACTGCCAGTAAGCATATAGCATCTTTTCCTAGCCACCCCCCCCCCCCCCCCTCCCCTTGCTGATAAATGGAAATCAATATAGAGCCAAGCACTAAATAACATGTTTGAATGCTTCTCAGAGAAAGCCCTCGTTACCAACGTGCACTAAGCGACCACAGTGTTATCACATTTTGAGAAGTTCTTTTCTGACCATGAACTGCCTCAAATGATAACTTCTCAACGCAATAATGCAAATGAAAAAAAATTGCTATGTGAAGCCCAAAGAGAAAGAACAGTTGTAAAAGTATGGGTACTGACAGCGACACTCTGACATAACAGTGCAAGAATAACGATAGACAGTCGATGACAAAATGCAGGTGTGTTGATTTGGTGACAACCCCTCGCGTTTCAGACACAATGTTAATCTTGTAATTGGTGTTTGTTCAGCCTACATCCCATTCCCTTAGTTGAAATGAGAAAAGGGAAAAGAAGGGCACAGCTTTGTGCTACATGAGTAAAAAGACAAAAAAAGTAACAAGGTTTAAGCATCCAGCCAGAGTGTGCAACAAGCCAGGCTATAGAAGAAAGAGCAAGGGAAGGCATAAGGCAAAGCTTTCGTGGCACTTACACTGCTCTGTATGACAGCGTAAGGCTTGGCTGCAAAATGGTCTCGCTGTGCTGTAGATGCCAGCTCAATGCCCAGTTTCAACACCGTCTGCCGAATGTTGGTATAGCGCTCCTGGCCTTCAAAGGGCGCCCTGCAAGTCAAAACAAGGTTAAGGGCTGTACCATCCAATCACCCTGGCAAAGACTACCATAGTCACTACACAGACCATTTTGCTGCCTTCGGTGGATGGCCTAGCACGAATGGTGATGCTAACAATAACATGACTGCTAGGCTCGATAACAAGGCCCACAAGCCATTCTTGACAGACGTGACATGCCATGTTGCACAGACATGCCATATATCACGTTATATGGGTCTGCTACATGGACAGATGATAAGTATTCACGTCAAGCATGGTCCACTTATAGGAGCATTCCCCATGCATTTCAATACCACAGAACACTGCCCATATTTCGCTGCACAGCTGAAAAACTAAACCGCATCACTCAATAAGACAAATAAATAAAGGAAAACCTGACAGTGCACCTTGTTTACGAGGGTCAAAATAAACATGAAATATTTGCAATGCATTGCTTCGTGCCATGCAGCGATGCGAGGGAAAAACTTTGCCGCGGTATACCCTGCATCTCTGGTACAACAGCTGTGTTGCTCAAGTGCCTCGCCACATAAACTCTAATAATGTCGCCCCCACTTCCCCATCTCCACCACTTCCCATAGCTTCACCACCAAACAGCGCCTGCTCCATACGTTGCCATCACTTGGATGGCAACACCCACTGCTAAACTGCGGCTTATTTTATGGCCTAGAAGACCGAAAAGCGCGACTACTAGAACATAGACATGATGTTCATGTTCTCTTGACTGACATATGGCAAAAAATGCAGACACAGCTCAGGTTAGCACGTAGGGCAGTAGTATATCGGCAGCACAAGACAAAATTCTTTCTTGTGCAGTGTGCCAGCATCACAACGATTTCTAGTGGCTCAGGTGTGTAGGCAACTTTACCTTGTAAGCTGTTCACGCCCGAACCACTGAGAAGCCCTCCTTCCTCTTTGCTCTTGCTTCATACGCCATCATAATTACACCACTTTCACCATCATCAGCTAGGCTGCGTCCACGTTAGGATAAAGGCCTCACCCACTGATTTCCGATAACCTCTGCCCATAACCTAAAGCAGAAGAAAAACTGCGCTTTCAGTTAGTGGAGAAGGTGGTGGAGTGTTTCTCTCACCTGTCCAACCAGGAGACAAATGCCTTGACAGAGAGCAGTACTTCAGAGACGTCAGCCAGGATGCTGGTGGCAATCTTGATGGCATTTTCTTGATCCGTCGTTGATATGCGCTTGATGTCATTGTAGACACTGCGAGCCCGGCAGCCTAGCTTCAGTGCCAATGACTGCAGGTTCTCCGTGATCAGCTTGTAGTGCTGCAAGTTTCACACAGGACAGCTGGTGAGTTAGGGCCTTTCTCCGAGGTGCATTGATTGTGTAAAATTGGCCAACTAAAGCCAACCACCTGGTATCACCTTGATGTAATACCATGGAAGAGGTCTTTAAGGTAATACAATGAAAGTGAATAAAATAATGCTTCCGTGTACTGTCCATTAAGCCACCTCTCCAAAATGATATTGAACTCTTTGAAAAAGAAACGGCACCCCATTTATAGAACTGCTGCATCCAGGTCACTTTGTGGCCGTCTATTTAGTGCTCACCCTTTCCCTGCCAAGCGCATATATCCCATGTAACGCCTACAAAGAATATGGCTGCTGGATAGCACAGTTAAGCCCACCAACCTTCATTTGTCCCAGTTTTAAGCTTATAAGGCTTCAATTCATCCCTAGCTTTCCATTGGCTGATGTACAACTACAGCTGAACACTGACAATTCGAACTTGAAGAGGTCTGTACATAGGCTGAAATTAAGCAGAACTCAAATTAAGGGGGCTTTTTAACGCATTTGGTGTTGGTTGAAACAAAGAAGGTAAGGGCACGTTTGTAGATTTAAAGGGATATTAAAGAATTCTCTTTATAATTATTTTGACGAAACACTCCGATAGCAACAACTGCAGATTAAGCAGTGCTGAGTTAGATACTTTGAATCATAAGTGCGGAGCCAGTCCCACGCTGCCTGGGAATACTCTCCAAGCATGCATGTCTTCTGCCTTCTACGGTCACGATGTTGAATTTCACCACGAGGCATCTAACTTACCCCTTCAGTAGTCGGACAGACTAAAATAATCCATCTGATCTTGCTTCCATGGCAAGGTGCTACTTGCCAAGCATGTGCCGCATCACAACCGTTAGGTGCAACCAGCACACGCACCTTTACTGGCACTGCATTTTGACGTGACAATGTTCACTTCAAAAGGCACACAAGGAGAGTTTCCCCTCCAGCATGTTTTCGACATTATGACAGCACCAAGGATAGTAGAGGATACATGCCTGCCAATGAACTTGCTTTGATCTGAGTGGCACGATCACAGCTCGATTAAGCAGCACAATGTTTAAAGTGCCGTTGGTTTGCACGGTGCAAAATAAAGACCCATGTTCCCCAATCAATTCATCCCACAGTAGCAAAGTATCAGGCCTGTGAACAGCTTGTGCTAGGTACCCGGAGGCATTGTGCATTGAACTCCGCATCTACAACTGCACACAAACATGCCACACTAACCAGCTGACGTAGATGGTCGACAGCCTCGAGGATGAGTTCCTGGTGGCCAACCTTGGAGATGTTGAGGCTGGTGAGATCGTCTGGGCCCAGCGTGAGCAAGTGGTGGCCATCGATGTTGTTGTTGAGGAAGAAGTGCACATAAGGGATGATAATGTCGTCCAGGCCTGCACGAGTGAAACAAGGGCGCAGAAAATGCATTAAAAGAGCTGTGGTAGTCCTGAAGCTGCCAGACACCTACTAAGGCAGCTAGCTGCAGCCTGCATTGCTGTTACCACAGGCCCATGCCCGACAGCCACAGGTAACTGCCGCTAGCCTCGCCACAGTTTCCAAAACCCTTATCAGACACTGCACTGCAGTATAAATGCTTCTCACGCTGACCCCAGCCATACCAATATTGCACCCAAAAGCACTGTCGTGTACGAAGGCACAAAAATATGTTTTCCAAATACTTCAGGAACACCAGCCTGCATAACGAAAGTTTTGCAAAACATCCGCACCTCCTAATGGAGCATGCCACAGTGAATGAAAGTTCTCCGAGCACACTAAATTATGTACAGCCTTTGACAAAAATATACGGCCCAAGGGGTTCAATTCTAAGCACTCTAAGCCCCTGGAAACAATACTGAAATACATAGGTAAGCATAGAGAAGAATGGGGACTAGATTTGTCATCGACTAGATCTCAAACAGAGCAGATGCGTACTGAGCCCTGTTACGAGGCTTAGAAGAAAAACCCTTGGGCTGTACAAAAGCTCAGCTTCTGTGCTGCTGTCTCTAAGCCATAGCACCACACAATACAACAAGAGATTGATGAAAAATATGACTGCATTCCTTCCGAGCAAAGTTTCCTGCACTGTGTTCCAAAAAGTAAATTGTTTTGCCTGTGCTAAAGGATTGTCAAGTTGTACACAATCATTATAAAGAAGGAAACTCTGCAAATAGCAGGCAATTCATAAGAAGCAGCAGTCCTGTGATTGCACAATGCACTAACATTTCAGTCCTTTTGGGAGAGCTATGAAGGACCTTCACAAGCACAAATATATCTTGCATGTTAATACACATCCGGCAACAAAAGGAGGGTATGTTCTACTAATATTATGTAATTTTATTTTCTGGACCATTAAAAGTATATGCATGTTTATCACTTCAATATGTAATACCCAGCACTGACATCGGGCAACAATTCCTCCATTTCTACACCTCCCATTAATACTCACAATGATAACGGCCGTCTAAATAAAAGTAAGGAGTCTAAACCTTTGTTCTGCATGAGGGGGTGAGGGTAGACCTCAAGTTTGCTTTATTTATTGCTTTATTTAAATGTTTACGAATTCTGTTTATAGTTTTTTTTGTGTTATGTGATGTATTTAGTAATGCATAAAGAAACTAAATTAAATGGGCAACTTTATATAAAAACACATATATAAGGAGTGACCAACTACATCAAAAGCCTTTGCGCATTCTGTTGATTAATCATAATTATTGAACAGACGGTCAATATGGCTCCTGTTGGGACATGACTGGTCCAGGTCACTCAAAGGAAATGCTTTGTGGCTGGCTCAAAGGCCAGCTAGCTCAGCCAGGGCCTGATTAAGAAATATGGGGGGCCTGAGCTAATGCATACATAGGCCCCCTTCCCCACTGCCCACCTCTGCACTACACTAATTTAATTTTAAGTGCACTAAATATTTGAAATTAGGAGGACGCTTAAGCTTCGCCTTCAGAAATAGTGCCTTGAATACCGGCTTGTCATTTTATGAATTTTTGTCATTGAGAGACTGACAGAGTTTGGGAAAGCGTTAAATGTCTTTAGTTGGTTTGGTTTTTGGGAAAAGGAAGGCGTAGTACCTGCCTCACTTCACAGTGAAGTTTTGCAACGAGGGCTTCCTGGGTGTCACCGCATTGCTCACTGGGCCATTGCTGAGTGCATGTTTTGCTACCACGGCGGTACCAGCAGTGGAACCGGTTTGCAACAACCCAGAGAGCAGGCATTTCGACATCTTCCTCGCCTGATGCAAAGGTCTATAGTACTTACAGTCAACAGCATACAATTGCAGGTACATATCGGTTAGAATCCCTACAGTAGCAAACTAGCCTCTAATTTGACTAGCAGATTGATGCTAAATGGGAACAGAAATGGTTTGACACCCCACTGAGCTCTGTGTAAAAACGGCTGTATAACAATCTTATATGAAACCACATTCATATTTTTTCCGACACATTTTTCTAACAAGTTTTTCAACTTTCAGCCCAACAAAGAGCCCGATATGCTTTCCTGTACAGTAACAAAATGCGATCAACAAGATTTATGCGACTGTAATGTAGTAGTATTAGTTTTACAGGACATAAACGCAACCACCAATGCTTAGGGAAGGAGAAAATAAAGGACTTGTCCGGGAGGCACTGCGGCAGCTCCTTTCTAGTTCCTATTTTGAACGCGGATGAGAAGGAACAATGGAACTGTTAAGTGGTGGAAGGCGCCCGTGGTGGTGGTGGCGGGAAAAAAGCAACATTTTCTTCCTCATTTCACATATTGTCCCCTTTTACATGCAAGAAATCAGTGCAGGTTAAAGATCCCCAGGTGGTCGAAATTACTCTGTAGCCCTTCACTAAGGCTCCTCTTTCTCTTTTCCATTACAGTGTAGTTCAGGTGTCCACAGAAACAAGTGTGACAGACACTGTGCCTTTCCCTTCTTGTGAACCAATTATTATTATTATTATTATCATCGTCGTCGTCGTCGTCGTCATCATCATCATCATCATTATTATTATTATTATTACGGATATTTAGATATCGCTTTCCTTGCACAACTTCCTCCTCTCGCTCCACTGGGAGTACCCCACTGAATCTTCCTTCTCTTAACTGCTGTCATGTGAGAGTAGATATAAATTTTCTGTACAAACTCCTTCTTGGCCATTCCCATTCCCCTCTGGACAGAATGCAGAGGTTGTTTAACTCTTTTTGTCTTCACCTTGACAACTTCCGAAACTCGCTCTATTCCTTTACATTGGATGTTCGTAGTGTTGTATTCTAAACAGTACTTTACCACATATAACTTCCACTTTCTATCCTAAATATTGTATTTACTTACACTTTTGCTTTTTCTGCTGTTCAATGCTGTTTGTATTTTGAACTGCCTTTTATCCGTTTCTTATTTATATTTTAACTTTAAACTTTATATTCTAATCTTACTGTCCCGCATTCAATTGTATTCCTTTATTGTATTTTCCTGTATTTCTAACCTGTGTTTTAGGTACAACGCACTTGTTGTGCCTGGAATGGTTGTTTATTTTATAATCAATGACCGTTATTTGATCATTTTCTCTATCGTTTTTTTTTTCGTGGTGCTCTAAAATTTTCACACCACGCCTACAAGACATGCTACTCACTGATTTCATTCTCTCCGTGACTCTTTTCGTCTCAATTTCATTTTAAGTATTATTTTTTTCTGCTTTTGTGCTTTTATCTGTGTGTGTAAAACTTGTGTGTGCATTTTTTTATTTGTGCTGCAGCACGAACACCATATGGTTGTTCCTGCGCACATTAAATAAGGATTGATTGATTGATTGATTGATTGATTGATTATCATTATTATTTTACATCTTAGTGTGATAGCAGCAAAGGCCTCGTTTAGCGGAAAATCTAGCGCTGTCAGCTTTGTGAGTTAAAAATCAAGGGCATAGCTCTGGCAGGTTGCAGTTGGCAGATGATATGGTTGGGTAATGATCGGTCAGCAGGTTGCAAGACGTCACAAGACCATAGGACATGGCAGGAGTTGCTAACCCAGGCTTTTCTTTTGAGCTCAGTGGTTGAGATGAGACAGTAATGGTCAACTTGATGTTATATTCCTAGACTTCAGCACAGCTTTTGATAAAGTCCCTCATAATAAATTAATTTTAAAACTTAGCAATTGGCCTTCCTGACATGTTGGTTATCTGGATTTCAGGCTATTTAACTAACTACAAACAGTATGTATCAATCAATGGAGAGGAATCGTATGGTCTTGCAGTCACTTCTATAGTGCCCCAAGGAAGTGTACTCGGGCCTTTATTACTTCTTATCTATATTAATGATATTGTTCACGCAGTTGTTCCTGGCGTGGAGAATCATTTGTTTGCAGATGACTGCAATACTGTGCTGGGATATTAAATGCTCTAATCAGCAAACTGATCTTGATATTTCTCTAACGTCCTTACATGTTACCAGAAATGGGGCATGGTCATAAATTAAGAAAAGAGCAATTTCCTTCGTGTGACACGTAAAAAAAAAAAAAAAAAAAAAAAAATATCCCAGGTATCACCCTGAGCAATCACCATTTCATGAAGTATCCAGTTTTAAATAATTAGGTGTAACATTAACTAACAACCTGTCCTGGAATTCACATGTTGAAAATATCTGCTCGCCGCATCTCGCATGCTATGTTTGCAAAACAAACTTTCGAAAGCCCCGCTGAAGTTAAATTACTCGCCTATAATTCACTAATCAGGCCTAAGCTCCAGTATGAATGCGTGGTGTGGGATCCTTATACTAAAAGCAATGTTAAAAACTTGAAAAAGCTCAAAGAAAAGCTGTAAGATTTATTTATTCAAAGTTTTCCCCATTTTGTTTTTTATCTGCTCTTATGAATATTAAAAATATCCAACCCCTTGAGACACGAAAAAAAAGTATCCGTGGAGAATTCCTTTCCTTGCTCATAAATAACAAGTTGGTGCTTGATGGTGCACCCTAAGTATCCTTTTTCACTACATGACCTACACGTCACCCTCATCCTAGTGCCCTTACTCCATACTTTGCTCGCACTGACACATTTAATTTTTCCTTTTTTCCACGTACCATTACAGAGTGGAATTTCCCACACAATGATTGACAGCGCAGAGTGATGCTGTATGTTTCACTTTGTTTATTTTGTTTTTCATTTTACTTTGTGCTTTTGTATCTGTGATATCTACTTATGTATTTGTTCTGCTTGGATCTGTACAATGATCTGCAGTATGAAAAAAATAAAAATAAATTTAAAAAAAGTGAAACCTTCCAGAACCCTTGGGCAATTAATAAGACAGCCTACTTTCAGGCCACACAGGCACATCTGTATGGCTTGGTTAAATAGAGGCTTTATAGGTACCTATGTCAATTGCAAGATAAGCAATTAGAAAAGGGGATGAACTCAAATGAGAATACACGAGAGGAGCTGCAGACGAGATCTATTAACATTATCGCATCATATCCTGAAAGGTGGAGATTAATTGATGGCAAACTATGAAAGACTCTTCCCAATCTGTAAGCAAATGCAGATTACCAGATAAAAACAGGGCCCCCTTGGGTAGCAGGGAATTCGTTTTTGCACGACAGATCCCCAATTGATCAAGCTGAATGAAGTTACATAAGCCTCATCTCCTTTTTCTGGTTTTCTTGCTTGTTTCAGTCCATATGGTTCCATGTAATTCGCATGTTACAATAAATGGAACCCTTTCCCCAGGGGCCTGCCGTGGTCATGCAGTAGCCTGTGCTCAACCGCTCTGCCCAAGGATGCAGGATTGAATCCCGGCCGCCGCAGCGACCACTTTTCGAAAAGTAAGGTGCCCGTGTGCTGTCACTGCACGTCAAAGAACTCTAGGTGGTAGAAATTTCCCGAACCCTCCACTACGGCATCTCTCCTACCATAAACCAACCTTTCCTCAGGTGTCGGTGATGAGGAGCTGTCGAAGGAAGGGGGGGGGGGGGGGGGGGCAGACTCCTTCGCACACGCACCCATTAATCCATCGCTGAGCACAGTCCCACTGTGCTTTACTTTAATAATGTCCTAGAACTGAAGAATCTGTCGGAAACTTGTGCACAAGCATTTGGAGGCTGGGGGGTGCTGCCCCTTTGGAGAAATGTTGCAGGGATGGTCACGCATTTGTTCCCCCTGTTCCGGAGCCCCTGTATACAAGTGCTTACCAGTCAAACTGCACGATCAGAATATTCTTTACCAGCAGCCACGCTATGAAGCATTCTTGCTGCCAATTACCTCCAGTCATGGCTACCACCCACCCTTACAAGTATTTCTCCCTCCAGCTACAGCTCAGTTCGAGAACGGAACAAAAAAAGAAGACTAACTTATTTTCAGTCTGCACATCAGTTCTGTCGTAGCTTGCTCCTAGCAATATTCAACATTCCTTCAAACATAAATTTTAATCTATGCAAGTTGCTAATGTCAATGCAAATCGACATTCTGCATGCCATGCGCCGAGTACAAGATATGTATGACGGCAACTTTATACTGCAACCTGCAACTTCGGTTATGCATACGGTCAAAAAAAAAAAAAAAGAAGAAGAAAAGAAAGAAAGCAGCTGAATAATTACAAACAGCAAATTAGGTCACGGCTTGTCCGCGACAAGAGCCTTATTGTTTCACTGCTGTTTAATGACAGCTTTCAACTACGTAATGTGCGCCTAAGCAAGCTACAAGGACGACAATAAGAACGACCTTCCTCCCCCCCCCCCCCCCCCCTTTTTTTTTTAACATAGTTCTTTACCTCTCCGACTTACTTTCTCCGAGCACGACGTCGCTGGAAAAACTCTTGGCAAATAACAAGTAGCCCGAAAGCAAGAACCCAAGCGACGTGCGCAACAGCGTACAAAGAAACCGCTTCCCGCCGCCCGTGTCTGCAAGCCACGACAAAAAAAGGAAAAAGCGACAGCACGCAGGCAGTCGGAAGCGACGCGCTCTTAATGAGCGCGCAGTATGACTGGCGCGGTAGACCTTGAGTCATCGCGGCGCGAAGCAGCCGCGTCTAATCACCTGACTCACACTAAACAGAAGAGCGGGCACGACAGGCTCGCGCGAAATACACTCATACACAAAATGAATGATGCCAGCCGCGGGAACACCTCACAGGCTGTACTAAGTTCGCAGAGCAGTCGAATGAACACTTAAGTCTAGCACTGTCACGAGGTTACGGAGACGAGCTGCAGGAGAACAAATAGCCATGCGAAAGTAGTCCAAACTTTTAAGGAAAGTCTACACTCGCAAAAATCGATATCGCTTTATAATCCCTGAGAAAGACTCCTCAGACCCCGACTGCGAGTTCTCTCCGACCCCTCTTCATCCGGTGATGTGGTCCTACGTTGGTTTCGTTCCCACGGTTGAAAAAAAAAAAAGTAAACGGAGGCAACGACGGGCGGCAGGCACTGCGACGATCGCAAGCGCAACCAAATCAAATTTCCCTGTGTTCGCGCATGGAGTTTTTCTGCGCTTCAGATGCGCCGGCGCTGGAATGACCACAATGCATAACCTCATTGGCCGGTGACACGGCGGTGTTCGGTAAAAAGAAACCGCGCTATTTAACCAGTATGCAAAATACGGATGACGTAAGCACCACTGAACTGCCCGACTGTGTTTACAAGCACTTGCGAGAAATCCTTTCATACGACGCCGCAATTGACAAGCGCTTTTCTGAGAAGAGCGCGCCGTCGATGTAGTGAGCCGCCGTCCCTTTAAACGGTCGATTTCACGCTAACTCGACCAGCGTTAAGAAGCGCGCAATATTCCACTACGCTAGCAATAGTCTAGCCGGTTTTGACGAAAACCGTCGAAAGCATTCTTCAACTGCGGAGTGCTTAAATCTCGTCGACAGTAAACAGCGATAAACGGAAGAACTCGACCAGATCAAAAATTCCTTCGCAGCGAACATCACCTAGCTAGCGCTACGGTCAACTCCCTTCGACAGCGGATAGCGCGAGACCAATGCACGAGATCGCGTGAATACAGCAGCCCATTTATGCATCTAGGATAATCCGGTATGCTTTCAAAGACGTTACAAACCTAATTCCCGATAGAATTAATGAGTAATTACCTCTTAACCAGTCTGCGACGTGCTCCGGTGTCCATTCTGCTATGTTGATATACGCCATCTTCCCCCTACTACCGTCGCTCGCCGTAAGGTGGCGCCCACTGACTCATGCGCAGTCGGCCGAGGTCCGCTTTCAGTTTCGGAGCGGCCGTGCGCACAGTGCAGGTGCGTCTTCCGGTGTCGAACTTGTTATTTACGCAACCACGCATTTAGATTAGCCCCGGACCGGCGACGCTTCTGTAGCGGTCACACATGAAATACTGCCTTTCCGCTCGCGTGAATGTTCTTCCGGGGCAAATAGCTGGTATATATGAAATGCCATGAATCGCTACGGCATGTCCTTCTTTTATTTAATTTTATTTTTTTTTTGTATCAGCATTTCGCTCAGTATCCAAAAAAAAAAAAAAGTAACAACTTACTTTTCTGAAACAAAAAAAAAAAAAATGTCCTGCAGCCTTCTACTTTTACTTTGTTCCTGGAAATGCAGTCAAAAGCGCGTTGCGTCGTTGGTGGTGTCGGTTCGCACATATACTCACAAAGCGAAACTTCGTTATAAAGAATTTTCAATGCTGACCATTATTTTTGAAAAAAATTCGATGTCGTTAAACATTTCTATGTTACTTATTACAAGAATGTTTGAAGTCAAGGGTCTGACGGAATCCCGTCTGGTCCGGATAGTGCATGATGAAAGTGGAACACACCGACCAAAAGAATGAAGATGGAAGACGTTCCGGCTCCCGAACAGGAGCCTTGTTCACAATAATGTGTTGGCCGTACGCCTTGCAAATATTCTCCAAGTCAAAGGCCTGACGGAATCCCGTCTGGTCGGGGTGGTGCACGATGAATGTGGAAGAGACCGACAAAAAATGGTCTTGGTTTGTGAGGTTTAACGTCCCACAGCGGACAAAACATTTTGGTCAGTGTGTTCCACTTTCCTCATTACAATTGTGTGTATTGCCGTAAGTAAATTCGCTATTCGGTTTACCAACGTAGCGAAATGGGATGAAAAATTTTGAACTGGGATAGGGATTGTTGGAACTCTCAGATTTGTTCAAGTAGTCTCTCGGAGCGCTGCGGTTTATTCTTCTTTCATTGCTCAAAGACGACGGATTCGTGCACTGCACGCCATCTTCGTTTCTTTAACACTGTCCTTATAAAAGTCTTGCTAGATGACGACCACTGAAAGAAGGGAATTAGTTTCGCCACCATTTTTACGACATACAGCCGCTCCGTTCAGTTCATCGGCCTACCCGGCAATGGTCTCGGGGGGCCCTCTTGCGAGTGCGTGCCCAAGCAGGGTTGCCGCCGGCGCGGAGTGCCGGACAACCTGCTCCTGCTGCTGCTGCTGCTGCACTCCCAGAGTTTCTCTCCCCTCTGCCACCGCCACCACCACCGCCGCGGCAGCCCGTCACGATTTTCTCCTCCGCGACCGGAAAAAGCTTTCGTTTTTCGCTTCATTTTATTCAGCTGGGAGATGAGGAGGGGAAAGAGAAAGAAGAAAGGCAGAAAAGCAGAGCGGCGGAGGGGTGTCCCCCGCCCCTTTGTGCTTTCGTTTCTACGCGTATGTCTGTGCCTCCGCACATTGTGTTGCGCCTCGGGGCTTGATCCTCTTTTCGCGTATTATAATGATCCTTCTCGTCGCCGACCCGAGACGAACGCACACACACACAGTGGCCGGAGCTGCAGGGTAATCCAGGACGGGAAGGAGCCGTGTATAAGCCGTCGTGCTGAAGTATAATGCAGCGTCGAAAGCGCAGGCCGGCAGAAACAAAAAGAGGCGGGAATGAAACGCCGCCAAAGTTGCGGGTTGCGTGAGCATGCGATTCGAAGCCGGTGGAGGGACGGTCGGTCGCCCGTGCAGCAGGGAGCTCAACGCTGCTGCTGTCCGCTGCTTCTGCTGCTCGTATTGCTGGAAAGTTATGGAAGCGGCAGCAGCGGGCCTGGTGGGCTGCCGGTGGAGGGGGAATCGGTCGTTTCCGCCGTGAGCGACGCAGCTCCTCTTTTTCCGAGGCGAGCGCGGTGGCGTAGGTATGGCGATGCTCGACTTCCACTTTATGGTCTTTTATTTTGTTTCAGACGGACCGGCTTCACGCCCCCTCTCAAGCTGCGCGTATTCTGTTTCTGGTCGTCGCGCTACTTCCAGGACGGATCGTTACACACCCGGGTCGCCCAAAGCAGCTAGGGCCCCCACGCCGTCGCCTCATCTCCTCTCCCATGTGGCTCGGGTGCAGCCTTTATCGTCCGAAAGGAGATCTCCGCCTCTCGCTAGAGTCGTTTTGTCACCCCCAGCGCCTGGAAAAAGAAGGCGGAACTAGCGTGGGAAAATGGGAAACGCGTCACTCGTCGTCGTCATCGCCGCTTCGCCGGACGTGCGTGTGCGCCCGCAAGTGCAGGCCGCGTTCTCGCCAGGATATGTATGTATACGTATGCATATGCGTATGCATTTCGCTACAACGCGCTGAAGAAATACTCGTTTGTCGACACCCAACGACAGAATGCGTCATGATTGCTCAGCACGTGCGGTACGTGTACGGACAGGCTGTGTCCGTATACCAGGTGAGGCTATGACCAGATAGCACTGATATGTATACGTTGTAACAATATTACAAAAAAAAAAGCATCCCCCCCCCCTTTTGTTTTTCTCCGCTCCGGTATCGTAGCACAAAACTGAGAAGGCGCAAAAATATATTTCGATCACTTCTCGGTGAACACCTCAACCGCGCCGTCAGAGCTGAGACGTACCGAAAAGATGTTGCTAGCTGTCAATTTTTAGCACCACATATTCATTTTCAGGCCTACCTTCTTGTTTTTCCTGTCTAGGTCATCAATCATTCTTGGCACTTCATCCCCTGAGTTACTTAGCAAGGCAATATCAGCGAATCGGAGACTACTGAGGTATTCTCCATCAACCCTTATCCCTAACTGCTCCCACTCCAAGTTTGAATAGTTCCTCTAAGCGAGCTGTGAATAGTACTAGGGAGATCGTGCCTCCTTGTTTAACACCTTTCTTTACAGATATTTTGTCGCTTTTATGATGAACTATGATTGCTGTGCAGCTACTATAGATATATTCCAGTACTTACACATACGGCTCGTCTGAACAATGATTTCGCAATGTCTGAATGACTGCCGAGGTTTCGACTGAGCCAAAATGCTTTTTCATAATCAATGAATGCAATGTATATGGGCTGGTTATATTCCGGCCATTTTTCTATCGCCTAGTTGATGGTATGGACATGATCGATAGTACCCTTGCCGAAAACCTGCTTGATCTTGATCTTTTGCTTAATTTATACAAGTTTGTCCTGATTCTGTTAGGTATTATCTTAGTTAATACCTTATACGTAACAGATAGTAAGCCGATTGGTCTACAATTAGCTTCTGAGCCCCAGCATCGTATGTGGGAAGAGATTGTGCGTGTACACGATTCCGTGGTAAAAAGTACACCGCAGCTTATAACCCTTGAAAGCTTCACTACGCTAGGTAGGGACCTGCAAGAGAACTTGACTTAATTTAGTGGGAATAATATCACAACTGGTTCACAGTACAGGAAATGCTCAGTATCTGACACACTTATTCTGTGGGCACCTTAACCGCGTCGAAAAGGGAGTAAGGTTGGTGTGAAAGTGGAAAGAGAGAAAGGAGTGCCGTAGTGGAGAGCTAATGGTAATTTCGAACATCTGGGGATCTTCAACGTGTGGCATCGCACAGAACACGGACGCCTCTTCGTTTTACCTTTATCGAAATGCAGCCGCCGGCGGTCGTAATCGATCCCGCGATTCTGGTACAGTATCGGGCATGTTAACCACCACGCCACAGCGGCGGTGTTAAGTGTGAATATTATTCAAGGTGGCATCGCACAACCCAGGGCTGTCTGTCAGTTTAAGTTAGATTTGGGGAAAGGAAGGCATAGTATACATTTCGATGAACACCACGAATCGTGGACACCGACACTTAATTAGGTCAAGGTCATTTTGATAGGCAAATTTATTGTCGCAAGACCTGCTATACGGAGAGGGGGGGGGGGGGGGGGGGGAGGTGGTGGAGGGTGGCTGTTCCTGGCTCTACGGGGCTGGGACTGGTAGGTCAACGCCGCTTGCGGCAGGGGCTAGCCCGCCACCAGATTTTTATTTGTTGTAGGCCGACATTGCACCCGCCACCGCTTAGGTGGTGGACGACGGCTGTTGCGGCGCGCGCCTTTCTCTCCTTCTTTTTCTTTCTTCTCTACTTTCTCTCTTCAGTCCGCACTAGGCAGCGGACGCCCCGCCGGGGTGGTGCAACGTGACGTTACCCACGTGATTAATCACGTGCTCCACCCCCTTTCACTTTCTCCTCATCTCCAAGTTTGAAGTATTTTATTTAAAATCAGTTTAAATAAATCAGTTTATTTTTTGCCCCGCCGGTGTGGTGCAGTGGTAAGACGCCCGACTACTGTGCCGGAGTACCCGGATTCGAACCCGACCTCGGCGGCTGCGTTTCGATGGAGGCGAAACGAAGAGGCGTCCGTGTGCTGTGCGATGTCAGAGCAACCTAAATATCCCCTGGTGGTCGAAATCACTCCGTAGCCCTCCACTACGGCTCCTATTTCTCTCTTTCCACCTTCACTCCCACCTTAATCCCCTTCCCTTACAGCGCGGTTGAGGTGTCCGTAGAAAACAAGTGAGACAGTTACCGCGCCTTTCCCTTCCTATAAATCAATAAATCAATCAATCAGGCAGCGGGGGCCCCGCCGTGGTGGTGCAGTGGTAAGACGCCCGACTACTGTGCCGGAGCACTCGGGTTCGAACCCGACCTCGGCGGCTGCGTCTCGATGGAGGCGAAACGAAGAGGCGTCCGTGGGCTGTGCGATGTCAGCGCACGTTAAAGATCCCCAGGTGGTCGAAATCACTCCGTAGCCCTTCACTACGGCTCCTCTTTCTCTCTTTCCACTTTCACTCCCACCTTCCTCCCTTCCTTTACGGCGCGGTTGAGGTGTCCACAGAAAACAAGTGAGCCAGTTACTGCGCGCCTTTCCCTTCCTATAAATAAATCTCAAGGCGCGGTTAGGGTGTCTGCAAAGTCTGGCCGCACCTTTCTTTCTATATAAACCAATTTAAAATTTACAAGAAAAATAAAATCATCATCTTGACCTGGTTAGGTTTAGGTATCCACCATTCCGCGGTGTCCACCCGAAAGTATAAGGTGCCTTCCAATTTTTACAAAATCTAAATTAAAAAGTTTTCAAAAAACCTCAGATTGAAAAGGCGCTGTTACTGGTTCTATCGCAACATTGCAACAGTCGCAGCCTTCACTTCATCAGTAGGTTCAAGCCATGCTTATACATATATCTCGCTTCTTGATGCAAACTACAACTAATGGATTGACAGCATACAATTGAAGGTACATATGTGGTCGGTTCGAATTCCAATCTAGTTTAGTGTTTATAGAGTTCAACGCACCAAAGCGACTCAGGCTATGAGAGGAGCCTCTATCGCAACCGGCGCAGCTCTATGTTCCCAGCCCCTTGCCCGATCGGGGCCAGAAGCAGCATCAACACCCCCTTCCCAGGTATTTAACGCCACACTTGTACAAGACCCTCTTTGCATTTCGCCGCTATCAAATAAAAATTAAAATTTGGTTGAGGAATAAAAATAATCGGCAACTGTCGAAATTCTTGGTGGACACCTCCACTTTGCCGTGATGAAAGAGATGAGAAGAGAGTGACGAAGGTAAGAAAATAGGTTCCGTAGTGGTCTGCACAAAATAAATCAGACCGTGGAGATATGCAACATACATTGACTTGCATACCAAACAGGCGGGTTCTACATTTCGCCTCCATCGAAATTCGGTAACGAGACTCGACTTTCACCTGGCATCGACTGCTAAAGGAGTTCTAGTCGTGTGTAAGGAGTTTTGTGGGTCATGTGATCGATAACAACGACTTTTTGACCTTGACATGTGATGGCGTCATTTCATGATGACAACCACGAGATGCAGCACATATAACGCGCCAAACTCGGCGAATATTAAACCACGCTCGAAGAAGATTAATTACGCCAAGTGAAATAATGTTCATGTTGAGACCAGGGCACAAATTTGAGGAGAGGGACATGCATAACATTTGTCAAAATGTGCCTTGTTCTTGATAGCGCAGGAGATTGTTCATTGTACGCATTGAACAATCTCGCGCATTATCAAAATAATTCTTCAGCATTAAACAGGGATAAAGTCGTGAATTTATCACGTAGGGAGAGTTATGTCATACACAGTGTCCACGAGCTCTTGGAATAAAAAAAAAAAAAAAGTTGCCATAGCATCCATGCTGTCGATCCATGCTGGAGCACGACGCATAACTAGTCTTAGCAGTTAATTTTCTGGTATCATCACTTGGACCGTGGGAGCAGTCATTGCGCCCGTGCAAAATGCTGCGTAAAAATATTCTTGGGCAATCTTCTGCAAGCCAATGAATGCACAAATATCTGTCGCGCGAGCTGTACAGAAATCTATTGCGAAGACGCAGCGGGTGTATATCGAGCACAAATCTACGACACGGCTTGGCTCATTACGGGTAGCAAATTCGTTGTCCGCCTCTCTCATCTCGGCCTCACCCCCTTTAACCGATCTTTGCGCGCAAGGCAAGCAGCAAGGTCACGACCGGGATGTTTTTCTACCACCACCGACGACTAGTGAAATCCCACCTGTGTAACAAAGAAAACGAAGACATTGCTGTTCGAGTGCATGGCAGCACGTGACTGCACAAACCAGCTTTTCCCTGATTCGCATGCGACGGCCAAGCAAGATAAGAAAGAAGAAAGTGTCCGTACGAGAACGTGGGTGGGGGGTCCGCACAGCTGTTCAGGAAAAGTTAAGCAATGGAGAAAGTGCAGCGAAAGGAGAACGGATAGACAGAGTGAAAAGCAGGAAAGAAAAACTGTAGCTTTGAGGTGTGCCCTCCCACGCTCTTCGCTCCGTTGTCGCAAACAGCATGCCATACCGAGACCGTCGGTCGTTTGTATTGTGTGTGCGCGTATGTGCTCTGGACGTTTTCCAGGTAGTGTTGGCGGCAGACAGTACATGTTGTGTATGAGTAACTTGTACGCGGAATACGCGCTAATGCGCGCGCGGCAGTGTTCAGAATATTAATAGTAATGGCAAGCCGCGAAAGGGACACCGAGGCCGGACGCCAACGGGAGCAGCGCGGTACTAAAATAGCAGCAACCGCTACATGCATGCGCTGTTGACTGCTACATGGAACTGGCCAGAAGCGGTTATAGCGCACGGCCATGCGTCTGTGCGCCCGGTTTTGCAGAGATGTATTCTACACGTGTGCTGACTGCGTTGAAGGCTAACTAGCAAACACGTGCCGAGCGAAAGTTGGCGACATGCATACCGTGCACCAAAGCATGTGTTCGCGTGCCCTATTAAAAACAGACCTATTGAAATGGGCAAAAACATAACTAGAACGAATTGGGGACTAAATGGAACCGATTGTATTCCAATTTTTACTCGGCTTTTTATTTGTAACGCATCACTGTGCGTGTTTCTGCTTCGCCCGCATCACGTTGGCGGTTATTGTACCTCCCCATCTTCTTCCAGGTAATTATGACGGCAAAAGCCTTTTTTTTTTTTTTTTTTTTGCCTCATGAGGCGGAAAAGAGGCGTCATCAGAGCCTGTCACTACGAGCTGTGGATGTAGCGTGTCCACAGTCTGAAGTCATTCATTAATTTTAAAAAATGCTGTCCACACCAGAACTCCATGCAGTCATCATCCAGTGCAAGGGGTGACGGGGTCTCGTCAGGAAAAAGTGAATTGCCTTCTTGTCCCGTCACCTCAGACAAAGCTTGCCTAAATCAATCAATCAATCAATCAATCAATCCTTCCGTGTACCATCCGAGCAGGTTCCATTACTCTACACCGACTTCCTGCGAACGTGTCCGTAATTCTTCTTGTCTAGCGTAATCCCGCTGGGGGCGTTGAGGGAAAGAAAAAAGGATATGACTGATGGCAAGTAAAAATGAAGTAAGGCAAAAAATGAAAGCGGTACTCAAAAATAAAAACACGAAAATAATAAAATCAAATAAAGATGAAAAACAAGAAAATGCGGAAATAAAAAGTAGAAAAGTAAACAAAGCAATAACAGGAAAAAATAAAAAACACTAATAAAAAAGTAGATATTAATGCAAGCAAAGTAAAAGCAAAATTGTACACGTCGGAAAAGCAAGAAAACGCAGAACGAGCTCATCACAGAACTATATAGGCCCGGAACTCGCAATGTTTACGTTTCTCCGTGCGTAATTAAGGAAACTTAATGCACTTCTGTGCTTTTTTTTTTTTGGCAGCGTAACCTCCTGACCCCTTCAAGAGACAAACACACGCACACGCAGGCACACACACACACGCATCGACACAGGGAGTTCAGCACGTATATATGTATAATTTTCATATACCGGGTGTTTCAACGAACACTTTGAAAAAATAATGTGCTAGTTTGAAACAGAAAAACGAAAGTATATTTTAGGAACAATCAGTCGCGGCGGACGTAATTTGCGATAAAACTCTTTTTTAAAAATGGCCAATTACCCAAAACGCACCAATTATAAGTTTTAAATGAAATCCGAGTGGCTAGTTAATGCCAATGAGGAGTTCGAAGCAACAGACAAGGCGACGCAATATCAAATCCTAAAACAAAGAAAAGCTCATTTTCTAAAGCTTTGCAGCGCGACGAAATTCGGCGACGCTTGCAAACCGAAACTGAGTCGTCCGCCATGAAGGAAGCTGGATAGAAACGAACGTCCGCTGATGACATACTACAGTGACTAGGCACCAAATTCAAACTTACTGCTCTACCATTCCATGTCATACACTTACGTTTTTTTTTTCGTCGCTTCCAAAAATAACGGCGCAGTTGGCAAATGACCATTTTTCTTGTACCGAGGGGCGAAACAGAACATCTGGTACATGATATAACAATATAGTAAGATATGGTTAATTATTCACGTAATTAGAACATTGCAAAGTAAATTACGTCCATCGCGGTTGAGGGTTTGCTCCCGGTTGTCTTTCTCTTTTTCCCAGGGCCCACCTCGAGCGAAGACCTCTCACCTGGTTTAAAGGTTCCCTCTCTCTCGCTCATTCTGCACATTTAGAAATGTTTAGTAATGTCCGTTAAACCATGTGGTATATATTGCTCTTCTTTCATAACCAAGCCATCGTGTAAATCTCTTTAAAGGATGCTTAGTGAGTCATACTCCTCATTTTATATCTGTCATACCCGCCGCGGTGGCTTATTGGCTTTCAGTGCCCGTAAAGAATCGCTAGTTGCAGAAATGAATCCCAAGCCCTTCCCTGAGGAGAGTCTCTCACTGCTCACGTGCAGATTTTGGACGCTAAATCCACATGATATATCACAATTCGTTTTCTGAATTCCCTCAAATCGCACATACCTGTACACGCCCTAAACCCAGTGTGCTCTTCTTTCGATTCATCTCTTCCCGTGGGTCATAACAATGAGAGCCATCGCTTACTGAACGTCCTTAAGGTTTCGCATGGTGCATCGTAACAGCTAAAAGACACTATCTCCCAGTCATCGGTCTGCACGCGTGCTCCCCTCCTCTGTCATCACCCGCCTGGCACAGCATTGTAGATTCTTCATGGCCACCATTAATGGTCTCCTGCATTCGAGATTTCCCCTCCTCGCGCACTACACGGCAGCCTTCACCCGTAGGCGGCTGCACTCGGTTGCCATCAAGGACCGACCGAGACATTCTTCGCACTGCTTTCCCATTTGTCTGCGCTCTTCCGACGGCCGAGCGTCCTAAATGGCGCGTGTAAAACTTGCCCAAGAGCTCCACGGCCAGCCACCCTCGCAACAATGAGTCGTCCGCCAATTCTGTGCTGTGTTGTTGAAGCCGGAGACGCTGCTGTCCAGCATAAGTGTCATTAAACTGATACTATAGAGCCACCAGAGGGTCCATATTCTCATGAGAGCACCCTCCACACTGTTTTGGTAACTGCATCCGATGGCAGCAGTTATGGTGACGCCTCAAGATAGCCAGATATAGATCGGCGGACATAATACAGGATGCAATCATCTAACAGCAATGGTCGTTTCAGGCCACTGGTTCTAACCGGCGGTTGAGGGTCACTGCTACCATAAAGGTAACTCTCCTTCACGAGTTCAACACCGGGGTGTTTAAAAACAAAGAAATAATCTCTTGAAATAAATCTACATTTCAACGGTTGCTTTAGCAGTGGGTTAGCACAACCTCGATTTTGTGGTGACCCATTCGGCAAGTGTACTGATGGTGGATGAAGACCGCACTTTATCCACGTGCTGTCCACTAAATAAATAAATGACGTCTCAAAAGTATGGTACGATCCTTTTATTAGCAGTAGTTCAAGCATTCTACGAGCTATATATCCAGATACCTACAGTGCCCTTTCAGATTTACGCCTCTGCAGGAGGGCACTCCCGGGACCCGCCAAATGTCTTGACAGATCTAAGGAATGCCACATTAGACGGCTCCAAACCGGGTGCTTTCTAAATCTTGCCATACTAAAACACGTGGACCCGACATTCACGGGTAAGTGCAAATTCTGCGGGCAGTATGCTGGCCTATACCACATGGTGTGGGCCTGCCAGCAAAATGCAAAAATAAAAGTTATAAACAGCCAACTAAGGAGGGCTGGGAGGCGGCCCTGTCCAGCTCGGACCTGGAGGCCCAGCGTGCCCTGGTCCAGAGAGCTCAGGCAGCGGCGGCGGCCAATGGCGTCCCACTCAACTCCACAACCATACGCACCTCCCTTTCAAAATCATTTCATTGCAAATAAATGTTTTCTCCTCCTATAAAACGTCCCGAAGTGCGCACGGGCTGTGAGATGCTCCTGATTAATATAGGACACTTGAGGCTCTTCGTGCGCTGATATCACATAGCACATTTTTTTTTTTCGCCTCCATCGAAACACGGCCGCCGCGGACAGGGTCGAACCTGTGACCTTGGGATTAGAAGCTGAACGCCAAAGCCACCGAGCCAAAACGGCGGGTTATCTTTTGTTTTTAAAAACAAAACAAAAAGAAAAAAAAACAATGCTACTTTCGCTCGTCCCTGAACTGAAGATGTGAGAGTGGCCCATGCGCACGAACCAAAGAGGCGTCCTCATGGCTAGCGTTAGGCACTGCAGTGCATGCTTTGTTCTTTGTTCTAAACTGGTGAAAATTCACATAATATTTACACACCTGTTTTCGAGCGTTTGCATATTTCAACAACAAAAATTGACTGGGTTCAACTCGGTTGAACCTATAATTAACGCGCCTAAGCTCTGTTATTCATGGTTTAGCTTGGTTTCGCAAGGGATTATAGGCGAACTGTCTGTTACATAAAGATGCATTTCTTTTATTGCAAACCAAAAATGCTTGGCTCGGGTGATTCTTGTGATCCGTGAAGTATAGTTTGAGACTGGGCAGATCTCGGTTGCAGGCAAGCAAGCCACGCACCGCATCATCCATGGCTAGACTGAGGAAGCGAGCCGCAGTTAAGCCCTAAGAGAAACATAATACGTAAGTATATATTTCTGTATGGTTAAGCAGCTTATATACCCGCTCTAAGCAGCCGTAAGTGGCGGCGAAAACAGTGGTGTAAAACATATATTTCTGTATGGTTAAGCAGCTTATATACCCGCTCTAAGCAGCCGTAAGTGGCGGCGAAAACAGTGGTGTAAAACAGCAGTGAGGCGGAGGAAGAGCGCATGGCGCATTTGGTGGACGTGAATTGCTAGGCTGATGTCGAGCTCGTGGTTCGGCCAGCGGCGAGCCGAAGTAGCGAGAGCACCGCTCAGCTGTGTCGAGGCGCAGATGAAACTGGCGCATGCGCAGTACCTAGCTTGCGCATATGAATGACCTTGGAGAATAGTATCTATCGGTGGGGATTACGCTCTAAAACAAGACACTTCACTCTTTAACGCTAAAACATTTGGCGAGCAAGCTGATTGAGCTTCGTGCATCGAACAGCATGAACAGGGACACACACAAGCGGCGATGACACAGATGAACACCGCTACGAACACTGCCCGAGACGAGCACCGTCCGAAGAAAGGGATGAACAGTTCGTCCGTTTCTTCATCTCTTGTGCGCATGTCCGTTTGCGCTGCTCGATACAGATAAGTTTATTGGTTACTGGCTAATTAAAGAAAAAAAGAACGATTGCCGTACTTTGGTCAGTTACCGACGTCCGTTAAAGGTTTCCTTTTTGCTACAGTAGCGCACACCCCTGGCAGGACGACGACAGCGATGCTGTCATATATACACGGAATAATGCCTGACATACTCTGGCTATTAAAACGTTGGATCCTTGTGAAAACTGCCATCTCCATGACACATATAGGTTAAAGAAATTGTGCGAGGCACAATGCGAAGATGTGGCACTCTGATTCAGCACACGCAGACCATAGGAATCGCTGTCCTCATATAGGCTGTGCAGGGGTGGTATTACCACATTCTGTCACTCAGGGTGGTGGAGCGCTCGAGCGAATCTCTTCGCGCTCGCGCGCCTTCTGAGCAGCACTGCGGGAAACTGTTGCGACGGCGTGGTTATTTCGCAAGCGTTCGCCGCTTGGTTAATCCAGTCTCGCCCACGACAATAATTGCGCAACGCGCTAACTTACATTATGTATGTCGGTGCTTCGCGCTGTGCACCTTGTTGCTAACCGCCAGATCACGCTTAAAGGTCAGCCGCATGGGAAGCACTCGGATAGTTTCGCAAACAAGAAAGAAAGAAAGAAAGAAAGAAAGAAAGAAAGAAAGAAAGAAAGAAAGAAAGAAAGAAAGAAAGAAAGAAAGAAAGAAAGAAAGAAAGAAAGAAAGAAAGAAAGAAAGAAAGAAAGAACTCCTCCCAACTTTGCGGAATATTTGCTGAATGCTTCCCCAATGGAAAAGTGCACTCGCAGCGACCTTTTCCCGCAATGACCCTCAGGGCAAACAACGGCCGCAGCGTCGAAACTTCCATAAGTGGATGGAAACCGATCACGATGTTCTCTGCGAGGAGCAACAATCGATCGGTTGTGAGGCGTGCCTTTCTTCGTTCTGTTCGATTCGAAATGGCAAATGGCGCACGGCAGACGAAATAATTACGCAATTGTTCAGATTCGACCTGCGCGCGCACGCCAGGGTGATTGAACGCGCAATACAAGACGTCCTTACGAAACTCGACCGCGTGCTCCGCAAGAACTGCAGAGCATGGCCGCTTATAACTTTCGGCTGGATTGATATAAGGCAGCGGCGCCTTATGCAGCAGGTCACGCGAATCATGTCCGATCGATTATTATAGAAAGAAGCTTTTGAATGCTTCTTACTGTACTGATCACGAGACATCGTCCTAAGTTTAATAATGAATTGGTCACTACGGCAGAGCACTCGCGTCGATCATTGGGCGGCAAGCAGTAATCCATCGAGCTGATGCTAAGGTAAGACATTAGCACTTGGAGAGGTGTTGCAGGGTTGAGTGTCATACATTGTGAATATGCATTGGCTCCTGTGTGGCACCGGTGCTATGTCACATCTTTTTATCTCATATTGACCAAGCTCTGCAACAAGTTTTACCCATTGACACGTTTTTTTAAAGTTTTTAGGTGTGTCGATGATTTTATGATTGTTTTAACTAAAGAAGGTCTTCGCAACCTTAAGGAAACAGCGGGCAGTGTTTTATCTGCTTTCAGGGAGCATGGAAAAGGTATGGAGTTCACCCACGAACTACCTGACCATGATTCATTTTAGACAAATTTTAGACTTGAAGCTTGAGTTCTGTGGTGATCGGGCCTGTTGGTAATATTCTCCGCGTGCAAACAAGCAGCTGCTACCTTTTGACTCTTGCCATTATAAACTTGTGAAACGCGGGATTGCTTCGCTTTGCCTATAGAATCGGCACTCAAAAAGTAATTCCCTCGCAAAATGCGGGACAGTCTTAATCTCCAATTGGCTAGGCTTTTTGCTTGCCGGGTTCCCCCGTTCGCTCGTGACCGCGGTGGTTGAATGTCTCCTAAACAATACAAAGAATGGTACTGTTAGAGCTAGGCAGATGTCCCTCGAGAAGAGGTAAGACCAGTGGTGGTGCCATATACGTGCATCGTGTGGCCCATAATATGAAAAAAGTTGCCAGCCGCCCTGGTGTACGGCTTGCCTTTTCTGAACCGAGAAAGCTAGCCTGGCCTTAGCTCCCTTACCGATAAAAACAAAACACCAAGGAACGAGGCTGCGGAACAAAGCGCAGGAGACCGTTCGTGAAATGTGCTGAAGGGGTTGTCTATGAAATCCCCCTGTCTTTTCGGGCACTCCTACATAGGTCAGACTGGCAGGTGCCTGAATGAGCGAACGAGGGAACACGAGAGAAATGTATAGCAGACCAAGGAAGCCACACATCTAACTAAGCACATGAATAAGTGCCCGTCCCGCAATTGTGAGCCATGCTTCACAGATGTGCGCGTTCTGGGCAAAAGCAAAGATACTAATGCTAGGGAGTTGATAGAGGTGTTTTTTATCAAAAAGAAAGGCAACTTGTGCGTGAGCGACACAAATTTTATTGCATAACTGTGAAAAGAAATTCCTGGAGCGCGCCTTGTCAGGTCGTTCCTGAGCTTTAGGTGAACTACATACGCAGGTGACGACAAACTATATAAGTACGTTTCTTGCATGCAATAAAATCAGTTGTAAGTTGGCGCTTCGTCCTGTCACCTACCTATGTGTCTTGTCTGTTTTTTGCGCCTTAAAACTATTTAATTATGAAGGTACTTAGCATATATATTGCCATCATATATAGCTTGTATTCTTTGGGGCAAATAATTTGAGTACAAGGAAAACAAAACTGGCCCGCACCCGATCGTTGCAATACCTCATGTGAGACCGCCAAAAAAAAAAAAAAAATCGAAAATGTCTTGTTTCCGTAAGCACTCTTTGCTTCAGGTTTATGCGATATGCTTGGGAAAATTTTTATTGTTACGTCGCGGAATCTATGGCAACCTCCGTTTAAACCTTGCAAACCCATTTATTCTTGTGTATTGACACTTGAGGCCAAGGCAGCATGTAGTTATAACGAAGCAATAGCTATGATAAAGATACTTCAGCGCCCTTGTAAAGACGCCTGTGTTTCAAGGCTTTCAAAGAGCAGGCTGACTCGTAGTGGCTGGGCGCGGTGTGAATCAGAGAAGCGAGCAAGGATGGAAGGAAGGTTCACGAACTGGCATGAATTATATGGTGCGCTAAACTGTATATCTAAGAGGATACTTGGAATGAAGTTCACGTCGTGAAGTACAAAGAAATGTGGGCGGTAATTCTTTGTCGGCATCTGGGAACTCTCCTGCGCCCTCATTCAAGACACGCACTGGTAGAAATGAAAATGTAAACGAATATGGCTGCAAAATAAAAAAAAATGACAAATACATTTTGAAGTTAGCTCCGAAGTGCGCACGCTTCAGAGAAACTTGCACCGTACACGCAGGGGCTCAAGGAATGAATTAGAGCCGTTGGTGACCGCGGTAAGCATATAATAATCTCATCGTAATGATACTCACGTTGCACCTCTTTGACCCAAAAAAAGTGGCCGCTGTGTTAACGTGTTAATTGGCTCTTTTGGCATATAACAGCTGCAAGGTAGTGATACAGACTGAAGTTTCAGTTAAACGTACAACCCAAACTGTAACCAGAAGTAGCGTACTGCTCGTTACATACGGTCGGGACAGCTAATGTGAAAACTTTACATTCCATAAACTTCTAACATTGGCTCTCCCGACTGCTCACATCTGCGGTCGCACATTGAACAAATCTTCACAGGTATTTGCGAGCATTACTCTTTCCTATAAACTTAGTTTGAGAGAGGAAGGCATTTAACATTGATCGCCTGCGATATTCTGTACGAAAGAAACCTCGCAAGGAAGTTTAAGCTTTCTGTGCTTAAAAGAACTCCGATGCCGTTCAAGTGTCGTGGAAGAAATTTGTTCAGCAGCCTGGCCCTCGCTTCATTTCGACTTCGATGACGTTGACAGTGTTTGTCACTGATCTCTCACCACTTGCGATTTGAAGTTTTAGATATAGTACCAGAGTATTGCATGTCTTGCACATGCACGAAGTTCTCCCTCTACATACAAAGCTGGACACGCCGCTTGGGGCGCTCTTTTTCTGTTTAAATGCGGTTCTACACGATTTTCCTATCTCGAACAGATTTGTTGACAATCGGATAAATCCCCATTCCTATACGAAATTGCGCCTCGAAAGACTGTATATCCTTTCAGTGGAGAAAACTAAATGCATAGCATTGGAGTTTATGGCGGATGTCTTGAGCCTTTTCTTGTATCGTGCGGTGTTCTCGCTTAATGGTGTAACGCTTTTTAACCCGTTATCCATGACCTTGCGGAATGGGAGTTGAAGTTTACAAAGCCGTTGTAGAAAACTTCTGGTGAGAACACACCATTGCTTACCGTAGTCTTATCGGCACCGTTGTATGAAGCGCTAGCCCCGCAATGGTACATTTCGAACGGCTGTCGTGGAGTTGAATATTTTCGCTCTGTACAACAGCAGAACAGTCCAGTTTAGCGCGGCAGTGGTCAGCACGGGAGCGGTAATAAACGGAACAAAAGTTTGATAAAGAACGACAAGAAAAAAAAAAGAAGACATGCCTTATTTGGTAAATAGGCATTTTGAGAACAAGATCGAATAGCATATAGGGGACGCTACGCTACGCGCATGCGCACTAGCGCCCCACTATTCCCCTATACCTCTCAGCCTATTCTAAATCTCGCTAACAACTTCCCTACACAACGTGTCGGTTCAAAATAGCTTAGGAAAGTAACGAGGAAAAAAAAAAGTTAAGAGCATCGTGCTTCGCACACGTATGATTACTGAAAATGAAATATCTGTGCTGAAAAATACCCCCCAAAACAAAAAAGAATCGCGATCTTTTTTCCCTGGGCAGATTTCCGCCGGGATTTGCGTTGAAAATAGCACGATGTTTGCCCGCGGAATTCAGTAATCAGTTTTAAAGAATACAACCCAGAAAATAAAAAATCAGTTTCACGTTCCAGGCAACGTAAAATACCGGAGTGTCAGTGAAGGGTACCGACAAAAAAGCGGGCTAGGCGTACCCGCAGAGTGTGTAACAAGCGTTCGGATGGTGTAACACGCACCAGCCGAATCAATGAGCGTGCACGCACCATCGAGCGTGACAGATGCGGCGTGTGTACAGAGAGGCGGAGGAGGGTATACGGTCTCAAAGACACGCCGCGGGAACGGCGGCGGGAAGTCAGTGGTCGCGTTCCGGCTTCTATATACCGTTATCAGCTGCCTGTGTGATTCGCAGTCACTCAACTTTCTCTTATCTTCATCCTCTCAGTATTCCATTAACCCCCCCCCCCCCCCCCCTCCTCTTCCCACTTTTATTCCTCTTTCGGGGGACCCTGTGGAGTGGAGTCGGTGGAGTTCATCTTTCTCTCGATCGACTGGCGCAAACCGCGCCCGAGCAGATTGCGTCTACAGTGTACAGACGCACTCACAGACAACGCGTACTATAAAAATGGATGTAGCGAGGCTTCAGTGAATGAGAAACGGTGCACACACGCACACAAACACAGAGTGCGGCAGCTTCTCGCCGTGCATTTCCGGGTGAGGAGGAATGGGAAAGCGGCTGCGGTAGAACAAACGGTACCGCTACAAGCCACGCAGGACGGTGCTGGAGAGACGTCGACAATCTGGGCAAACAGAGGCACGCCCATGAGAGGGCGGCTGGAGGGAGTAGCGAGCCGCCGAGTTTCCTGAGGAGGGGGAAGGGACAAGCTTACAACCTCGTCTTTCTCCGTATGCACGCGCGTAAACGGCTCGGCCTACTATGTTGCGTAGGCGGCAGAGTACGCGTGTGAGAATTCAAAAAAAGAAGAGCGGCAGCATTCCACCGAAGGCGGAAGAAGCGGCCTGGGTTGCTTGCCTGCTATCTGCCTGATTCATGGAGCTGCCCCTTTCACCGGCGAACGGTCCTTTGAACTTGTATACATGTATGCACGCTCGGGATACTGCATAATCGATGGGGCCATGGTCACTTGCCGCACTATGAATCGGACCTGTCATTTTGAAGTTCCTTCGTACTTGCAGCACCCCCGAAACCGTCGCGCGTTTTGATGCGGCGGGTGTATTTATTTAGCGCGAAGCAAATAAATATATTCGATCAGTGTGGAATTACTCTGATGCAACAGTGCTGAGTCTGACGTTGTGGTATGGATAAAGATGCAAGTTCCTAGAAAAAAAAAAAAAGAGAGAGAGAGAGAGAGAGAGAGAGAGAGCAGGAGAAACTTTTTCGTGCTTTTTTTTTTCTTTTTGTTTTATTGACCGGAAGAAAAAATAAAAACAACGGCGTGCAAAGTTTCCGAAATGTTTTCCGCGCAGTATCATCTCACAACGCACTGTAAAATATGGCTCCGCGTGAGTTATTCGGGAGGCAGCAAAACATTTGTAACAGTCCACATGGTAGCAAGGTCTTTGTATAGCGCCCCGCCGGGGTGACGCAGTGGTTACGGCGCTCGACCACTGTTCTCAAGGACGCGGGATCGAATCCCGGCCTCGGCGGCAGCTTTTCGATGGAGGCGAAAAGCAAGGCGCCCGTGTGCTGTGCGATGTCAGTGCACGTTAAAGAACCCCAGATGGTCGAAATCTCCGGAGTCCTCCTCTACGGCGTCTCTCATAGCCTGAGTTGCTTTGGGACGTTAAAACCCCACCCAAATCTTTGCATAGCGACCAACCGCTGATATGTCATTCGCAATTCGCATGTTGCTTAGTGTGCATTCGCTTCACGCGAATGAGGCTGGTCACAGTTCCGCAATGTGCCCATGAAGCTGCGCACTCGAACCTCAAAACGAGAAAATAAGCAAAAGCAAGCATTTCCCTACCCAGCAGTGACAAATCACACTGCTGCAGTAATTTGTGCTAATTGTAAGTAATGTACGCAATTTGTATGCCAACATCCTTACCTGGAAAGCTTAGCAGAACCTTTGTTTTGGAGCAAAAAATATATATATGTTTTCTTATTCCTATTAGTTCTCATTATTCCTACTCCTCCTATTCCACGTATTCCTATTATTTATATTTTACTTTAATGGTGTGCTTGTTGATACTATGCGTTGTCATTTTTCAACGCTTGAGCGTTATTACCTCCATGTCGGAAATAAAATTGTCCCATGTTCGACCATTTGAAACCTCGCAGCCTCGCACAATGTCGAGTATGCCTCTGGCAGGTGGTAGTTCGCAGGTGACATAACCGTGCTCTGATTGGTGGGCTAGTTGTGTGACGCCACGAGATCAGATAACATGGTTGAGTTGGCAGGAGGTGCCAACTCGTGTAGCTTCTTTGAGATGGGAATCAAACGTTCCACAGCCCTTGGATTGGCCTGATTAAGAAACGAGCATTGACGTCTCCGTCGCTTCTTTGCATATAGCGATAGCATTATCATGTCGCATGCTGAAGAAAGGAACGCCCACATCGCATTTATCGTGTGTGAATTTTTTTTTCACAGTTTCGTATTTTTATATAAAAGAAATATAGGAAGCAAACGTTTTCTTTTTCTCGGGCTTTCAATATTTCTCTAAATTTTCATATGTACACCTCATACAGCACTAATGAGAAGTATATACTTACACCTAATCTGAATTTGGGGGGGGGGGGGGGGGGGGGGGGGGGGGGGATGAAATGGTGAAATCGTGGGTGGTCTCTCTAAAAAGCTGGCAATGGAATGGGTCCCGGAGTTCTTGCGACCGTCCTGGGAACTCTGCCCATTGCTAAGTGACTCAGCATATTCTTCAAGCAGCAAAGTCTATAGCCAAGGCTACTGTGTGCCTCTTGAAGACGCAAAAGAAAGGGATAAGCTTCAAAAAGAGTTACATGTTTGCTGACACGCGTTTATAGCTATGCAAAACTGCAAAGTGTGCACGTCGATCTATACTGAAAGAATTAGTCAGGAACAGCTTGCTGGTTTCGCCTCCATCGAAACGCAGCCGCCGAGGCCGGGATTCGATCCCGGGAACTCCGGCACAGAAGACGCCCGACTACTGTGCCGGAGTTCCCGGGATCGAATCCCGGCCTCGGCGGCTGCGTTTCGATGGAGGCGAAACGAAGTGGCGTCCGTGTGCTGTGCGATGTCAGCGCACGTTAAAGATCCCCAGGTGGTCGAAATTACTCCGTAGCCCTCCACTACGGCTCCTCTTTCTCTCTTTCCACTTTCATTCCCACCTTCCTCCCTTCCCTTCGGCGCGGTTCGGGTGTCCACAGAGCAAGTGTGACAGTTACTGCGCCTTTCCCTTCCTGTGAACCAATTTAATTTAATTAATTTAAAGGCACCATGAAAAAAAAAAAAAGAGACAATTATTACTGATACAACCCAGATTTGGAGCCTTTGATGAAAGCAGTGCAAATAAGGACTGCTTACGAGAGTGCAAGAAATGATTTAACCTGAGCCGCCATACTTCTCACAAAAGGCTGACACATGAAAAACGCAGTCAATCGGCCTCGCTTCCTTGACGGGCGCATCGACATCTTTTGCAGTCGCTCAGGCGTTATTCGCTGCAGCTCCAAGATGTGGCTTCACTCTCGCACATGCTCTGTCGCGATTTTGTTGTACTTATAACACTGTGTACACCCCGTAACTTGTCCTTTCCAAATACTTACACTTGTGACCGAACAGAACGTTGATTCGCAGTTACCCGCGGGTTATGACCTCTAATCCGGAACTTGCTTGACAGCTGCGGGGGCCGAACAGATGATTTTTTTTTTTCTTTTGCACGAAACTGTGTCAGCGCGAAGAATAGAACGAAAGCGCGTCAGGTCTTCTCTCGACACGCCCTTACCAGACAGCCGCGACGAAAGGCTCGCTGGAACACACGAAAGGCGTGCGCGAAGAACGATGCTCTGACCTGCATGCTCTCAAGCTGCAGCGGAGCACGGTGGGGCGATCTCGTCCGATTTCCCTCCGGTCCGGCGAGTTCTTCGTGAGCGGCGCGTGCTTGCACGGCGCAGCCGAGTCAGCGACGTTGACCTTTTCCTCGCCTTTCCGTGCCTCTTTATCTCCTGTCATGCCTGTTCCAGATTCGAAACCTCGCGCAACGTTCCGAAGACGACCGCCGCGAGGTGGTTTGCGTGCGAGCATGCAGCGACCGACGGCGCGTCCCATGCAAAGGTCGTTCGTAGCCTTTCTGCCCTCAAGGGACAACGAGGAAAAAAGTATGCCAACTATCCATATAAGCGACAAATTTGAACAACGTCAAAGCGCGCAATATCTACAAGTTCTCGTACCACTGTTCAGTCAAATATGAGTATTTTTGAGTCTTCAATAGACGCCAAAAATACGCGAAGCATTGAAAAGTCTCTGAGGCTTAAAAAAGAGGACCAATTCGAAGTTTCCCCACGTTCCGCATGCATGCAACAAGGCTATAAGGCTGTGCTGACTCGTAGCGCGCGTCAATGTGAAATTTAAGACGATATGCCTTGCAACGTGCAAGCGGCCCGAGCCACTCGGCGCTGCTCGAGCACTGCTCGACTTGGACTTTCTTCCAACGCCAGCACCCTAAAATGTCCACATTTACTCAGTAACCGCTTTGGGAAGACTCTTACATTTCTGTGATCAGTTCAGTCGCCTTCACGTCAACCTCGTGACCCGCTGCTACCATCGAACGACCACTGACTGTACTCTTTCTTGTAAGTCTTGTTTGTCCACGTTCAAGAGAAAGAAGAATAATACACTTCACCATGCAGTTTTGTTCCTCCGCTGGCGTGCCAGGCTTGCCGCACGCCTGCGGTTCTTTAACGTGCACTGACATCGCACAGCACACGGGCGCCTTGCTTTTCGCCTCCATCGAAAAGCTGCCGCCGAGGCCGGGATTCGATCCCGCATCCTTGGGAACAGTAGTCGAGCGCCGTAACCACTGCGCCACCCTGGCGGGCAAAGTATCTTGGATGATTCGTGATATCCTGCACATATCACGCCGCGTTGGAAGCCTCAGGCGCATGAAGCTTTTATTGGATCCAGAAAGTGCCATCAAATTTAGGGCAAAGCAAGAACTTCGAGTAAGAACCAAATCGGCCAAACGTCGTTTTTTTTTTTTTTTCAGTGTCCAGTTAGGAAATCTAGAAACTCATCCTCCATAATTTTGGCACTCTGTCCTCCCAAACAGATCTACATTTCAATGGTGAAATAACTAACGATCCGTTAATAATAGCTGACGCTATTAATGTCCACTTTAAATCTGCCTTTTTCATCTGACCCCCACGAAGTTCCATCCCTTGACTCTCATAGTGTGACAGCCCCGATTACTGATATTATGATTAATGAGCATGGTGTACATGATCTAATACTGCTGTTAGACACACAAAAAACTGACAGGTCCAGGAGGTATACCCAATTCTTTTCTCGTTCGTTATTCCTTGTAATCTGCTCGATATCTAAAGGTTATCTTTCAAAAGTCGCCCAACACTGGCATTGTTCCATCCTCATGTAAGCTGGCCAAAGTTCATCCAGTATTCAAATCTAATACCTCTTATCTAATTAGACCTATTCCATTAACATCATATGCATGTAAGATGCTGGAGCACATAATTCACAAGTATATAAAGGAATTTCTGGACACCATGAACGATATGTTTCGGGCCGGTGGCGATAGCAGTTACCTTGTAGCTACATTATCATGATGTCTAATAAGACGGCAATGTTACGAGATAAGGTATACATCTCGTTCCGCTGAACGGGTGCTGCAATAGATGGCAGTTGGTAAAAATCCTGAGCGGTCAACACAACCGTACATGTTCTTGAAAATACATGACCTCACGATGGAATTTGAAAGATCCCACATCTATATTGAAACTTTATTCTAAATTCGCGAAATTAAACGCGCTGTTGTGTCTATATCTAAGGTGAAGCTTAAGCATCCTCTTAGTTTCATCGAGGACGCGTCCTGGAGCGTTCTTGTTCAGCATGCTGGCGGGGGTGTATACTCAATTCTCCTTGCGCGAACCTGGAACGCTCATCATGCAATCGGGAACATATCGTTATTTATTGTTCGATCGCAGTTGAGGGCGTTTCTTGTTTTTGCAACCAACTTGGAGCCACTCAGATTTTTTTGAACGGTTGAAGAAACACAAAAGAAAATAGGGGACGAATTCTGTAGATGTCACGAGTTGGTTCCATCAGGCACACATTTCTACAGCGGCGTACCTGGCGCGCGCATTGTGCAAATTGGAATGAGCGGTATTTATTGTTGAATCAATGACACAGCAGCCGAGGGCGTTTTCCTGTTTCTCCAACCAAATTGGAGCGATTCGGCTTTATTTGAATGCTTGAAACAGAAATATCAATAAATACAGGACGGGTACCGTCGAGATCAAAGCCTAATTGGTTCCATGCAGAACTGATTTCTTCATATATGCATTTCTTGAGCGCGCGTCATTAAATAGAGAGCAAAGCGATGTATACTGTTCGATATCTAGGGCATCAGCCGACAATTTGTTTTCCAAGTTTTCTTTCTTTGAAAGAATGAAGACGGAATTTGGATGAAAATAGCACCCGATTGCCATCTATATCATAACTTGGTTCCACCAGGCACCAGTGCCGTGCCTGGAACTTTCGTCGTGAAATAATATCGACCCTGTAATAAGGCGTCGGAGCCAAAATACTTGCCTGTCCTTCAAGTCTTTTGCGAGGAATCTTTGGTTCAATGCACATGCAGAAATCACTTACTACGTTCCGCGTGTATATGAGGATGACGACAGTGGCCGCCGCTGATCACACACGCCCTATGTAGGGTTGACGCCGTTACCATTCTTCGCAGTTACCTTACCCCGTAGTTTCAACAAACCAAAGGGAATGTGGACGATTATGCGCATGATTTAATTCGGGACGTTACTTGAAGCAACACTGCTATAGCAACCGCGCCTGCTCAAAATTTGTTGGCGAACAACTGCTATACTTACAGAAGACAAGCAGAGAAGACAGGTCTCTTAACGGACCTTCTACCTTGCAAAAAGAAAGCCAAGAGCAACAGCCTTCACAAGCTACCGGACGTCAGCTCGATTTGAGCGTCAACCATTCCTTCAAGCGTTGAAAAGTCAATTAGTTAAACAATTAAGGATTGAGATCATCAACTGTATACCGAAATGGTGCTACAGGCAACGGTTGTTGTTTTGAGCTTGTTGGCGACAGGAACCATCAGTGGAGCGACGACAGAAAATATAATCTTCCCAGCGGTCCTTGAGAAGAGAGCTAACGTCATTCTCATCTCATTCAGTAACAGATGGAACGAAGACCACAGAGCATTTGCTTGAATGCTAAACCAAGCAAGAACAGCGTGGACTGTGCAAAACAGAAGACTGAGGCCATATATTCTGCTGAGCACCCTCACGGGGCGAAAAATTGTGATGATTGAGGCGGATTCCAGCTTTGACACGAAAAAAGTGCTAAAGATTCTATATGCAAGTGCAATTTCTCCTTGTCACATGGTGTGGTTATTTGTTCGCTCACAGTCGGAGCTACAGTGAGGTCAGGCACGTGAATCACCTTATATTGTCCTTAACAGAAGACTGCTTTCCAGAACAATCAAGGCGAATATATTAGAGTACTCTTTACGCCTAAGGTGTCTCACAAAATTGTTAAACCCCCTTATAACGAAATTGTGTCGAACTTGGAACTGGAAAACCCCGCAATCGAAAAACTTTCCGGGATGTCATTAACCGTGGCGTGCATGAGCAGCAAGTACACCGAAAATCTTGCAAGTGACTGCTTGTCTGGGGACATTCTTAGACTGAAAACCCTCTTCAGCGTCAGAAACGTTTCAATTGTAACTCGCGCCTTCGAAACCACCAACGAGATAGTTGAGGGGATCGCTAAGTACAGAATTGATGTCGCGTTCATCACTGCTAATTTGGACGAGGCATACCAACCTTACTTGGATTATCTTCATGTGCAGGTCAACCACGAGACGTTTTATGCTCGCGCCAATGTGACCCGTGTCGAGTCGCTTGTGGAAGCGATGGAGGGATCTTGGAAGCTTTTCTGAGTCGTTACCGGGCTCCTGGTACTCGCATCTTTGGTTTTGGCAGGCACTGGAAGTAGAGATGAGCCATTCTTTGGAGCCATCAACGACAGACTGATGCGTCTTTTGGCTCCGCTGCTTTCCACTAGTGCGCCCGAGCCAGAAAGCGAAAAATACACACTGCTTTGGCGACTGCTCTATGGTACTTGGATCATTGCCATCCTTCCACTCGCGGTGTACGTGCGTAGTGAGCTGACCTCGAGCGTGACCATCAAACGCCCCGTAAACCGCTTAGACACACTGCAGGAACTGGAAGGCTACTTGGACGAGGGCAAGGTTGCACCTTGTGTTCTAACAGATTCGGCCATGGAGATTTTGCTACGAGAAAGCTACTCCTATCGCCGAGAAGTACCGTTAATGCGCAAGTTACGTGCGGCTTATGCGCACCATAACAAAAAGCAAAACACATTGAAAAGGAAGACGCCCTTGGGCTGCCTCCAGTGCGCCCTGAGGGACGACCGTGTATGTTACTTGGTCCGCTTCGATCCATGCTTTGTGCGCAATAGATTCCCGGACATTTTAGAATTCAGCGAGTATTATAGTATCATGCTGAGCGGTTACCCTGTGCCGAGAAGGCTGAAACTCTCAAAGACGCTTAGAAGGTTCTTTCATGCCGTCCAAGAAGGGAAGTTGATATCATGGAATGCAACGGTATGCCGGAACAAACAGGTCGATGCCGAAGTTGACTATGATCTCCACGTTTTCTTTTTGGAGTACGCCGCCATACTTTCGGCTAGTGTCGCTGTACTGTTGGCGGAGATTTTCGCGTTTTGTTATTCGCAGAGGCAATAAAATGTCGACTTTTTAACATTTGGATATCATGCTGAAGTAAAATAAACGAGCAATATAGGTGACGAGAAACAATATGTCTACCCGTCACCGCTGTCTATAGAAGGGACCCTTCTTTATCTGCTGCCGCAGTTTGTATGGGAGCGACTCGTGATAACGGACGTTCGTCGTTCGTTGATGAAGTTGCTTTTAACTTATGCATTCTTCACTACCAGCAGCCAAATTTAATAACCTGTCATTTTCCATTTCACTTGTTCAAACATTACCATAACGGCAGCCTCAGACGAAAGGAGCGAACGGCCAGTTGCATAAATCACAACATAGCCGTACCCACCGTCGGCGATAGCCATTGCCTCTAGCCGCACACTATGATTATCATTGCTTCATTCACCAAATGATGAAATGCGGTAGCTAATGAGCCAGTGGTCCGGTCACCTCCCATGGATGCTTGAAAGTATATATAGTCACCTAACAGCAGTGACACTTATTAATGACAGAGCACCAACTTGATCTGGGGTGGAAAATATAAGAGAATACAGCCCCAGGGTGTATCTTACGTATGATTGCTGCTCATTGCGGTAACAAGACACGGAAGTACTCTAAGGGCATGGCTCAATTAAGGCCTTGTTAGTTAAGATATGGTACGCAAAGAAGTATCCCGACAGCCTTTATACACTTAACCCTTCGCCCGGCCGGCTACTTCTATGTATATCGGCGCAAAGAGAACCCAGTGCATCAGAGGAGGCTTGTAATGAGCGTCGCAGGCTGCAACCGATTTAGTCATGTCGACGGCGTGTTAATCAACTGCGTTAGGTCCGCAAAGGCAGCATGGACCATGGAGTGGCAGAAAAATGCGCTTCCATGGCACGCACCAGCTATTGGCGTACCGGCGAAGCTTTGAAAAGGGTACGTTTATCGCGCGAGCCCAGGAGAGAAGTGCCCGCTATGCGTTGCATTGCCGTAAAGTGGCTTTTGACGATCGTCCATTTTCCAACTGGCACGTTTGCTCTCCTGGCCAACGATATTTCAGTGGCTGTATCGTCAGCACTACGTACGGAAACTCTACGTGGAGAGGTTGAGGGGCAGTAAAGACATATTATAGGTAAAAACATTTATCATACACATGACTACTGACTATCTTGCATCTCTACCTGGCCTTCACCACGTATAATTGGCTGTACCGATTCCTCGACGAAGCAGCCTTATTGGCCCTCCTCCGCAAAGCGGCTACCACCGCGGTGGACACACCGTGATGGTGGGACTTCTCTGCGTGCTGTATACTGACTTTATTCTCGACTGCCCGTTTTACGCCGTCGTACCACCATCCCTGAATATCAGTGTGGGTATACGAGGCTGCAGCAAAAACCAGGTCTGGATCTGCACCCTGTTATCTGTTCGTGGCTTACCTGCTGAGATACATGAAGTCAGACTTTGGTGGTCACGGATGGCTGCAGATGCAGGCATACGCGGCCTGACATTCCTTCTCGTGACCTTCAAGCTCCGGAATTGGACTTTCCCGGCCAGCTCCACGGCAGTAGAAATAACGGCTTTCCACTTGTGACCTTTTTTCTTTGGTCTTCACCTTCCATCCAGTCGTCATCCTCTGTACGGGTCTTGACCAGCCCTCCAGACCATGCAGCGGTCCTGCGACAAGCAGATACCCGTCTTGATGCAGTCGACCTTTCTAGTTATCAAGGACACGGAAAGTCGTTTTCGCTACTCTAGCTCCCCTCACACTACCGGATTTCCTTACAAAATAAAAAGAGGCCAACAGGCTTGCTAAGGCTGCACACGGCAACGGTGCCCAAGAGTCAAGGGCTGCGCGGTTTTGCCTTTCTCGCGACTCATCTTGTAACGGTACTTCACCAGATTACACAATGCTGCTGGATCGCGATGGACGCTCGGCTCCGACGCCTCCTGGTGAGGATCCCCTGCCACAAGCTATCCTTGTTGCTCCGCATCCGCACTACCTTCTTCTGGGCGGCCTTCTGAATCGTACCGCGTTGAGACATCCTCCCCTGCCTGCTACTGCGGAACGGAGTAGACTGAGGTGCTTCTGCTACGTTCCTGCATTTCAGTAGTGTTTCAGCCACTCGTCAACTTTATCCTCAGCTTATTCAGAGAATATCCGGGGCTCTCAATAATGGGGCCAGTTGTTCGCCGTGGCTGGTCCTGGCTGCTCGGTAGTGCCGTCTTCAGCCATGTCCGATGGAATTGATGGTAAGCCAGCGAGTCTACGGCTTCTTCGGTATATGGACCGCTCCGTGGTCGCTGCCCAAGCACCTCTCCCCAAAGATGTTACGTGATTAGTACGCACGGGGGGGGGGGGGGGGTATTTAAAGGGATTGGTCGAAACAGGACCACGGCGAAGCGTAAAAACGTCCTTCTGCCCTTGCTCTTATTTCTTCTTCCCAGATCTACCCGACCGTTCTTCGTATTCCGTCAATGTTCCGAGAAGTCACG
Source organism: Amblyomma maculatum (assembly GCF_055883805.1). NCBI lineage: Eukaryota > Metazoa > Arthropoda > Arachnida > Ixodida > Ixodidae > Amblyomma > Amblyomma maculatum. The sequence goes on from NC_139344.1 coordinate 331,791,000, forward strand.
TGACAATATATACTACTGAAATAATTCCTTCCCTATTGTGCACATTCAGCATCTCATAATCATACGTCACTGTTCAAATGTCGTCAGTGCTTCCGCACTGAATAAGTGCAACGCCACATTCTCACTTATTTTGACGATCGCGACGGAATAACTGACGCCCTGGAAGGTGAAAAATGCATGATTATGCGTATCTAGTTTCTATCAGTATGGTTATGGTCGCATGTTTGCCACTATTATTATTAAGAACAGGACGCGATAGCATTAGAGGGTTTCTCGGGATCTCTATGCTGTCGTTTACTAGACTTTTCGAGATGCCATTGTTACACAGCTTGCCCAATGCCGCGCATGATCTTGTACCCCAGGTTCGCCTTCTTCATTTGCAACAGGGTGGCCACAAATAGAATACTATCCCGAGTACACATAAGCTTCGCCCTTAAGTGCAGGACGCGGTAGCGTCAAGCGGTCTGCCAGGGTCCTCCATTCACCAGACCGTACGAGACCTGTACGTTCCGGATGACTAAGGTGGATTGCGCGAGGCTGAGCACATTCTTACGTCTCGTATTGCCAGTGCCAAATGTGATTCTTGGTTTCGTCTGGTTTGTGGGGTTTAACATCCCATGCGACTGAGGCTATGAGAGGCGTCGTAGTGGAGGGCTCCGGAAATTTTGACCACGTGCACTGACATCGCACATCAGACGGACACCTTGCACTTCTCCTCCGCCGAAAAGCGGCTGCCGCGGCTGTTATTCAGTCCCACATCATTGGGAAGAGCAGTCGCGGACCTTAACCGATGCGCCACCACGGCGGGTGTTTTATTTTTGGGAAGAAATATATGAAGCGAGTTTTCGTTATATTTAGATTAATCTTAAGCTAGCTATGAAGCTTGTTAGGCAGCATATTAGCACGCGCTGCTCCGTAAAATAAAAGTCCGTGCTCGAAGGAAAAACCTTGGTGTCAACAACGTTCATACCAAAGCAGGAGTTAGATGCATATTGGCAATATTATCAGTATATATATGTAAAAAAAGCGAAGGGTCCAAATTGATTCCTGTGGGACTCCGAATCTCAGGTCACCCTAAACTTGACTGGAATTCTAGACGCCCGTGAACTGCGTTAATTCAACGTTCAAGAATGGTTTCTATGAGTTTTCTCTCCAAGCCACGGGTGCCGAATGTGTCCAACTTTTGAAGCAACATTTGGTGTTTATTTAATAGAATCGGGATAAAAAGCCCGCTATAAGAAGCCTTTGTTAAAAGCTGTCAAGAATTTCATCTTTTACTTACAGAAGTGCGGGTTCAGCCTCTTTCGCACTGATATCCAAACTGATGATTAGATATTGTATTTCCGTATGAACCGATAAAATGTTTTATAAATAACACGCTTTGCCGGGAGGGCGCTGCGAGCAGTCGGGAAGGACGGCCGTGTGTTACATCGGCTCCGCCGAATTTATGCTCCTTTCCCGGACAAGGATTTCCAAAGCGCTTCAAAAGCAGCAGGACTTGTTCCCGGGCACTTCAGAACAACGAGGAGACCACCGTTTCTCAGGTGGGACCATTTTCAACGAGGATTTCAAGTTCAAGCGGATCGAGCGAGTAGCTAAGCCTAACAGATAGGCCTCGAGTCAGCTGCCCGCCGCGGCTCCGCGGGCAAACTCTGCCGCAAATCATGACAACCTTGACGGGGTACGACCCGGATGGAATGCGTATCGTCACCATTCCGCAGGCGAAAACGCCAGTTTTCGACAAAGTAACAGAAGCCAACATCCAACGCAAGATAGAAGAGTGGGAACGCGCATCAGCCCGTAACAACCGCTCGGCACGGCAGAAAGGACGAACGCCAGATGGCCACTTCACCGCCGCAGCTGATACGCCGCTGCAGGAGACGCCACGCACGCAAGTCAAGCGTTGGAAGCCTCCTCCGCAGCCGCGTCTCGACAAGCAAGATGCAGTCATCATAATCAAACCTAGAGGAACGCTGGATCTCAGCAAATTCAGGGGAAGCAACACTCTCGGAAGCTCCTTGCACATGGCAGCAGGCATTAATAACACATCAGCAGCGCTCAGCGTTTGGCCCATTTGGGAACAAAACATCATCGTCGTCGGCGTACGAGATGCCGAAATAATCAGAAAGATCCTCGCAATTCAAGAACTTAAACTAGGGGACACAGCACACGCAGTGTACTCCTACCTCCGGCCTTCTGACGACACATGTAAAGGAGTAATACAGGTGGACCCTAGGGTTTCCAACGAAGACATCACGGAAGCGCTTCGCTCCCCGGACGCACCAGTGGTGAGCGTGAGAAAACTAGGTTCCTCCAACAAAGCGGCCGTCACTTTCGAAGGAAGAAAGGTCCCTTTTCACGTCTTTTACTACGGAGAGGCGCTTCCCGTGCGCCTGTACAAGAAAACAACACCAGCCTGTTTGCTGTGCGGGAAACTTGGACACCGGGCGGATGTCTGCCCTTGCCCTGCGCAGTCACGATGTCCGCAGTGTGGCCAGGACGACATTCAAGAAGCCCATGACTGCCAACCCAAGTGCACAGTGTGCGAAGGCCCACATCCCATGGGGTCGAATCAATGCAAGTTCAAGTACCGAACATCACAACCAGCCAAATCCAAGACAGGTCAAGACAGTCACCAGTCCAGGGCCAAGTTTCGGGACCGGTCCAGCCGCAGAGGCACATCTAACAGCGGGGACCGACTGACCCAACGGGCCCAGTCCAACAGCAGCAACTCAGGACCACGCGGCTCCCGGTCATCAAGCAAAGGACGTGACACTAGCGACAAGGCGTCGCACCCCACCGGCAGTCGTCCAGCTGAGAAAACAACAGGACCCCATTACAAGGACCAGCGCAACGACGGCAAGGTGAGCTGGGCAGATGTAGCTGCCTCCTCCCCCGAAGCGTTGGCTTACAAACAACTTAAAGCAGAGATCGAGAAACTAAAGTCAGAAAATAGGAAATTAAAAGAGCAATTAGGCGTCGCAGCCAACCCGAAGAACACATTACCTCCATTGACACAACAGGCATGTCCGATGGAGGAGGACAAGGAAGAGGTACACCCTCCGTACCCACAGGAGCTAAATACTAGCACTATCGACAGGCAAACTGCACTAGAGACGCCACAGCAGGCGCCAATGCCGCAGGTACCACAACCGCAGGCAGCAGCACCGCAGGCACCCATGCCGCAATTTATTGAGAACACCGAAACACAGGACCGCATTACCCGCTTGGAAAACACAGTCCAAGATCTCATGGCCAATAAATTACAAATTATGATCGAGACGACAATCAAAAGCATGTTAGAATCAGTCATCAAGCCCATGATGGAAAAACTTGAACCAGTTCTAATCAGGATGCAAGCGCAGGAGATTAGAATTGACCGAAAAATTCAGGAATATTCGGATGTTTCTCACAACAAGGGCACAAAACTACAGGGCAAAATGGGAAATCGTCGCCTAGTCATCCCTGAACTTGATAAAGAACCTGAAGATCCACCACAGGATCCGACACACATTTCTAATCCTCAACATGGCGCCACAACCAAGACCTAAACTCACCATCCTACAATGGAACTGCAGGGGACTAAAGCGCAAGAGGGAAACATTACAACAATACATAGACTCTTATTCTCATGCGCCGCAAATAATAGCCCTGCAAGAAGTAAATATGGAGGCTAAGATCAGAGGATACTCAACACATCAAACAAACCCCTCGACATGTATTTTGGTCCACAAATCATGCACAGCAACCACTGTAGACCTTGACCTACACAGCGACATTGAATATACCTTCATAAAGTTGCTACCACAACACCGTAACAGCAAGGGCACCTATATACTCAATATATATAGTCGCCCCAAACAGCGCCGCGCAGCCTTTGACGCTATCTTTATCAAAGCACTAAGAGAAGCTCACACAGCTCCCCTAGCTATAGTCGGCGACTTTAACGCTTCTAGCCCATTATGGGGATATCCAAAGGAAGACACTAAAGGCAGGAAACTAGCTTCCGCCATCGCTGACATGGCACTCACCTTACTTACTGACCCGCAGCATCCGACTCGAGTCGGTACCAGCATAACTCGGGATACCTCCCCCGACCTGACGCTCGTCCGCAACGCCCGCAACTATGAGTGGCTCAATACGGGAGAGACCTTAGGCAGCGATCACTACATGCTGCAGACCATCTTTGAAAGCAACAAGCACAGCAAACCTCGTGGGCAAGCCAGAATGACAGACTGGGAGAAATTCAGGAAGGATACTAAACTAGTTACATCGGAACAAATAACTAGTTACGAAGAGTGGGCGGCATCTATTCTCGACCTTAAAGAAAACCTCACAAAAACCCTTGCCACCACGGAGGACCACCCAGCTGTTGACAACCATCTTCTACACCTTTGGGAAGCTAGGCGTAGTCTCATAAAACGGTGGAAGAAACAAAGGCACAATCGAAAACTCAGAATTCGAATAGCGAAGCTAACTACTCAAGCAGACCAATACGCATGGGACCTCGCTCGCACCAATTGGCTAAAAAGGTGCGAATCCCTCAAAGGTCGCCTAGACAGCAAGACTACGTGGAACCTTCTCCGATGCCTAATTGATCCACCGAAATCGAAGAGTGAACAACGTAGAAATTTGCATCGAGCCTTACACAACTTTCAAGGCACGGATGATGAACTCATGGATGAACTCACGCGTCGCTATATCTGCACTTCGAGAGACGCAGAACCCTCAAATCCAGAATACCGGGGGGAACCGAACGAAGACCTAGATAAAGACTTCACTTTAGAAGAAATCATAGCAGCACTAGCAGATATGCGCCGAGGTACAGCCCCGGGACAAGACAAAATTACGGTCGGACTTCTAACCAACCTCGGCACGGAGGCACTGCAGCAACTTACGGATTACGTTAACGAATGCTGGCGCATCGGCACCATTCCACAGGCATGGAAAACAGCCAATGTACACTTTATCCCCAAACCCGGCAAGAAAATCAGCATTGAAAACCTACGCCCCATATCCCTCACGTCGTGCGCAGGCAAACTCATGGAAAAGGCAGTCCACGCACGTCTCTCCAACTATCTAGAGAACAACGAGCTACTGCCACACACGATGTTTGGATTCAGAGCACATCTGTCCACCCATGATGTGCTTCTGCAACTCAAACGCGAAGTCATTGATCCAGCACGCAGAAACAGTGACCGAGCACTTCTATCCCTCGACCTCAAAGGAGCGTTTGACAATGTCAAACATTCCACAATCCTCCAAAATCTCCAGACCACCAACTGTGGCCAGCGAGTCTACTCATACATCTATGATTTCCTTAAAGACAGAACAGTCAACATCAGCATCGGCACTAAACAAACAACGCAAGTGAAGATGGGCACGAGAGGCACTCCGCAAGGGGCAGTATTATCCCCACTTCTGTTCAATATTGCACTCCGCAATCTTCCACCTCTTCTAAATCAGATACAGGGCATACGACACGCCCTGTACGCTGACGATATAACCATCTGGACAACTAGGGGTAGTATGGGAATGATGGAAGAACAACTACAAACAGCGGCAACAACAGTTCAGAATTATGCACGAGCGTGTGGACTAACCTGCTCTCCCGAAAAATGTGAACTCCTAGTCTTCCGCCAGCACAAAAATCAGGCCACGATCGACATCCACGTTGACAACTCACCCATAAAGGAAGTTCAGACCGTTAAGATACTGGGTCTATGCATCAATAACAAGGGCAACAACCACCTCGCCATCCAGAAACTCCGCCTCGTGAGCGAGCAAGTCGGCAGGATGATCGCCAGAATAACGACGCGGAAATCAGGGATGCGCGAAGAAGATACTCTCCGACTGGTGCAGGCCTTCGTCGTGAGCCGCATCGTCTATGCGGCACCCTACCTTCGTCTCAAGAAGTTTGACATCAAGAACCTCGACGTCATAATCAGAACAGCCTACAAGAAGGCCCTGGGCCTCCCTCTTACGACATCGACGGACCGGCTTTTACGACTGGGCGTCCACAACACGGTAGACGAGCTGATTGAGGCACACCTCACGGCGCAGGTGGTACGACTCTCCACGACTCTGACTGGCCGACAAGTCTTGAACGATTTGAACATCAATTGCCCCGAACAGCTAGACCCTAAAAGCGACATCCCAGCCTCATGGAGAGGACAATTCAAGGGAACTCCATTACCGAGGAATATGCACCCCGACTTTCACCAGCCAAGAAGACAAGCACGAGCGGAAGCTATAAAAAGGCACTACGGCGGGCGCGAGGGCGTGTTCTATGTCGATGCTGCGGGTCCTGAACAGGGAATGGCGGCCGTTGCGGTAGTACACCAAGATAAAACAGTGGATGGACTAATATTACACAGCCATGACACACTGGCTGCGGAGGAAGTGGCAATTGCCCTAGCTGCGACACACACTACCTCAGAATACATTCTTACAGATTCACAGACAGCATATCGCAATTACCTCAGGGGCAGGATTGCACCGCTAGCAGCTAAAATCCTGCAAGATAGTTACACCCGTGGCTACCAACCCATGGATAAACACTTAGTATGGGTACCAGGTCACCAGGGCATCCCAGGGAACGAGAGCGCACACGCCTCAGCCCGAGCATTTCTCCCCCGGGCACCCAATACGGATCTCGTGGAACCTCCTATCCCATTGCTAACTTACACCGAAATACTTCAGCACTTAAGATTATCTCGCCGGGTCTACCCTCCACCGGCAAAGACACTAGACAAAGGGGAGGAGATACACCTCCGCAAGCTACAGACCAACACTTTTAACAATCCACGCAGACTACACGCAATAGATCCAGAGTCATTTGACTCACAATGCAAATTCTGCGGGGAGAAGGCGGACCTATACCATATGGTGTGGGCATGCCAGCGAAATCAGACTGTCACTATTAATAACCAGCCAACGCAGGAGGGGTGGGAGGCAGCTCTGACCAGCTCGGACGCAAGGGTTCAAAAAGAACTCATCGGAACAGCGCGGGCAGCAGCCTACGCCAATGGGGTTCCGGACTGAGGACTCCAACCGCCGCTACAACCTCCTAATCATTTTCATTAAAATATTTTTACCACCAACACGCTTTGCCGTTTTAGAAAAAAGCAGCAGTACGGACGTGGGCCTATAATTATGTCTTGTTTGCCACCTTTAAAAAACGACTGTAACTTAAAAAATTGGTTCACAGGAAGGGAAAGGCGCAGTAACTGTCACACTTGCTCTGTGGACACCCGAACCGCGCCGTAAGGGAAGGGAGGAAGGTGGGAATGAAAGTGGAAAGAGAGAAAGAGGAGCCGTAGTGGAGGGCTACGGAGTAATTTCGACCACCTGGGGATCTTTAACGTGCGCTGACATCGCACAGCACACGACGCCTCTTCGTTTCGCCTCCATCGAAACGCAGCCGCCGTGGTCGGGTTCGAACCCAGGAACTCCGGCACAGTAGTCGGGCGTCTTACCACTGCACCACCCCGGCGGGGCACTGTAACTTGCGCAACTTTCACTTTTTCAGGGAACGTACCACCCCCCCCCCCCCCTTCCCCCTATTATGTTACAGATGTAGGTAGGTGGACCAGAAATTTAGGACGTTGCTGCCATGACAGCAAAAACGCTCATTTCATAGCTTCACGTGATGGAGTACGTCATTACATATACTATCGATGTTATCTCTTCTTCAGTGGTATGTGCCAAAAACAGAGTCACTGACAGTAAGCGAAAGGAATGTGCTAAGAAGAAGATTTGAGATCTTGTGCTGCTTTTGGGCCAGCAAAGGCACCGGGAACCAAAAAAAAAAAAAAAAAAAAAAAAAAAAGGCTGTTGAATAAATCTAAGCCCGTAGGCAGTGTGGAATGCTACTTTCATTTGCAGCTTAGCGGGTATATTTGGTCGTTTCTTTTCAATAATTTGACGAACAGGTCCCTGAAGCAGTTCCGACTTATCAAGTATATATGGGAGATCTTATGTTCATAATATGCATTCTTTGCCTTCTTAATGTCCGAGGTTAACTTATTCCGATACTTTTTAAAGCTCAACTAGATTGACCTGATTTCTTGCGCATTAAAAAAAAAAATGCTGTTTTTTTTTTTAATGCGCTTGCTTAATTCATTCTTTTCAAGCTTTGCTTCTGAGCGGTAACGAGCAGGCTAACAAGTTGCAATTTTTAATAATCTTTTTTAGTAGAAATATGTCACAGGCTTTTGCAGGTTTGACCTCGTGAAAAACGTCACCTCACTTGTTTTCACTCATTAATGAGCAAAAGTGGGCGATGCTATTAGATTTATCTATCCGACGCGTGTAACTACTAACGCACACGAGAAAGCATTTTGAGGGTGAAAACTTGAGAAACATACATAAATTAAAAGCTGAGAGTGTTCAGTGAGTCTAGTGGGCTTATTAATGATAATTTCACAACCAAAAGATGATATTACTTCAATTAGATTTGTCTTAACGTTGCTACTTGCGCGGAGGTCTATATAAATCGCCAAATATGATTGCATTTCATTTTTAACAGCGGCGAATACCAAAACAGATTCGACAGACGAAAAGAATTTACCTGTCATACTCTGACTGGGGTTATATAGTAACAGAACAGAAACATTGTCAGTGACATGAAACATAGCTTCACATGTCCCATTTATACTAATGTAATGAGGAATTCATTATAGAAAACCAGATTCTTCTTTGCATAAAGTGCCACACCCCATCCACGTCTATCTTCACGGAACATCGCAATGTTATTGTATTTCAGAAGGTTCCCGTGTCGATATCTGAGCTATACCACAGGAAGATACAGTAACCGAAAACCCTCGTTCGCGGGCGGCATTCTCGAGTTTTCTTCTCGAAAACGAACGGGAGGAAGATGGCTATCAAAGAAAACATTGCTGTCACCAAAAAAGATTTCCAGAAAATTCAGCGTTAATGCCATTTCCCTTTACCAGCCCTGGTCTCCATCTTATCTGCAATAAATAGTCGCGCTCTGCCCTTTTGTTTTTGGCTTGATCCTGTAATCCAGCATTCCTTACAAATTTAATGGCCAGAATTGCCTATTAAACCTAGAGTAACTGTGTAAAAAAAATAAAAAAAATGTTCTCTTTACATAAAAGTACTTAGGCGTGTGTAGGCACATCCAACCACTTCGATCGGTTTCCGTCATCTGCTGTCTCGTATTGGGCTAGGAGACGGCAGCATCGCCAAGATGCTCACCCGAATATTCTTCCTCGTGCAGCTTCTCGGTTGCCTGGCTGTTCCCGCTTCGTGCTGTGCTGCTCCTTTGGCTGCAACATTTCCTCGTGCCCAGCTGGCCCATGCTCACAAGGTGTGCATTTTAGGAAACGTAGCGCAAAGACAAGGACAAAATGAGGGATACACACACGAGCGCTTACTCACAACTGATTACAAGGTGTGCACGGACAATGCGTGTCTGAACTGCCCTATCACCCTGCGTGATAGCCCTGGCCCGTTCGTCAGCGTATCTGTTGACCCCCTGCATGCCTCTGATCACTTTCCTCCAGACTTTGCCAACGAGGCGCCTCGCTGGATCAGCCGGTGTTGACTGTTGAGTGGCTTGCGCGCTCCTACTACGTCGTGTGCCAAGGATATAAAAGTGTTGATCCAAGCGTCATTCTTCAGTGGGCTATTAAACGGCAGTACAGCTAAGATACTCGCACGAATATTCTTTTTCGTGCAGGTATGTTAGCGCAAAGGTACGCCCTGTATTGATCCAACGATAGGTTTCTATAGCTGTTCCTGTGCCCACATAATGTTTCCTGTTCATCACAAACGATGTATTGCTTGAGTCGCCTTCTATTGAGTGATGAGGTGGAATTTAACCCTGGCCATCTAAGGAAACATTCTGGTCATAATCCTTCCCCCGAAATTCAAATGGGTTTGAGTAGCCTTACGGGATCCTCGGCGGACGCTGCTTCCCCGTCACAAGCAGGCACTGCGATTGTTGATGCCAATAACGCTGGGATTGCCAAAATACTATCTGAACAACTAGAAGGACAGAAGCAATTAGTCCGTGACATAGTCGACATGAAGTCATTTCAGAAATCTGTCGACGAGCATTTCGAAAGTTTTAATTGTCGTGTGACTGCACTTGAATCCAGAAAAGTGCGATACTTATGTGTTCAACTTGATTCCTTAACCGTTGCTTTGACACTGCTAAGAAAAATGATGATCTGGAAAATAAATCGCGTCGCAATCACTTAATATGATGGCATCCCAGATGACCCAAACAAGGATGGGGAGGACTTATTGAACAAGGTGTCAAATGTCATTACAAAGAATTTGACAGTCCAGTGTCTAAGAATCGAGTGTTTGGTAGGATACGCGAAGACCATCCGCGTCCTGTTATTCTGAGAATTTTGGACTACGAGAAAATAACCATACTAAACTACGTACACAAATTTAAAGACACTGACTACCATGCAATTGAAGACTTCTCGTTTAAAGTTCGTGCACTCCGAAAAAAAAAAAAAAGTCTTTTGGAAGCAATGGCTCTGAGGTGAACGCTCGCTTTAATTATATTCTCATCGATAAATCTTGGTACGTATGAAACGCTGATACGGATCCACTTAAGTAGGACCACAGGCACTCCTCCAAAACGCACAACCCGACAGTTCAGTGCATCTTCTGTTTGACTTCCTAAACATATAGGCATGAAAAGCAACTGAATATTAACGCTAGAAGTATTATAAAAAAAGAATTTTCTGACTTCTTGCCCCTGTTCGCACTCCTCACACGCTGTAGGCGTCACGGAAAAGCGGCTTCACATTGGCATCCATGATTCAGAATTCACTCCCTCAGGCTACGTGGCGATACGAGCGGATCGACAGCATTGCAAAGGCGTAGGCGTCACTTTTATCTTTATATCTGACATTAAGAATAATCCGTTATGAAGGCCCGATAAGAAACTGAATATGTCTGGTGCAAATGTTTTGTTCATAACCAGTGCACTGTAGTCGGCGTTCATTATCAGCCACCTGGCTCATCTGTCAATGTATTGCACATTCTTAATGATTAATTGAACAGACAACAATTCAAACCGTCTAATCTTAGTTTGATGGGTGATTTCAACGCTCCAGGCATCCATTGGCCAAAATTTACATTTCTTGGCCGAGATGCATCCATCCGTCGAGAATCGCTGAACATTTCCTTATTTTTCGATCTAAAGCAAATTGTTAACGAAGAAACAAGAGGTGACTCACTGCCTTGGTTTTCGTGGGTTCAAACATTTATCAGTGCTGTTTTGAATGCGATATTGTTGATAGAATTTCGGACCACAAGGCTATGGTTGTTTCTTTCAAATATATCCTGCTTATTGCGCCGCCGTTGACTTTCACCACGTTTCCTGATTTCACTCGGGCCGATGATGTTGCTATGACCGATCTTCTTGCTGCTTCTTTTGAAACATTGCGCATGCTTAGTCACGTGGGTAACATCAACGAATTAGTCAGCTACTTTGAAACTGTTGTCACTAACTACAGGTAACGTTTTGTTCGGCTAAAAACAAAGAAAAAAACTCGAAGTAGCTTGGATGATTCGTGATATCCTACACGCATCACGCCGTGTTGGACGCCTCAGGCGCATGAAGCGTTTATTGGCTCCAGAAAGAGCCAGCAAGTTTAGCAGGGCAAAGGAAGAACTTCGAGTAAGAACCAAATCTGCCAAAATGCCGTTTTTAATGTCTAGTCTTCTAAATCTTCTAAAAAATAATCCTCGCAAATTTTGGTGCTCTGTCTTGCCAACGGGGTCTACATCATCGTCTATAATCTTAAGTGATGAAACAAATAATGATCCATTAATAATAGCAGACGCTTTTAATGTCGACTTCTAGCTTGTGTTTTCATCTGACAGCATCAATGTTCCGTCATTTGAGCCTTCTAATGTTGCCGTCCCGATTGCTGATATCATTAATAATGACCATGGTGTACTTATTCTAATACTGCTGTTAGACGCACAATAAACTGACCGGTCCCAAAGGTATGCCATTTCTTTTCTCGTTCGTAATCCCTTGTAATCAGCTCGATATCTAACCATCATCTTTAAAAAGTCGCTCCTGGCATTGTTCCATTCTCATAGAAGCTGTTCAAAGTACATTCATTATTCAAATCTAGTGACGAGAAACAGTTCTTATATAATTACAGACATACTTCATTTACATCATATTAGTGTAAGATGCTGGAGCATATAATTCACGAACATATAATGAAACTCTTGGAATCTAATAACATGTTTTCTAACTTTCAGCGTCGTTTTTGGAAAGTTTTTAGCACCTTAACACAATCAATTGAGTTTTCACACGACACTCTCTACGCCCTTGATATCGGCACCCAGGTCGACGCCATATTTATAGATTTTTCAAGCGCTTTTGATACTGTACTGCATTCTAGTCTCCTAATGAAGTATAACATGATCTTGAAAAACCCTCACTCGGTTAGTTGGATTGCCAGTTTTCTTTCACACCGGTCACAGTTCGTATATGTTATAATTTAATTAACTCTTCTTCTGTTGACGTGTCGCCTGGTATACCTCAGGGGTACTTTATTATTTGTACTATAAATAAACGACACCGCCTCAAAACGTCACTTCACACATACACCAATATGCGGACGACTGTGTTTTATATCGCGTGATTAACACACTAGAAGATCATCATTAACCAAATTCCTCATTTGACAGCTTCTGTACCTATTGTAACACTTCGCAAATGAAAATAAATTCTGCTAAAGCTGCGATAATGTCATTTTCTAGTAGTGCGTTTCCTTCATTTTTCTATTACATATTCAATGACCTATCCTTTCACGGGGTCTCGGCGTATAGGTTCAGTTCAGTTCAGTTCAGGCGTTCAGTACTGAACTGAACTGAACCTATACGCCGAGACCCCGTGAAAGGATAGGTCATTGAATATGTAATATAAAAATGAAGGAAACGCACTACTAGGTATAGGTATCTTGGCGTAATTATTTACCACTAAAATATCCTGGTCGAAATACATTAATTTCATATGCAGTAACGCAAATAGTAAGATTTGTATTTGAGGTGCAATTTCAGCTATTCTGTAAAAGAGGCTGTTATTAATGCATAATTTTTTTATTCGTCCAATCCTAGATTACGCTTCGCCTGTCTGGAACCCTCATAAGCATTATGAAATTAACCTCATTGAGAGAATGAAAATCTATCAGGTTCATATATCGTCGCTATGATCAACATTTTTCACCATCTCGTGTCTTGTCTTCTATGAACCAAACCCTTTATCTGTATGCCATCACACTGAGTCTTGAAATTTCTGCAGTGCATCGTCAATTTTTTTATCGTGTCTCACATTCCGTATATATTCCCTCAAATATTCCCCGCTCAAGTAGGAGTTACCATACCCTTAACATCAAGCCTTACTTTGCTCAATCTGATAATCTTAAATGGTTCTTTTTCCACGCACTATTGAATACTGGAACTTAATCCCTGGAACATTTAGGGCCCTGGTATTAAACGATTTCCCGTTAAAAACTAACTCCACCTGATTATATGTATTTTGTGTTACAGTGTACTGCTGTACAGCTGCATTCATGTTTTCGTACTTTATCCCAGTGTTGCTGTTATTCTGAGTTACATTTTTGTCCTCTGCCTTATTTCGTATGAATTGAAATTTTGTGGTTTATTTGTTTTTCTTTGACGTTTACAACAGATTTGCTTAACCCATGGACTCCTGCAATAGCGCCACAAAGGGGCTGCCGTATGTATACATAAATAAGAGACATGGATGTAACAGACAGTCCGGGTATGGCAGACCATTCACCTACATGGTTGCTCACCCTTCCACTAATTGGACCTCTTTTTTGACAGCCACTGGATGCTGAAGGCAATCGGTTATAAAAAACAAAGTTAGCCTTGAATTTTGGTACTCAATCTCGCTTGTAGCATACATTTTAACGTTTAACGGGGTACCAATTAACAGCCCTTTAAACCCTTTGAACAGCCAATTAAGGAACACAAGAGCTCTGTATAAGACAATCAAAGATATCAAAGGAAGCTTCTGTGCTAAGCTGGGCGTGATAAAGGACAAACGAGGCAAGGACCTCACTGAAGCCTCAGAGATAAAGAAGAGGGGGCAGGAATACACAGAAGAACTGTACAAGAAGGACCCGAATGTGCTAACATAAGACGGTTGTGATTACTGATCTCGAGCCGGGAATCCTGAAGAGTGAAGTTGAATGGGCCTTAGCCAGCCTTGCTAAGAACAAAGCTAGCGGAATTGATGGAATTCCAGCTGAGTTGCTTCAAAACCTCAACCATGACGCTGTTAACATTCTGCATACATTATGTCAGAAAATTTGGACAACCCTGCAGTGGCCACAGGATTGGAGGAGGTAAGTTTACATCCCCATTCCAAAGAAAGGCAGTGCCAAAGATTGTTCCAACTACCGCACGATCGCGCTTATTTCGCATGCTAGCAAGGTGATGTTGAAAATCCTCCAAGGTAGGCTGCAGCAGTATGTGGATCAGGAGCTTCCGGACGTGCAAGCTGGGTTTCGCAAGGGCAGAGGAATTAGAGACCAAATTGCCAACCTTCGCTGGATCATGGAAAAAGCAAGAGAGTTCCAGAAACCCATCTACTTCTGCTTTATTGATTATGCAAAAGCGTTTGACTGCGTAGATCACAGCAGATTGTGGCAAGCTCTCCAAGAGATAGGAGTTCCAATTCACCTCATCTGTCTCCTCAGGAACCTGTATGAAGGGGAAGAGGCCACAGTCAGAACTGGGCATGGTCTTACTGATTGGTTTCCGATCGAGAAAAGAGTGAGGCAAGGCTGCATACTGTCGCCCTGCCTATTTAACCTATATTCAGAGTGCATCATGAGGAAGACCGGTCTGGACGAGTCTTCAGCTGGAGTGAAGATTGCTGGAAAACGTATCAACAACCTTAGGTATGCGGATGATACCACTTTAATGGCAGAAAGTGAAGTGGAACTCAAGACACTTCTGATGCGCGTACAAGAAGAGAGTGAGAAGTTTGGGCTTAAACTGAACATTAAATAGACAAAGATCATGGCGTCTTGCCCTATGAAGTCCTGGAGCATCAAGGGACAAGAAGTGGAAGCTGTGACAGATTTTCTCTTCTTGGGCTCCAAGATTACCTCGGAAGGAGACTGCAGCCATGAAATTAGGAGACGCCTGCTTCTGGGCAAGAGAGCAATGGTTAGCCTTGACCGCCTAGTAAAGAGCAGACATTAGTCTGCCAACCAAGATCCGTATAACTCGTGCTAATGTCTTTCCAGTTGTGATGTATGGATGCGAGAGTTGGACTGTGAAAAAGGCTGACCGCCGAAGAATTGACGCATTTGAATTGTGGTGCTGGCGAAGACTCTTGAGAGTTCCTTGGACTGCCAGAAGATCAAATCAGTCGATATTGTAGACCATAAACCCTGACTGCTCATTGGCGGGTCAAATTCTAAAGTTAAAACTCAGCTACTTTGGTCATCTGATGAGAAGAGAGGAGTCGCTGGAGAAAGATTTGATGTTGGGAAAGATTGAGGGTCACCAGAGAAGGGGTAGGCAGCGAACGCGATGGTTAGATGGCATCCTCGAGGCACTGCAGATGAAGTTATGTGATGTTAGGAAGATGGTGTGAGACCGGAAAGCGTGGCGTGACATGGTCGATAGGGTCACGAAGAGTCGGACACGACTGAACGACTGAACTGAACTGATTCCTCGCCAGGTTCAGCTGCAGCCACGGTGAAAACAAAGAAGAGAGATCTGCGTTGTCAATGTTGATATTGTCACGTAGCCGTTCAGGCCCGTAACCAGAAGGGTGGTTTTAATAAGGGGGTTGACCTAATAAGCACAGAAGAGCAGGTCCAGAGAGCACTGAGTGACAGCAGCAGACTTCTCGAACGCCACGGGGCCACTTCTTAGAGTCCGCGCACGAGACTCTCGATGAGCAGCCGCCTAGCGGCTGCTGTTGCACACGCTACATTACCCCCCTCTCTAAAAAAAAATAAATGTCAACTTGATGAATTCGAATGCAGAGAAAAAAAAAAATAAAGCAAGAAACATGCGTTAGGCGGTGCGCTAATTTTCTCGCGAAAAGTGCGGCTTCATGCGCACGATATGGACAACCTCGGATTTCTGCTGGCGACGAGTAGAAGAAAAGCCGTCCGGAAGCACTTCGTACGTGACGTCGCTCAGCAGACGGAGCACTTTGTATGGCCCAAAGTACTGCTTCAAAAGTTTTTCAGATAGTCCCCGACGTCGAATCGGAGTCCAGAGCCACACTCTGTCGCCCGGTGCGAAAGTCACTAAACGGTGGCGGTGATCGTAACGCTGGGCGTCTCGGCCTTGCTGGTTCCGGATGTGTGCCCTCGCCAGCTGTCGCGCTTCTTCTGCGCGTTGAGTGAACTCATCGGCGCCAACTTCGAGGTCACGGCCGTCGTGGGGCAACATGGCTTCGAGCATTGTTGAAACTTCGCGGCCATACAATAAGGAGAACGGCGTCATTTGCGTTGTTTCCTGCTGCACCGTGTTGTACGCAAACGTGACGTACGGGAGGACGTCATCCCAAGACCGATGTTCAACATCCACGTACATGGACATCATGTCGGCGAGAGTTTTGTTCAGACGTTCTGTCAAGCCATTAGTTCGTGGATGGTAGGCGGTTGACCTGCGATGGGTAGTGCCGCTTAGCTGCATGACAGATTCCAGTAGCTTGGCAGTGAAAGCAGTGCCTCGGTCCGTTATTATAACTGTCGGGGCGCCGTGCCTGAGGACCATGCGTTCGATGAAAAATTTCGCTGCCTCGATTACCGTACCACGCTGGACGGCCTTCGTTTCAGCGTAACGCGTGAGGTAATCTGTAGCGACAATTATCCACCTGTTGCCGGAATCAGAGATTGGAAAAGGACCCAACAGATCCATGCCAACTTGTTCGAATGGGCATCTTGGCACTTGCACAGGATGCAGTAAACCGGCCGGCTTCACAGGCGGTGTTTTCCGTCGCTGGCAATCATGGCATGTTCTCACGTAATCTCGTACTGCGGCAGCAAGGTTTGGCCAGTAATAACTCCTCTCAATTCGGGCCAGAGTTCGAGCATACCCCAGGTGACCCGCGGTGGGCTCGTCATGACATGCCTGTAAGATTTTTTCGGAAAGAGACTGTGGTACGACGAGGAGGTAATCTCTTCCCATCGGAGCGAAGTTGATCTTGTATAAGACATTGTTTCGCATGCAGAACGATGAATGCGTTCTGGCGAAGAGACGGGGAACTTCTGTAGTGCGCGATTCCAGAAAATCGATAAGTGGTGCGAGAGCCGGATCGTTACGTTGCTGCTGCGAAACAGTGAGCGCGTCGACGGCTGCGATAAGGGGAAAGTCTGGTTCTTCGTCTTCCCGCGCAGCCTCGACAGGTGAACGGGATAAGCAGTCAGCGTCGTTGTGCTGACGTCCAGACTTATACACGATGGTCATGTCGAACTCCTGTAGCCGTAAGCTCCATCGTGCAAGGCGTCCGGAGGGGTCTCGCAAGTTCGTTAACCAGCACAGAGAGTGGTGGTCACTCACAACCCGAAAGTGCCGGCCATAAAGATAGGGTCGAAATTTCATCACCGCCCATACAACAGCCAGACATTCTTTTTCGGTGGTGGAATAGTTCGAGATCGGCACGGGACAAACTCCGGCTGGCGTATGCGATAACTCGCTCGGCACCGTCTTGCCACTGGACGAGTACAGCACCTAGACCCACGTTGCTGGCATCTGTGTGGACCAGAGTCTCGGCATTCGCATCGAAATGGGCAAGCACAGGTGTTGTCTGCAAGCGGTGCCGTAACTCGTCGAATGCCCTTTGCTGTTCGTCCGTCCAGGTGAAGGTGACATCATCCCGGGTGAGACGTGTCAACGGAGCGGCAATGCGTGAAGTTTTCAATAAATCGTCGGTAATAGGCGCAGAGGCCCAAGAAACGGCGAACTGTCTTCTTGTTACATGGAGTAGGGAATTTGGTGACGGCTGTTGTTTTAGCGGGGTCGGGACGAACTCCTCGATGGCTGACGACGTGGCTTAAGAACAGGAGCTCTTCATAGCCAAAGTGACACTTTTGTGGTTTTAACGTGAGGCCGGCAGATCTGATAGCCCGTAGCACAGCGGAGAGACGTTGGAGGTGTTCCTCGAACGTTGGTGAAAACACAACTACGTCGTCCAGGTAGACTAGACACATCTGCCTTTTAAGACCAGATAGAACTGCGTCCATCATTCGCTGAAATGTCGCTGGAGCGGAGCACAATACGAAAGGTAGGACTTTGAGTTCATAAAGTCCATCGGGCGTGACAAACGCTGTCTTCTCGTGATCACGTTCATCGACTTCGATCTGCCAGTAACCGCTCTTAAGATCAAGCGATGAAAAGTAGCGCGCGTGGCGCAGCCGGTCTAATGAGTCATCAATGCGTGGCAGAGGGTAGACGTCTTTTTTTGTGACCTGATTGAGCTTACGGTAGTCCACACAGAACCTTAAATTTCCGTCTTTCTTCTTAGCGAGGACAACAGGCGAAGCCCAGGGACTCCTCGATGGCTGGATGACACCGTCCTTTAACATCTCGTCGACCTGTTGAGCAATGACTTCGCGTTCCCGCGGTGACACTCGGTAGGGGTTCTGTCGGACTGGTCGGGTGCGGTCGTCGGTTATTATGCGGTGCTTGGTCAAGGGCGTCTGTTTAACCGCGGAGGCGGATGAGAAGCAGTCTTGGAACTGAATGAGTAGCCCGACGACTCTTTCCTTCTCTGCCGGTGATAGAGCGGGATTCACATCAGGGTCGAAGTTGGGCGTTTGGCTGGCAGACGTGTTGGTCTCAAGAACAAAGCAGTCGTGGGCAGTTTCTGCTACACCTTCAAAGTAAGCTACCGTGGTGCCTTTAGCGATGCGTTGCCGTTCGTTTCCGAAGTTCGTAATCAGCACGTGAGCTAGGCCATTAGTCAGATGAACTATACCGCGTGCAACACAGACTCCATGATGTAACAGAAGCTCTGTGTTCTGTTCGGCAACACCGGCAGCACAGGACTGGTCGTCGCACCTGACTGTGACGAGAGCAGACGAACGTGGCCGCATGGACATCCGCGTCAACGATGCGTAAAGGTGCGTGGCGTCGTTCTGAGTCAGCGGTCATTGTTGCAGGCGTCGAAAACGTTACAGTACGGCGAGGAACATTAATAATGGCCCCATGCTCACGTAAAAAGTCCATGCCGAGTATGAGGTCCTTGCAGCAGTGCGGCAGGATAACAAAAACGGCTACAAAGGCTGAATCGGCGATGTTTACTCGGGCAGTGCATCGTCCGATCGGCGTCATAAGGTGACCGCCAGCAGTACGAATTTGCGGCCGCAGCCATTCAGTTTTCACCTTGGAGAGCCGATCTGCGAAAGTCTTGCTTATTATTGAAAAGTCTGCTCCGGTGTCTACCAAAGCGGTTACTGGGTGTCCGTCGACGAGAACGGAAAGGTCGGCGCTAACAACGTGATCGGCTTGAGGTTGATTGGGAGTTTCGGGTTCATGGGGCGGCGGAGGCATCGTAGTCACAGCATCGGGCTGAGTCGTCACGGGAGGGTCTTCGGGATATCGATTCCGTTCGTCAGCAACCTGCCCCCCTGAGATCGCCACCTTCAGTTTCCCCGGTGTGGGCTTGGCGACCGGCGCCTCGACACATGATTAAACTCACGGCGGCCGGGTGACGAGCAGCGCACGGGGGAAGACTGTGTACTGTCGCTCGAAGAGGTTGCCCGGGTTGCCAGATATTCTTCTATTTCTGGAGGGCGTTCGCCGACCCGGGGACGCGGGGAATCACGAGCAAAACCCCGAAGACCGAGTTCACGGTATGGACAACGACGGTACAAGTGGCCGGGTTCTCCGCAGTGGTAGCACAGTGGCCGTTGGCGAGGAGTGCGCCAGACGTCTGCCTTCCGAACCGGTTGCTGCATGACGGGGCTCTGCTGGGATGGCGGCTGGTAGGGAGGCTGGTAGGATAGTGGCTGAGGAGCGGACGGCTGCATGACGAGGCTCTGCTGGGTTGGCGGCTGGTAGGAAGGTTGGTAGAGCGGTGACTGCACAGTGGGCGGCGGCTGTGCTTCGAAACGAAGCTGTTGCGCAGGAGGCACTGCAGGCCGACGAAGAGCCGCTGCATAGTTCATAGAACGTGGCTCCAACAGTGACTCAGGCGGTGAAAATGTCTGGCGGATTTCTTCACGCACGGCTTCGATGACAGCCGCGGCAGTCGGGTTAGACGATCCAAGATTGAACTTGAGGAGCTCCTCGCGAACTACCTCGCGGATCAGCTCACGCAGAGAGTGATCTTCAATGGACCCTTTCAATGTGGCCACACTGCTGAAGGGTTGACGACAGGCAGACTCCGTGCGCCGGTATCGTTGCTGCAGGGCTCGCTCAATGAGGGTAGCTTCATTGATGAAGTCCGCGACGGTTTGGGGTGGACTGCGAACCAGACCAGCGAAGAGGGGTTCTTTTACGCCCTGCATCAGGTGCCGCAACTTCGCTGATTCTGTCATGTCGGGATCAGCCCGTCGGCAGAGACGGGTCACGTCCTCAGCGAACATGGCCACGCTCTCGTTAGGTAATTGCACACGAGCGTCTAGGAGGTGGCGTGCGCGATCACGGCCGTCATGGCTGGCAAAAGTGTCCCGCAGCTGCTGGCGAAAGGAATCCCAGCTTTGAAGACTGGCTTCCCTATTCTCATACCACGTTTTTGCGCAGTCTTCAAGGGCGAAATATACATTGCGCAGCTTCTGAGCAGGGCTCCACTGATTGAATTGCGCCACTCGCTCGAACTGGTCGATCCAGTCGTCGACATCTTCCGCAGTAGCGCCATGGAAACTGGGGGGCGTACGAGGCTGCTGAAGCAGCGACTGATGCTGACTTGCCTGTGCCATTACAGAAGTCTCGAACTGCTGGTCAGCTGGCGTCGGTTCAGGTAGAGGAGCGAATCCCGGCGCCAGACCTCGGAGGCGACGGCTGCAGCGATGAACGGGTGTCGACACGAGCGGAAGCCGGTTGGGACTCGATGAGCGGCTGCGAGAGGCCCGAGGCATGTAATTCAAAGCCTCACCTCCACCAGTGTCACGTAGCCGTTCAGGCCCGTAACCAGAAGGTTGGTTTTAATAGGGGGGGTTGACCTAATAAGCACAGAAGAGCAGGCCCAGAGAGCACTGAGTGACAGCAGCAGACTTCAGCTTCTTCTCGAACGCCACGGGGCCACTTCTTCGAGTCCGCGCACGAGACTCTCGATGAGCAGCCGCCTAGCGGCTGCTGTTTCACACGCTACAATATCATCATCATCATCATTATCATCAGCCTGACTATACCCACTGCGGGGCGAAGGCCTCTCCCATATTTGTCCATTAACCCGATTCTGTGCTAGCTGCATCGACTTGACCCCTACGAACTTCTTAACCTCATCCGCCCAACCTAACCTTTTGCCGCCCCCAGCTACGCTTTCCTTCCCTTGGAATCCAGTTTGTTACCCTAAGCGACCATCGGTTATCCTCTCTTCGCACTACATGTCCTGTCCATGTCCATTTCTTCTTCTTAATTTCCGCTAGAATGTCGGTAACTTGATATTGATATAACTTCGGCAAATAAAGAGTAGGTCAGCCAGCTATAAAATTACTAAACGAAGAACCTATACGGTGGGAATGCAACGTAGATAAGTGTTTCAGGCTTGCCGTGAAGAGTACAAGCACGACTGCACATGCAAGAGCTAGAGGCACTTGAGGAAAGGAGTTTTTGATATTATAGTCCAGAAAAATGATGTTTAACATGATTTTTGTATGGGAAACTTGGGAATGTGACTAAATCCCTACCAGTATCCCCACCCTCCAAAACAAAACAAAAAAACGTCTCTATCTAACTTCTCTTAATTCGCATGCTAATGCTACGCAGCAAATCTGTAATCTGAAAATTGAGTATTTTGTACGTTGATCAAGAGCTGAAACATAAGATAGGCATCGCAACGACCCGAAAAGTGACGCACTTAGCGGTTAAATGAAAATATATTCTTACCACGGTGAAATGAACGAGATAAAAGGAGGCACTACACAATGTCATAGCGCAGAACTTTCACCGCATACCAAGTGCAGGAAATAACAAACAGGCACATTAAAGTTTTCAGTCTGAGAGTATTTTTATTGCGGGCAAGCACTGCAGACACCACTCCAAAAATACAGCGCGGGGGTTCGGCTTTAGCAATCTGCAAAGTGATGCTAACAAACAGCAAGATAAATTGTGTATCATAGTGCGCACCTTTAGGCTTTATATGTTAACGTCTGCTACGCGGCACTTGTGTTCTCCCCCTTGCACTCTGCTCCAGCTGACGGTCCTTCTCTGCTTCGCTTCCAACCTGTGTTGGTCAGTTGATCCCAGGCGCCGCGGCGTCGACTCGGAAATCAGTCAACGCGAAAGCAGGGAGCTTGCCTCTTCCTCCGGAAAAGCGAAACCAGGGACCTCTTCCTCCGGAAAACCCAATACGCAAATACTCGGCTTCAGCCGCTCCGCCATCCTGCTGACAATTTACGGCATCTGAAATATTTCCTTTTGCTGATTGAAATACGAGAGTTTATTGGACACAGAATCTCCTTTAAAAGATTAGGAAACGCTCGACCGACCTCTGCAGAAAGAGCACTGTGAAACCACGAGAGCACAAGGTTTACTGTCCGTGCCATCAGCTAGACGCGAAGTATACGTCATTGTTAACCAACTTTGGGGCAGCACAGGTAAAATACTAACCTTCGCCGATATCCTTGAAAAACCGGGTGATTCACCACAACGCCGCCAAGAGACATAACCAAAGAGCTCTAAGCACCCTTGCACAGGGTTTCTTCGGTGGCATGCGTCCATTGTCAAGCGCCGGAATGCAATATAGCAGTTATTCTCGATCGATTTGTCGCCGATGTTCGCAAGAGCACAGAACCCTCATAACATTAAATTTCGGCAGGATAAATTAGATAAAATCTGCGTTAAAAATTAACACTAATCAAACCTCAAGTTCCATGGCCGTCGAAAGACAGTCAGAAAAACAACTCTGTAGGACCTCACCTATATATATCTACCAGTAGACTGTTAGTTAATGACTTGGTAAGCCCTTGAGCTTCTGCGCAGACAGGAATGGCTTCATTTTCTAGTTTTGTAGTCCCTCTGAAAATAAAGTAATTAATGAGGGAATGCCTGCTCTAGCATGGCTATCGTAGGACTGGTCGGGATTGCATTAACACGCCTTTTCATGAATTAAAAAAAAAAACGAAAATAAAGAAGAGGAGTCAGTCATATATAAATACCAGGTTGAGCGGCCCGTTTAAACCACGTACTTCATTATATAGGCGAGAAAACTCGTGTTGTTGTAAAGGAGTCGAATAACCAATAGAATTGTCATAAAACTCTACCGCAACCCTTGCGGCTATAGGGTCGTACCTCACACCCTAGGCACAGCTAAAAAAAAGAAACAGATCAACAAACCGTTCCTAACGTGTCTGCACGCATAGCTTTCTCTTTTTTCTTGTGCTTACGAGAGGGGGGAGGCCGCCGACGACTTCCAAAGCCGAACTGAGCCCAGTATAGCTATTGAAGAACTGCTATTTTATAACGGCTATGAAAAAGGCGTCGGAGCACGAGTAGACGCGCTATCCGCTCACCAGTATCCGTCGATCGGGCCAGGATTAGAGCACAACACATGCGCCGCCGTCTCGTTCGCTCCGTATTAGAAGCAGAAGGCAAGGAGAGGGGCCATCGAGGCGCTACCCGCAAAAGGCCGTCCAAGAGCAGGCAGTGTGAATCTGCAGTAGCAAGGACTGCTTGTGCGGGATGGGAGTAGGTGGGGATCCTCGAATCCAATCCAGCAGCAGGGTGTACTGATCAAAGTGATGGACCGTTACAGGGTAAGCCTCGATAAATCATACCAGTGGCAGCTGTTGACTTTTTGGGCACAGTTGCCGTGGACGGCCTCAGCAAACCTGCTGGCCTCCTCGTTCCCGCCAGCTTCGCGTTATGAGGGTAGCCAGCGTAGCGAGAAGAACCTGTCCGAGTCCTTGATAACGAGAAAGGTATACGCAGCTGCAGGGCCACGAGTACCTGCTTCACGCAGGACCGCTGAAGGATTTGGAGGGCTGACCAAGCCGTACAAGGTGGTGACTAGGAGGGGACGAGTGCCTAAGCAGAGGAGTCCAGTAATGGAGTAGGTACCCGTCATCTCCACTGGCGTGAAGATGGCCGGAAAAGTTCGACGGCAGAGCTTGGAGGCTCCAGGAGAAGGAATGGCAGGCTGCGGATGCCTGCCCGGTGGATGGAGCCATCCATATGCACCAGAAGCCTGCCTCCCAGGATCTTCGTCAGCAGGAAGGCCACGGAATGATGCAAATCGCACATTCGGGTCTGGTTTTTGCTGCAGCCTGGGATACCAACGTTGATTTTCGGAAAGGGTGGTATGATGGTGCAAATTGGACGGTCGCCGGTGAAGTCCTTATACAGCACGCAGAGATGTCTCACTTTGGAGAGAGCCGTTTTGCGGAGGTGAGTCAAAGTAGCCATGTAGATGACTGGCTACAGTCCATGATACATAGTAACGACGTCTACAAAAGTTGGGTGCCAGGAACCAGGTATGTGATAGCTTCCTTTACTTCTGATATGTGGTCACTGTCACCTACCCTTCCCGCTTACTGTTTCTGTAGAGCTGCATAGCCAGAGAAAAATGGTTTACCGGGAGAACGTTCACGCCCTTCGCAATAGGGACTATAGTCAACAATACCATCTCCAATAATGACACGCATAGCGGACACTTTTTCTTGACCTCGTTAGATAAACCCATTTAGATTCTTTGTCGGTACGTCGGTATCTGTTGCATGCCTCGCAATTTCTTTTGTCTGCCACTCCCTGTTCATGCTGACCCAACCTTACACGGACCTAATCTTGTCAATTAACACGCCGATATCGGTCACAGCCGACGAACCTTGTGTTTTCAATGATGCCACGAGTTCTCCTTGCGTCAATGTACTTACAAGAATCCGCCCAGGTGAAGGGCGTCTAAAGGCTGGCGGGGTACCTCGATCTATAAGTACCGTACATTAGGTAAGAAGATAATAATTGAGCTGCAGTCTTGCAGCGCCTTTTTGTTTGTTACCACGGTGAGCAGCTGTGGCGGTATTCCATAAGCTTCCATTTTCCACTTCAAATCAGAACTGGCGCTCTGGCGCTGGTCAGTGTCACTGTTGCTGGGTGACTACGTCACGATTCTCAGGCACCCGTGGGAGGAGACCGGCCAACCGGTTCATTAGTGACCACGTCTCAGTTGTGGGTTAATAAAGCAGCGGTTAGCAGCCTGATGCGTGAGGCGAGGGGCAATAGTTATCGCCGACGGGGGGTCCCGTTAATTTGTGATTTCTTCGACTGGCCACTCACTTGTATCGCCTTATGCTTGCCGTCATGAAGACATCTGAGAAAGTTAAATTAAAAACGGCAGCTTATGGAATACGACATCGCTAGTGAAGAATGCACGAGTTAAAACCAATTTCATCAACAGACGGCAAGCGTCCGTCATTGTGTGTTGCTTATAAAATTCCTGTAGATCATGAAGCTCGCTTCCCTCGCTTCGCAAAAAGCCTTTCTGCAAATTACGGTGATGCGTAGACGTATTATTGGTTATCGCCATGCATATTGCTAACTTAATTCATTTACTTCAACATGACAGTTACATCCAAAAGTTAAGGACGACCGCATTTCATTTTCTCTGCGAATAACGAAACGCGAAAATCTCCGCCAAAAGTACAGCGACACTAGCCGAAAGTATGGCGGCGTACTCCAAAAAGAAACCGTGGAGATCATAGTCAACTTCGGCATCGACCTGTTTGTTCCGGCATACCGTTTCATTCCATGATATCAACTTCCCTTCTTGGACGGCATGAAAGAACCTTCTAAGCGTCTTTGAGAGTTTCAGCCTTCTCGCCACAGGGTAACCGCTCAGCATGATACTATAATGCTCGCTGAATTCTAAAATGTCCGGGAATGTATTGCGCACATAGCATGGATCTAAGGGGACCAAGTAACATACACGGTCGTCCCTCAGGGCGCACTGGAGGCAGCCCACAATCGTCTTCACAGTCAGCGTGCTTCTCTGTTTACCATGGTGCGCGTAAGATGCACGTAGCTTGCGCATTAACTGTACTTCTTTGGGATAGGTCTCGCTTTCAAGCAGCATATATTGCATGGCCGAATCTGTTAGAACGCAAGGTGCAACCTTGCCCTCGTCCAAGTAGTCTTCCAGTTCCTGCAGTGTGTCTAAGCGGTTTACGGGGCGTTTGATGGTCACGCTCGAGGTCAGCTCACTACGCACGTACACCGCGAGTGGAAGGACGGCAATGATCCAAGTGCCATAGAGTAGTCGCCAAAGCAGGGTGTATCTTTCGCTTTCTGGCTCGGGTGCACTAGTGGAAAGCAGCGGTGCCAAAAGACTCATCCATCTGTCGTTGATGGCGCCCAATAATGGCGGCTCTTGATTTCCAGTGCGTGCCAATACCAAAGATGCGAGTACCAAGAGCCCGGTAACCGCTGAGAACAACTGCCAAGATCCTCCCATCGCTTCCACAAGCGACTCGACACAGGTCACATTGGCGCGAGCATAAAACGTCTCGTGGCTGATCTGCACATCAAGATAATCAATGTAAGGTAGGAAGCCATCCTGCAAACCAGCGGCGATGAACGCAGCATCAACATTGCGCAAATTGATTTGTCGAAACATCTCAGTGACATCTGCGAAGCCGCGAGCTATAATTGAAACGTTTCTGAAGCCAAAAAGAGCCGCCATTCTAAGGACGTCTGCAGACTGGCAGTTGCTATTAAGGTCCCTGGTGTATTCAGCATTCATGCACGCCACGGTTAAAGACTGACCGGACAGCTTCTCTATACCTGGATGTTCCAACTTCAAGCTTGCTGGAATTTCATTATACGGGGGCTTAAATGTTTTTTCAGACATCTGAGGCATAAAGAGTGCTCTAATATATTCACCTCGCATGTTCAAGAAAGCAGTCTTCTGAAGAGGGCCAATATAGGGTAATCCGCTTTCTGGACGGAGCAGTGGCTTCTTCTCTGAGCGAAGAAATAACCACACCATGTGGCAGGCACGAATTCCACTGACAGATAAAATAGGCTGTACTCTTTTCATATCTAAAGTAGAATCGGCCTCAATTACTACAATCCTTCGCCCCTTGAGTGTGTTCGTCGGAATGTAAGGGCCCAATCCTCTGTTTTGTAAAGTCCATGCTGTTCTTGATTGGTTTAGCTGTCGAGCAAATGCTCTGTGGTCTTCGTTCCATCTGTTACTGAATGAGACGAGAATGATGGTAGCCCTTTTCTCAAGGACTGCTGGGAAGCTTGTGATTTCGGCCATCGATGCACTGATTGCTTCTCTCGTCAGCAGACTCAAAGCAAGCATCGCTGCCAGCAGCACCACTGCAGTAGATAGGTGATGACCTTGGTACTTAATTGTTCCGCTCATTGTTCTATTCAGCGGTCAATGAACTGGTTGGCGCTGACGTAGAGCTCACGTCCAGTGGCGTGGGAAGGCTGTTTCTCTTTGCTTTGTTTTCTCGAGGTAGAAGATTCGTGAAGAGACCTGTCATCTCTGCTTGTCTTCCGTAAGTATAGTAGTTATTCGCCAACAGATTTAAAGCAGACGCTGGTGCTACCAGTGTGCTTCACGCAATGTTCCGATTTCAATCACGCGTATAATCGTCCAAATGTTATTTGGTTCCTTGAAATAGCGGGGCTTGGTACTAGGGAACAAATGCTAACGGAGTCGACGCTACGTAGGTCTTGTGTGAGCAGCGGCGGCCACTATCGTCACCCTCACATCCAGTTCGCGGGTGCTGGGTCAACAGGGACTTAACCGACAGGCGTCAAGCATTTCGCCGTCAACGCCTTTATACAGGGCCATAAACTGAAAGCCTTTTTTTTTTTTTTCGCGATTTCAAGACTCACTCTCCAAGCACGTTAATAAAGAGATATCACTGCCTGATTGAAACAGGTCGTGATACCTTTGGCAATTTTCTTCCTTTTTCTTTTTTGATAACCGTCCAAAGAAGTACCAACCACTCCTAGACGGTTATAAAGTATGAAAATAGTCGTCGGCTGGTGCGCGGCAAAACGAACAGTAAATTTCAGTTTGTTCCCGTCTGCACGACACTTCTGCCTGGTACGGCCCATGCGAAATGAGTGCTTGAGGGAACCATATCGTGACATCCATGATGTTCGTCTGATATTGCTTAGTATTAATATTTCCCAGTGGGGTGCCGAACGACTTCGCGAGTCGTTTGAGAAAAATTTGCAAAATTCTTCGCCTGATGTGCCAGAGATCAGACAGTAAATGCGTTTGTTCCCGATTGCACGACGCGCACGATAGGTACGCCTCGAACGAAATTAGTGCTGGACGTAACCAAGTCGTGATATCGATGGTGTTCGTCTGCTATTTTCCAATATTACTATCTTTAACCGTTGAAAGTATAACCACTCCGACGGTCGATTCGGTTGAAAAAAAATTTGGAAAGAATCGTTAGATGATGCGCCAGAGATAGAACAGTAAATACCGGTTTGTTCCCAACTCCCCGACGCGCGCGCCAGGATCGCCTCAAGCGAAATGAGTGGCTGATGGAACCAAACTGCGATATCGATGGCATTCGTCTGCTATTTATTTGAATTTTTCTTTCATGGTTGAAAGTCTAAATGCCTCGAATGGTTTCGAAAAGAAGCGAAAAATGTTCTCGACTGCTCCTAAAGAAATCGAACAATAAATCCCAACCTGCTGCCGATTCCATGACGCGCAAGAGGTACGCCTAAAGGGGAATGTTGTAAGCACATGATATCCACGATATTATTCTGTTATATTTTTGTATAACCACTTTTAACCATTCAACAAAAGCCGAAACTGTGTGAGTCGGTTACAAAAGCTGTAATAATTGGTCTGCTGCTGCGTCTGAAAACGCTTGCAGTAAATGTCCTCCTGCTCCCAATTCCAATGCGCGCATGCCAGATTCGCTTAAATATGAATCAGTGCCTGGCGGAACCGATTCCCTTGAAGTCCAAAGGAAGGAAAGCGTAGCAGGGGGAGGCAGAAGGTAATTAGGTGGGCGGATGAAGGTGAGAAGTTCGCAGGGGTAAAGTGGGTGCAACTGCAGTGGGTGTAGACCGGCTGATGATGATGATGACGACGACGACGACGACGGAGCCTACTCATTGTATATTATTTATTTATTTATTTATTTATTTATTTATTTATTTATTTATTTATTTATTTATTTATTTATTTATTTATTTATTTATTTATTTATTGTACCCTCAGGGCAAAGCATTACAGAGAGGAGTGGGTAATATATAAAATACTGACAATACAAAGCAAGAAGAGAATAAGCTACCAAAACATGCATAGCAATTGGAATAGGTGATCAAAAATATACAGACACTAAAAACTATATTAGACAATAAAAACTGTAACAGCAGATCGAAACGATGCAGATTCAGAAATTTCGGCAATTGAAGAAAGAAACTGGTTTCAGTCATATGTATTTGTGTGTGTGTGAAAAACTTCATTTCAGGGAGAAAGCTTGAGGAAGCCGGGGCAACATCTCGCAATCACTACGTGGGCTCCTCATTACAGGAGCCCATTGGCGACCGCCGCGGCTTGGGCTTGGGGGACCAGGGCCTTCTGCCTCGCCAGGTCGGAGCAGCCGAGCAGGGCTGCCTCCCAGTCCTCCCGGGAGGGGTTGGGTTTGGGTGCACGGTTCGGGATTGACTGACATGACCATACCATGAGGAAGATGTCCGAAGACTTCTCCGTACAGTGCGGGCATTTTTTCGTACATGCAAGATCAAAGTGTTTTAAAACTGCCGGGCACAGCAGCGTTTTGGTGTAAAGACGGAGTAGTGTGCGTTCCTCCACCTTCTAAGTCCCTTACAAGGCTTGGGATAAATTGCATGGCCGAATTGGAATAATTCAGTAATTTCTTGAAAAGTGAGGTCCGGTTTGGGTTCGAGATCCGTATCAAAAGGGTCTGAATGCGTTGCCCGGTTCATTGCCTTCGAGGCCCATGTGAGCTGGAGCCCATACAATCGTTCGAGACGCGGGGGCCCCGAGGTAGTCACTGTTTTGAAGGATGCGGTGCGCAAAGAGAGGAATGCAACCCTGTTTAATATTTCTACAGGTCTCTCTCGAGTCGGTGACGATGAATCGCGAGTTCTGGTCTGCGGCGGCTAACGCGGTGGCAACTTCTTCCGCATGTGTTATGTCTTGAGAAAGCGCACATCACCCCGTAGTGTATAGTGTGATCCTGGCCGTGACCATCATGATCATGTTGTACCACTGCATTCAAGGCGACGAACGCGATTGGGTCCAGTTCGCGACGTATGCCACCTCGCTACATGCCCCCCATCGGGCCGTGACAGCACTGCTAAGTCAGTTTAAGCCAAAATGCAAATGAACAAGTATTGACAGCATTCCCAGGCGAGTTTACGCCAACATGCAAACCAACAGGTCATGCCATCAGCGGTAAGTAGCTAAGCCTCGATATCCATGTGCGATAGCGTCTAACTGGTCACTATTTTTATTTATTTATTTAAGAAATACTGCAGGCATATTAAATGCCCAAGCAGGAGAGGTCGTTTGCATCATATGTCATCTAGTTTGAAAACAATAAAACAAAGAATTTTACACAGCGATGAACTGATAACACAAAGAATACAATGCACAGTAGAACATATGACACTTCAATTGGGAGGCGATAAAAACGGCGAGTCAATCGCTAGGGCGAGTCAACCACTTTCGGAGACTTACTTTGAACTGTTGAAGACAGAAATGCAAAAATTCTAAGGACGATAACATACTACCTAATGCAAAATTTGCGTTTTCTGCGATATATTTAGACAAAAAGATTTGAGATATGCATGCATGCATGCATGCATGCGTGTGTGTGTGTGTGTGTGTGTGTGTGTGTGTGTGTGTGTGTGTGTGTGTGTGTGTGTGTGTGTGTGTGTGTGTGTGTGTGTGTGTGTGTGTGTGTGTGTGTGTGTGTGTGTGCATGTGCAGTCCCAAAAGCTCCTTTATTT